>NC_059181.1:109410669-109710669 GCF_019923935.1 Bubalus bubalis
GGGGAGGGGTTCCCCAAAAGGGGTTTCTAACTGTTGAAGCCCTCCTACCTGCACCCTGAAGAGCACATGCTCGCCAAGGAATGACAACCCTTACATCCCATAATTCCAGTAAGAGGTTCCAGATTCTCCCTAGTAAGGAAATCACAGGGCTCAGTGGTCAAGAAATCACCTGCAATGCAAGAGCCGCAGGAAACATGGGTTTGATCCCTGACTCTGGAAGATCCCCTGGAGCAGGAAATGGCACCCCACTCCAGTGTTCTTGCCTGGAGAATCCCACGGACAGAGAAGCCTGGTGGGCTACAGTCTATAGAGTCGCAAAGAATTGGACATGACTGAAGCAATTTACACACACGCACAAGAGAATCAAATGAAGGCACAGAGGGTGAGGACGGTGCCTTTTCAGGTAAGGGTGAGTGGGCAGATCTAGGATGCAGGAAGGGAAAGGTTGGGGGACTGAACCCAAACTAGTGTGCTTAGAATTTTGCAAAGGGCCAACCCAAAGGCATGACTGAAAAGGCCAGGGAGGCTGTCCTCAGCCCCGGGTGGAACAAGGGTTTCAGACCTAGCTCTGTCTGTCTGGGTCCTGCCTTCCAGAGAGGACGTACTGAGGATACTAAAAGAGGCAATGCCAACTTCTAGTTCTAGACTTCTGGGTCAAAGCATGTTCTAAAAGGCAAAGGGCCTTCCCTTTTGGGGAGGAAATGAACAGGGATCATGCTTCTCAGCTCCTGAGACAAGTGTATGTGTGTGTGTGTGTGTGTGTGTGTGTGTGTGTGTGTGTGTGTGTGTGTACAAGTTCAGCTCTGCATGACTTCCTCGGGCGGGCAGGGAGGCGAGGCCCCACAACCAGCTCAAGTGTCCAGATGCGAAGGACTCCTGTCTGAGAAGCCAGACTTCCCAGCCACCCTGGGGGTGGGGAAGGAGTCTCTGAGTATTAGCCACCGCTGCTGTTTGGGGATAAAGAGACCTGAAGGGCTGCCAGGTGGCTGCTGCTCCGGTGGGAGGGGCAAATGGAGGGGGAAGGAGAGTCGCCTGCTTGGCGCATCCCTGTAGCGTAATCCTGCAATTTCACTGTCACTGCACTCTGAACGGGTTCTGCCTTGGGAGCAGGCCTTTGGGAGGCTCCAATTTGATAATGGCCTCACCTCTGCTGAAGAACCAGACCTTGCCACCTGCCCTATTAGCGGACAGGATGGGCTCCCAGGCTGCCCTCCTGTGCAGGGTATTAGTCATGTGCCAAAGGCAACACATAGGCCATAAGTCGGAGCACTGGCTGCCCCACTGGGATTAGTGCAGAGACACTCTCCATATTTTCAGGGCTCTTTTTGAGGGCTGTGGCTGCGAGGACCACAATAATATCATAACATATAACCATAATTCTCTGTACCCCATCACTGGCAGTTAGCTAGAAACAACCAGACTGTTCACTTTCATTCAAATGTCAGCACCATTATTTTAACACCAAGTGTGTCCGATTTGACTCAATATCCCTCCACATGGATGTGAGAGTGGTGGCAAAATGAAATGGCATACTTCTTTGAGCTTTTGTTACAACATGTTCATGTGGCAAACTGTGAAGAAAATGTAGTAATTAGAGGTTAAATTAATCCTTGACAGACAAGCGGCTTAGAAACGCCCTCCTCCCCAAACCCAGCATAAAGCACACCAGTCTTTCAGAATTAGACACGCAAAGCATGTGACGTTGGCAACCGCACTGAAACTACTGTCCCACTTAAAATTCCAAAGTTGGCGTTGCAACCTCCAGGGGCAGATCTTACACACTGAGATCTCATTAAGAACAAAACCCAAACAACCCCTGCCACTGCCAACAAAGCCCACCCAGCCAAGCCCTCCGAGGGGCTGATGGCCCCACACTCCATCAGCAACTTGAAAACAAGATATGACACACGCCTTTTGGAGGCACCACAGCCTTGGCCCTGTCTGATCCTTCACTTACAACCTCCGATTTCAGCTGGAAGAGAAAAGCCCTGTAACTTTATAGAAGAGTAAGTGGGGCCCAGAGAGGAGGCCTGACTTCCCTGAGGTGGCACAATGAGGGGAGACCTAAGGAAAAAGTCTAGTCTCCCACTCTCAGGTAAGTACCAAGTTTGCAATGCCTGCTTAGCACCCATGGGACTTTCCTCTTCCAGCTTGAACATTCTGTAAGCATCTGAGTGTCCAGGTGCATTAGTTCACCAGTGCCAATTCTTTGCAGGAACTGGGGTCACCTGGCCAGGGGGTTTCCAAAAAGGAAGGCAAGGCTGGATCCTGTCCCCTGTGCCATTCGTGTGATGTGGGGGGTTCAGGTTCAAACACTGGCAAAGTGGAAAAGCACTGTTAAGGATGGGGAAGAGGGGCTTGGGACAGCTGGACAGAGGACTTGAGATTGTCTGAAGCATTCAGGATGACAACTTAGAGCTGTCATCAGGCCTTTAGTTCCAAAAGGCCCAAACTTCCTCTCCAGAGATGGAAGAAGGCACAAGCCGGGGTCACCAGGTCCTTCCAAGGCAGATGTCATTCAATAGCTCAGGCCCTGCAGCCTTCAGGGGCCTCTTCTAGAAGCAGCAGAAACCAAGTCCAGATCTTCCCACAGGCGGAGGAGAGGAAGAAGCGCAGGGTGGAAGCTCATGCTCAGCTCATCCTCCTCTGGGCCTTGTGGAACAATTCTCAGTCTTAGGAAAGCAGCATTTCCCACTTAATGGGTTACTTCCTGGGCAGAGCAAGCAGCAGGGCACCCTGGGAGGTGAAGGTGGTTGGGATGCCCCATCGAAGCTGGGGCTGGGCTGTGTGCCCAGGGGCATGGTGTGGGTCAGAGGGCAGCCAGGGCAGGACTTAAGCCCTGTCCCTGGAAGGCTTCACTCTGGGGAGCCCACAGTCAGCAAAGCCCCCTACTATGCCTCACCCCACAGTAACAAATCTGATTGCTTTGGGAATTATGAAGAGGTCAGATGAAATTGGGGTGCTTCTGTGAATGGGGAGAAAGAAGAAAGCAATGGAGTGGGAGAGGGAGGGAATCCAACTGTTTTTTTTTTTTTTTTCCTATTCCCTCCCCTTGCAGAAAATGCTCCTGGTTCTTCAGCTGCCAGGCTGGTCTCTTGCGAGCAGGACCCCATGGGACTATGCACTGAAATCCTGGCAGGTAAATAGTATAACAAGCCAAGCCCCTCATCTCCTCAGGGAACCCCCCCCCCAACTGCCCAAGGGCTCACCGGAGCCCGATGTTCCTCCTCTGCGACACTTGCAGATGAAATTATGACACAGTGATGACAGAAACAAGTAATAAGCACTGCCATAAAACCCAGTCAGGTTCGTACAGATTAATGAAGTTTCTCGCCTCAAAGTCTGGAAGACAGTTCAGGACTCAGTGTCTGCAAAATCAGACTGTTCACACTGAGCTTGGTGACGCTGCTTTCCTGCCGTACAGTTGACTGCTGCTGCCTAGGTTACCCCAGTGGCTGGCGTTCTGAGAGGTGTATGATGGGAATTGGTTTATTGTGCTGATCCATAGTAAGTGACTCCTGTTCCCTGATCATTTATCTCCCTCCCCAACCACATCTGGGTCGGTCTATTCACGCTCTCAGCATTCTATCTGCTCCAACAAACACTCAGCCTTTTCTGCTTGGATAAGGAGATTTTTCAGTTACATCCATTATATGTGTATCAACATTTATGGCAGCAAAATAATTGCCAGAGAGCTCAGAGGACAAAAGGTCCTCCCTCATAATGTGATTGGTAAAAAAAAAAAAGAAAAAAATCAATATTAACATCAAGCAGGCTAGTGGCAGATTCTTACATGACTGCTGTGTCCTCCAAGTTGGAAATGTGATTTTTTAAAAAACATCCAGCTGGACTAGGAAGCAGTGAGTTCAGAGCCCATACTCCAGTGGGGCACATGTGTGGAGGAGGAAGGCCTTTTTGTCCTTGAAACCTTGACTGAGTAACTGCAAAGCACCAAATCTGTTCTATACTAGATGAGTCCTTTGGAGACATGCCAGTCTAATTTCAAAGGGCTTGAGTCCCGTTATCTGGAAACCAACCCAGTGTTGAGGTGGCTGGCCGTCAGCAGGTCCTCAGACCACCAGATTAGGGGTACCAGACAGGAAGCCCTGCAGGTTGCTTTCCAGCCTCCAGCATCCATGCGTCTGGGTTAGAAGTTCACATGGGTGAAAGACTCAGAGAGGGAACACTTTCCACTTCTGTGTTGTTTGGATTGACCTTCTGTCCTTTTCTCTTCCTCCCTCTTCTTGCTGCCCCTCAAAATCTCAGCTCCATTTCTTTACCTATCTAGCCCCCGCCCCACCCCAATAGTATTTCAGTTCCCCAGAAAATGACTATTCCATTCACAAATCACAGAATGTTAGAGCTGGAAGGCACTTGGACTCCAAGGTCATGATGGGGGGAGGGGGGCAAGGAGGGAGGATGGACTTGCCCAAGATCACTGTGCCAGTTAGTGGGGAGATTGTTCTAGAACACAAGTTTCCCAGCTCCTAGGCTAATGATCTCTCGAATGCATCACTGCAGAAAAAGAAAAATCAGAATCTTGGAAAAAGTTTACGGCAGATAGGAAGCCCCTTTAAAGAAGGCAAGTGGTTCTGCTGTCAGAAGGACCACTTGCCCAAGATCAGTTTCTGCCCATTTCAAAAACCTAAACAGCAGTTGAGTTTCCTAGGGAGAATCTATTAACAGGCGTATTTTAAGCCTTTAGGTGATCTGCTTAAAAGGAAAAAAAAATGATATTAAATGTGCTGGCCAACCTTGACAAAATCCCTTTCCTTAGTGCAAAGAATCAACCACAGTAAATCTCTTACCTTAAGATGCAATGAGTGCATGGCCCCCGCCACCACCCCAGCAACAGGCTATTTCCTAGTTGAGTTTAAAAATTCAATGACGTTCCTATTTCAACCCACACATCTGTGTCACTGTCAGCGTCAGTGGCAGGAAAACAGAAGTAACCCTTTGCTAATGATTTCCTAACATGGAATTTCCTCGTATCTCCTCAAGTCTTTCTGTTTCCAATGCCAAACTGTTTCACCACCCCCTCCCCACCTTTCTCAAACACATTGTACTGAAGGAAAACTGAAAATGGTCCCAGGCACAAGATGATGCTTTCTAAGGAGATCTTACAAGGAAAAGCTGCAGCTCTTTGTGATATTTTTAAGAGGTGGGGAGAGAATTGCTAGTTTTTCTAAAGCCAGTACCAACAAAACAGAGATTTCCTTCTGGGCATCTTGGAATCTCTCAGCCTGGCTCTCTTTCCCTTCTCCCGCCTCCTTCCCAAGTTCCACTTTGAGCAACATTCATACACCAGTGCTGAAGGTAACACGCTTAAGCAGTGGAGGCACGCGTGGGAGGAGGCCGAGGGCCAGGGAGGAGGCCAATGGCCCTCAGGGCCAGGGACTATCTTTGCAGAACTAACGAAGCACAAAGCAATATAGGCGCCTATGACGTTTCTCCTCTGGAGAATATCCTATTTAATATGCACATTGGTCACAGAGAGAAAAGAGGGCTGTTACTTTAAGGGGAAGTCGCTGATTAGCTGCTCGGGCTGGCAGCAAACAGCTGGTCTGTCCGGCAGGTTCAAGGCCATTTCAGCTTCTCTCTTATGGAGGCACCATATGTTCCATCTCGCACATCAGCAGCTTTATTTTCCAATGATCTTGTTCCAGAAGGGAAGCACAAAGGGAAAGGAGAAGGTGGACCCCGTGTTTACCCTTTGAGTACTTCCTGTGGTTTTTAGATGCAATGGGGATGTGTATGTTTCGAGGCTGAGGACAGTTAACGCTTCTCCTTCTATTCCAAAGACCAGAGAACAAATGTCGGATCAACAGTTACGAATACCCTCCAGAGATCGGAAGAGAGTGCAGTAGGGGAAGGACAGTGAAAAGGCACACATACTACGTGGCCAGGAGATTAAACGGGAAGATGGGGTGGAGGCGGGCAAAAGAGATCTGGAAGAATCTGCTCAGGAGACCGACCAGTCGAGTTCGGGCCCCACCTACTTCTCCTGATTTGTCCATTTTTCTTATGGCCAGTATTCCCTTTCTGAACAAACTTCACAAGTAGACCCGCGGACCCGTCAGGGGGTGCGGTGGCGGGGCCAGTCAGGCCGACAGGCTGGCTAAAGGTTACCACAAACAGTATGTTTAACATTCCTCAGCTCAAAACCGACTTCCCGCAAGTTTGGGGGTGGGGTGAGGCAGGGCAGGTGTCAGGGATGGGGCCGGCTGAATCCTCACTCCAACTAATGCCGGGAACCCTTGGGTTCTTAACACTCCCAAGCGCCCGGCCTTGGATCCCTACTCAGGCGGCCGATTCTTCACAGTCCAGAGGTGCGCCCTCGTCCCCACTGCTGGCCCGGGCTGCACGAATCTCAGAGGGGAGGTGGCAGTCCCGACTCCCTCACTCCATGCAAAGGGGCCCCGCGGAGCGTTTGAACCCCTGTGTTAGGGGCTGCGGGCGGCTGGAGGGCGCAGGAGGAGGGAGGGGTGCAGTCGCGGGGTGGCGAACGCCTCAGAGTCGCCGCCACCGTCTCAGCCGTCGTCTCAGCCACCAGCAGGTGCGATAGCCACCCTGAGTCCTAACAGCGAGGGGCGCGGGCTGCAAAGCGAAACCGAGGCAAGGGCGCCCCCTATGCCCGGGACCGGCGAGTGCAGTGACGAGCGGTGAGCGGCGTCGGCCCATCCTGCGGAGCGTGCGCCGCCTCTGGCCCCCGCGCCAGTCCGCTAGCCTAGCCGCCCGCCCAGCCGTCCTGGCGGCGGGGGGCCCCGGGTGTCCACGGCCGGACACCCCACACCTTCCGAGATTCCTGCCGAGTGGCTTCGAGACCCAGCGCCCTCCCCCACCGCCTACACTTGCCCTCCTGTCCCAAGCAACTCGAAGCCACTGGGAGGCAGCCGCCCCCGCCCCTTGCCTCTGCCTCCCTTTCCCCTTCCCTCTCTCTAGCCTCCAGGGAAACAAAGGGGCTTTTTAGAAAGCGAATTGGCGGCGGCGGCGACGGGGATGGGGCGGGGGGGGATCTATAAAGACAACAAGAGGCGGGGTGAGGGACGAAGCTGAACGGCCTCCGGGAGCCCCAAGCGACCGTGGCGGCCAGGAAGCCCTAGCGGGAGCGCGGCCGACCCCCCGGTCCGTAATCACTCGGGTGGGGGCCCGCGCTCGCGGAAGGCTGGGCTGCCCCGTTGAGATGCTGCTTGCCGGCTCGCCGAAGCCTGGGAACCGGATCGCCCCGGCCGCGGGACCCAGGCTGGGCGGCGCGAGCCCCGCGGGTTCTCCCCTGGGAGACCCGGGCCCTCTCCTCTTCCCAGCTAACTCTTTCGAAATTGCTCAGGCTTGGGGAGAGTTTGCGTCTTTGTTCCAGCGAGGCAGCCTCTCGTACACCCGACTCGCTCGCTCTCACAAAGTGCCGGAGCTGGCCTTGGTCGGCTACCTGCAAATGGCACGTTCGCCGTGGGGACGGCGCCCTGGGGGGAATTCCTTCTGCTGCCGAACAACGACAAGCCACCCCAGCAAGTGAAGTCACTTCTCTCCACGTCCCTGAGCCATCCTGTGCTCCCGCCCGCGTACACACTCACACCTACAATCGGGGCGCCCCAAACGGCCGCACCCGGCTGCAGGGGCACGACGGGGCGAAACCCCGGCCCGAAGTGCGTCTGTCTGCTCAGGTTCCGACGACTTCAGGGCAGTTTTCTGCAATCTAATCCTATTAGTGTCTGCTCAGTCCGCATTTAATCACGGATCAAAATCAGACGGTACGGCCAGCTTTCCAAGAGGCTTCCGACACGCTGCCTCGGGACGGAGCCTGACCGAGCCAACTGGCCGTGAAAAGTATTTGGCGGCGCTCCGGGGGGCTTCCCACCCGCCCTTGTTGGCGCTGGGTTGTGCCGCTGCTCCGAGGCCTGGGAGCTCGGGTCGCGGGGGCGCCGGGAGCTCCGGGCAGGAGCCCAGTCGGGGCTGCCTCCGGCCGCCAGCTCTGCTCGGGGCCGCTCTCCAGAGGAGAATTTGGCAGGGAAGGGAGCGAGAGGCGGCGGGCTCGGCGCGCGCACACTCCACACTCCCGTTCGGTGGCGGCAAACTGGCTACGGGTGGGGGTGGGGGGTGAATCCTGCGCCCAGAGCCCACTGCCGACTGGTCCAGGCTCTGGGAGCCGGGATGCGAAGGCAGCGTCGCCAGTGGCCTCCGGGCAGCGAGCGGCTCCGGGTGCGCCGGGACCGAGCGGGAGCCTCCTGGTGGCCCAGCGCGGCCGGGTGAGCCCTCGTGGCCCGCGCCCCTCTGCCTTCCCTCCTCAGTGCTTGACTGCCCCTGCCCGATTCCAGACACCCGGCGAGCGCCGGGGTGCAGGCACAGGCCACGGTCCCGGGGTATGCGAGCTGCGCTCCGCTCGGCCCGGCCAGTTAGAGAAGCGGGCGACCACGCGCAGCGCCAGGTGGGCCGTGTGCTCGGAGCAAACTTCGGGGTCCCCCGGCCCTCAGTAACCCGGGGCCTGCGCTCCTCCGCGACGCAGGCCACAAGTGGGGGCCACAAGTGCAGCTCGGCGCCCCCAGAGCATTCGGACCTCCCGCGCCCGCCCTCAGCCTTACCGTGCTGCGGAGCTCCCGCGGCGGCGGCGGCGGCGGCGGGGGCAGTGCCCAAGGGGCAGGCTGCCGCCAGCGCGGGCAACCTGGCCTCCTTGGTGGCAGATCTCCCCGGGCTAGTGGCCGGTGCCCCACGAGCCCGCCCGCCGCCGGCCGCTTCAGCTCGCGGCCAAGTTCATGCCGGCGGCGCTGCAGCGGCGGCCTCAGTCTGCTCGCTCCATTCCCACCGCCCGGCTCCGCGCCGCGCGCCCGGAAGGTGGAGTTTCGGGGGTTTAAGTTACTGATAGGCATTTCTCACTGCTGTGTCACTCGGGGAGGAGGAGACACGCACGCCGCACACTCACACACCCTCACACTCAAGGCGACGAGCGGCTCCGGCCTTAAAGGGGAAGCCGCGCTGCCCCGCCCGCGACCCCGCCGGACAGGGAGTCCTGAAACGCCGAGTTCCGGGCCCGCACCGGGCCGGGGGCAGCAGAAGGCGGCGACCGCCAGAGGGGCCTACGGGGCCGTCCAGCCACTCTCTGAACAGGAAAGCGGCCACAGGCTGGCCTCCCTGTGGTCGCCTCGCTTCTCCAGTCAACTCCAGCCGGGCAGCCGGGCAGCAACGGGAGGCAAGGAAGGGGCACGGGGACACTCACCTCGGTGGCTCCGCACGCTGCGGGAGACGGTCGGTGCCCTAGGCGGCAGGTGGCCTGCCTAGACGGTGCGCCGCTGGCCAGAGGCGACAGCGGGGTGACCGAGCGTCCCCGGGCACGAGCGGATGGAGCTGGCCGGAGGGCAGCAAGCGGGGCCCCGCGCGCGCGGCAGGTACACTTCCCGCTTCTGGGCCGAGCGAGCCGGCGGTGTGCGCCCTGGTAGGACGCAGAGCGAGCTGGGAGAGCGGGAGAACCAGCACTCACCAGCGACAGGGCCGGAGCGCGTGCCAGACCAACGGAGACCGCGGGAGGCCAGAGAGAGGGCGAGATCGAATCCCAGAGTGGCACTGGTGGAGAGGGGGCCGGAGCGGGAAAGAGAGACACAGTGCGGGGCGGAGGGGAGAGAGACAGTGGGGGCGGGGGAAGAGAGACACGGGGGGGGGGGCGGAGGCAGAGACAGTGGGGGGCGGGGGGTGCGAAGAGACACAGTGCGGGGCGGGGGGTGCGAAGAGACACAGTTGGGGCGGGGGGGAAGAGGCACAGTGGGGGCGGGGGAGGAGAGACTGTGGGGGACGAGGTAAGAGAGACACAGTCGGGGGTGGGGGAAAGAGACACAGTGGGGGCGTGATGGAGAGACAGTGGGGGTCGGGGGGGAGAGAGAATAAGAGCTGGCAGCTCCCCGGAGGACCCCTATTGTCACCCGGGACAGAGTAACAGCTTCAGGTAGCCAGTTCCACGCCCGTCCCCCTTTCCCTCCCCCGCAGAGACCGACCCCCAGCCGCGGCCCTGGCCTCATCTCCCTCGCCCCGGGAGGGTGCTCACCTTGCGCGGGCCGCTGCCTGGCAGGGAGCGCAGGTCTCACGGCCGCCGCGTCGGCCCGCCGGCTCCCGCCCAGACGGCCAAGGTGTCCCGCGGTGACAGCCGTGGAGACCCGGGCTCTCAGGTGGCGACTACCGAACTGCACCCGACCCCGCTCGTGGCCTAGAGGCGCCCCTCCCCCGGGGGCCCCCGCCGCCCCCGCTCCCACCCGGGTGCGGACCCTGTCTCGGCCTCCCGCCGGCGTGCTCGGCGAGAAGCCCGGGCGTGCCAGCCAGTCTCCCGCCTCTCTGGCCCCGGGCCGGCGGAGCCCCCGCAGGAGCTGAGCTGGCCTGGCCTCGCGCCGCGCGGGGTTATCCCGGGGCAGACACCTGCGGCTTCTGCAGGAACACGGCTTTTTCGTGAACTGCACGGCGGCGAGCCTGAGCGTGCCGCCCGCCCTCTACCCACCCCCTACCCCCCGGGCACCAAGGCCCGTGGCTCCCCTCCCCGTCTCCCCCGGGGGCTGGCCCGCGCCCCCCAATCCAGGGTCCCCGTCTGGGCTGCATTTCCTAACCTAAACTTCCAGAGTGGCAGCGGGGGCCGAGCCCAGCCCGCGGACGCCGCGTCTGGTCCGACAGCAGCAACGTCGAGTGCAGCCCCTGAGTGGCCTGTGGGCTCCCGCCTGCACCTCCGAGGAGCGACCTGTTAGCAGCACATCTGGTCACGACTCGGCCGAGTTGCGGGCCGGGAACAAAGGGGAGGACCTGCCGCCCTTTCGGCCCCTCCTTCCCTCCACGCCCACGCCCTCAGTCCGAGAGAAGCGCCGAGCCCCCTCCCGGAAGCGAACGAAGTCCTTTCGTGGGCTGCGTAGGTGTGCCCGAGCAGATCGCTGGCCTCGGAGCGTTTCCCGAAGTTTCCTGACGGAGGAGCCACGCCCGGGCCCCGCCGCGGGCACAGGTGTCGGAGTCCTGCTCCTCCGTCCAGGTCCCGGGGCAAGCGCGGCCCTGCCGGGCTGTTGGGAAGGAATCCACCTTGGCCGGGGCCCGCTAGGGCTGCCCTGCCAGGAGAACGTATCGCGCTCTGGTGATCGAAACGGATCGCAGTTCCTTACCTTCGGTCCCCACTAGGCCGCAGTTGGAGACCCAGGGCCCTGGCGGGTCGGGGTCCTGCGGGGACGGGGGTCATCCTAGACCCACCGCGTCCCCGTAGAGCGAGAGCAAGTTTGCATCTTGAAGCAAAGTGGATTAAACAAAACGGAAGCAGGCATAACTGTTGTCTGTTACCGAGTGTTGCGAGTGGTTTTCAAATTTGCTTCCGGTCCACCTCCAAGTGCACTGATCCTGGGGTGGAAAACGGGGATCCGTTCCCAGGAGCCTTCCCTCCACCCTCGTGTCACTTCTCCGCATCCTCAGTGGACCAGGTGGTCCTCACTTCCCCGTGGGGCCTGGGAGTCAGGGAGATCCCAGGCGCACCCGTGCCAGAGGATCCACGGCCTGCTTGGCACAAGGGCCTGGATGGCCGCTAGACATCTCCAGCTCCACGAGGCCTGAGCCGAACTCCTGACCGTCCCTGAAGCACACTCCTCCCATAGTCTGTCACCTTAGTTCACCGCGGCTCCATCCTACAAATTCCCTACAGTTTTCCTGGATTCTTTTCTTTCGCTCACACCCCATATCCAGAGAGGCAGATAGTTCTCTTGTCTCCATCTTCAAAATGGTTCCACGCTCCCAGCCTTCTCCCTTCTGCCACTGCTACCCTCTGTGCCCGGCCACCAGCATCTCCTGCCTGGATTATTGCAGTAGCCACCTGAAAGATTGCCATTTCCTACCTCCCTCGTCCTCTTCTCCCCTGCCCCAGGAAGGTCTTCTGCAGCAGCTCCCCACTTCTCCCAACCTGGATGACACCATCTTCCTTCTTGCCCTCACTTGCTCTGCTCCAGGCCTCCTGACTCTTCCTCAACACACAAGGTACATCTGTCCTAAGGGCCTTTGCACTGGCTCTTCTGTGTGTTGGAATGCACTTTACCAGATAGCCACTGGGACCGCTCCCTCCTTTCCTTTCATCTTGACCAACCTTGGCAGAAGTCACCTGGCCAACCTATGCAACAGTTCAAAGCCCTATACCCATCTCTGGCACTCCACTCCACTTCCCTTTGTTGTCTCTCTAGTACTTAACTAGCTTAACTAACTGACCTGTCAATAGATTAGATCCCAAGAGAGCCACCATCGGTGCCTGTTTTGCTCACTGTTAAATTCGTAGCTCCTGACATGGTACCTGGCACAGAATATCTGCTCACTGAATGTTAGTAGGATTCTGTTTTCCTGGAACATTTCAGGAAACTCTGGGAGCCACAGGAGTGTACAACACACGGGGAAAGGGACCCATAGCTGTCGTTACATTTTAAGGAGGTTTATGAGACCAGTCTCGGATCATGTCACCAAGGGGCATTGTGGCCCAGATGTGTTGTGGTTCTTTCAGTTCCTGTTGGAAACAGAGGTTCCCTTGTGGTTTTTGCCTTGAGTACTCCAAAGCTAATGGAGAAATGGGAGGCAGTGAGGAAGAGGACTTTGTACTCATTGAATAGACTGGCTATGAGACCGTTTTGTTGCCCCAAATGTGCACCAGGTCTGGAGCTAACAGCTCTCTCCATGCATCAAGGTATACCGTGTACTTTACCTGCATGAGTCTATTTACCCAGTAGATGCTAAGCTGTTGTCATCTCTGTGTTCTCGATGAGGAAATGAGAGGCTCAGAGATGGGGGGGCATGTCTGGGGTCACACGACTAGAGAGTGGCCGAGCAGTAAGCAGTTGGGCCTCAAAACTTGGGCTGCTTCCACCTGTCAAGTGGCTGCTCACATTTAGTGGGAGCAGCCCTGGACTGCGGGTCCAGGCAAGGAAAGGAATCCTACAACCTCTCCAGGGGCTGCCCTTCCCCAGGGATCTCCTGGCCCTGTTGCTTGAGAAGCTGCCAAGCAAAGGGTCAGACTTGGGCTATGGGAGTTCAGGGGCACCATGGCAAGGCCAATGTGGGCCCTGCCTTTGGTCTGACACAAACCTGTAGCTCGAGAGATAAGAAAACAGTCAGCAGACACCTCTTATTCATAGGCAGAGTCCTGTGAACATACAATAAGTTTTTCCACATTCATGTGACAGGTGTGGGGCTTTAACTGGGCAGCTTCTGGAACTCTGTGTTGCCTGCGTAGGTGGGGGCCCTTGGAGAGCAGGCATGCTGACTGCAGGTATAGCAGTTGCTCTGTTCGTCAGTACACCCTTGCTCCAAAGCCTCCTGTGGCTTTCTACTGCCGATAGCACTAAGTCCCAACTCCTCAGGCTGGTGTCCCACAGGTGGGCCTCAGCCTTCATCCGGATTCATCTTCTGGTGTTTTCACACATGCTCCTGGGCCTTCTGCTCAGTTGGACTGTTGATTGGAAACCAAACAATCCTGGTCCTTCTGACCTCTACACTTTGCTTATGCATTTCTGCCTAGGATGCTGGCTGTCCTGTCAAAATTCCACCTGACTTTCAGGGCTCCTCTCAAAAGGCTCATCCTCCATGAAGCCTGGCTCAAGTTGCATCACATCACAGCACCGGTGCCCTCTCTCCCTCCCTCTGCCAGCCGTGAGCCTGTCTCTCTGATTCTGCACGCCTTTGCCCTCAGCTCTTCCTGTTCCAGTATTTTACCAGAGAAATTTGGGGTTCCCCCCAAAGCCTCCCTGATAAACTCACAGCTGACTCATGGCTGGGACAAAGAGGGGTTCACAGTGTCCTCCAAATGACAGAATCCAGACCCAGAGGGAAGAAATGGGGAGATACACAGTGGCAGAGCTCAGCACAGGACCTGACATTGCCACCCCTCGCCCCCAGCTGCTGCACATGCTTAGAGGCTGTTGGCTGTATCTGGAAGTCACCCCCTACCTACACTCTCTGAGCCTCTCCCCTGTTCCTGGCCCCCTGCAGCTATGCCCCCCACCAGGTGCAGAGACCACACCCCACAGCCCAGGCTCTGAGTGTTAGGCTCCCTGAACATTCTTTCAGGGCTTGTTATTAATAATGCCCCCTCTGCATAGAATCCTAACTGTGATGACCTGCATTTTCTGCCCACAGCAGACTGGTGTCCACAACCAACAGGAACCGGGACAGACAAATATCTGTGGGGAAGCCCAGGGTGGTGACTGTCTCCTGTTGTAGATCCAGGTGCGGCCGCTCTGGCATCTCCTTACTGAGGTGTAGTCAGGGTTGCAGCCCCCTCTGGACGGAACTACTCTTGGCAGGGTACCTGGTCTATAGGTTTTTTGTCCTCAAAGAAGAGGGTGCTGTTATGTGCCCCAAACACCCCCCAAAGACAGAAGGCAGGTATTGAACGTAAGGTGAAATATATTAGGATGAAAGCTCAGTTCTGCACGTGGGTCCAAAGCCATGTGCAAATGATTTAGGCAAATGGTGAGTGTTTTGCTATGTTTGGCAAAAGGTGATTGCGTGCCAGGTGAGGAGTCAGGTTGGGGCACTTGCTGAGGACATGTGGCATTTTGCCCTGGCGGGGTGGATGAGAACCATTGGGAAATCCTTTTAAGTTGAAGTATCATTTTGAGTTGAATTCTCTTCACCATGTTCTTAATTTTAATTTTCTCTGGGATGTTGGTGGTGGTAAGCACTTTTAAGATTCACAATGGAAACAAATAGGAAATTGTTAAAATATTGATTATAATTTCCTGGCAACTTCACTGGTTGAAAAAATAGGAACCTTTAAGAAAGAATCCCTCATTAGCAAGCGAGCAGTTAATCAAAAGGCTGGAGAATGGCTTGCATCGATTTCACCATGAAACCAGAAAGCTGTGGCTACATGTCAATTTTTCCCCTGAAGCTCCTTGCTTACCACAAATGCCACTTTCAGAATGCCATAGGTAGTATCATCAAAGGGTAGATAAGGATGGGAAATGGTTTTGGAAACAGATAGAAATATAATTTAGGTAATTAACATAAATCCAGATGACTGCCAGTTTTCCTCTTGCACCATACATACAACTGAAAGACACTGTCAAAGCTTTTATATAGAAAAAAGTATGCAGATGGCTTGCTAATTATTACTCTCTATGCGATGACATTTTTTTTTTTTTTCCAACAGCACAGGCACGACTCAGGCCTCACATGGGAAGAGGCTCCATCCACTATTCTAGGACCCTTCAGAACATTTGCAATTTTATGCTTAGAAATACACACACCCACCAAAATCCAGGCCTGTGGCTGTCCTAGCAACCAGCTAGTCTACTGCCGCACCATCGCTACAAGGGTTCAGAAGGTTAATATGACCTAACGCCAGGGGACCAGCCAGAGCCCAGCATCAAGCAGGCATACTGTCCAGGCAGACATTGGGAAAAAACAAAAACACAAACACAAATGGACAACGTGCTCCTGCTGTTCTTGGTTTGGAAAACACAATCATCTTAAAATTAAAAGCAGCCCAAACTGTTGGCGCACCCACTGTGCACCAGGGCCTGTACTTCACATCATGAGCTCATGAAGCCTCATAAGAACTAATTTCAGAGTGGTGCAGACTGAGGTTCAGAGACGTTCAGCAACTTGTCTTGAGATCGCACAGCTGCTTACTGGTGAAACCAAGATTTGAATGACCTAGGCGGTCTGCTACAGCGGCCTCCAAAAAATTCCATGAAGACAAAACTCACCAGGGAGATGGGAAATAACATGCACTTCACATGTTACCAACTCTGTGCCTGTAGCTTTGCTAGTTTGCTGGCTTGCACTGCCTTATGAAAAAGGACTGTCACATTTTCAGCAATTTTGTGAACTTGTTGATAGGTCTTGGTAGCTTGTAATTGACCATGGTGGGAGTAGCTACACTTCCAGAAATAGGCACAAGTCCAGGCTGGTTATAAATGTTAAGAAACATTCCATTGCATACAGACATTAGAGCCAGACTGCCTGGTTCAAATCCTGGGATCACCACTTGCCATATGGCCTGGGGAAAAATGAAGACCTTAGTCTGCCAAAGGGAGATAATCACAGTGCCTGTCTCATTGGCTGGTTGCAATCATTCAAATAAAAATAAATCCGTATAAAGCACCTGCCACAGTAGAAGTGATGGGCTACTGTTTGTAAAAATAAGTATACTCCAACTGCTAATAATTACTATTATTTTTATTATTACTTCATCTAAAGTACAGTAACATGTCCTAAATATTCTCTCTGCCTCTGGTCTTGTGCCCTCCAGTGCATCCTCCTCACAGATGCGAGGGTAAATTTCTAGAATACAGATCTTGCCTTGTTCCTCCCTTGCTCAAAATATCTCTGCTTCTGCTGCTGCTGCTGCTAAGTCGCTTCAGTCGTGTCCGACTCTGTGCGACCCCAGAGATGGCAGCCCACCAGGCTCCCCCGTCTCTGGGATTCTCCAGGCAAGAACACTGGAGTGGGTTGCCATTTCCTTCTCCAATGCATGAAAGTGAAAAGTGAAAGTGAAGTCGCTCAGTCGTCCAACTCCTAGCGACCCCATGGACTGCAGCCCACCAGGCTCCTCTGTCCATGGGATTTGCCAGGCAAGAGTACTGGAGTGGGTTGCTGTTGCCTTCTCCGCAAAATATTTCTATGGCTCCCTATTACCCTCAGGGAAAAGTTGCTGCTCCAAAATATCAAGATCTCTTAGTCTGTTTGGGCTGCCAGAACAAAATACCCTGGACTGGGGGCTGAAACACCAGAAATACATTGTCTCCCAGTTCTGGAGAGTAGATGTCTGAGATCAAGGAGTGAGCAGGCTTGATTCCTTCTGAAGGCTGTGAGGGAAGGATCTGTTCCAGGTTTTTTCCTTGGCTTGTAGACAGCCATCATCTTCCTGTGTCTCTTGACATTTTTTTCTTTCATTGCACACCCTGTGTCCAAATTTTCCCCTTTTTATAAGGACATGGACAGTATTGAATTAGGGTCCCACCCTATGCTAGTAGCATCTCACCTTAACTAATCACATCTGCAGGGGCGGGGGAGCCTGGTGGGCTGCTGTCTGTGGGGTCGCACAGAGTCGGACACGACTGAAGTGACTTAGCAGTAGCAATAAGGGCACATTCTGAAGTACTGACAGAACATCAACACATGAATTTTTGTGGGACACAATTCAATCCATCACCATCCACCCTCTGGCCCCTCAAAAGTTCATGTGTTTTTCTCACATGAAAAATACATTCAAAATCTCTAAAAGTCTTATCCCAATTTAGCATCAACTTTCAATCTAAAATCTCATCCACATATCATCTAAATCAGGTATGGGTGAGACTCAAGGTATCATTCATCCTGGGCCAAAATTCCTCTTCATTTGTGAACTTGTGAAAGCAAGCAACAAGTTATCTGCTTTCAAGATGGATGTGATGGTTATGTCTATGTGTTGACTTGACTGGGTTAAGGTAGGCCCAGAGGGCTGAGTGTGTCTGTGAGGCATTTGTGGAGGACGTTTGCATTTGAATCAGTAGACTAAGTAGAGAGACTGACCCTCATCAATGAGGGTGGGCATCGTGCAACCCATGAAGGGCCCAGATGAATCAGGTGAAGGAAAGGCAGAACCCACTCTTCTCTTAAGCTCAGATGGCCATCTTTTCCTGCCCTAGAACTTCAGAGCTCCTTGTTCTCCCACCTTCAGACTCTGGGACTTAGTCCAGTGGCTCCCTTCGTTCTCTGGATTTGGACTGAATTGTACTGTGGGCTTCCCTAGGTCTCCAGTTTGCAGATGGCAGATTGTGGGACTTCTTGGCATCCCTACCATGTGAGCCAATTTCTATCATAAATCTTCTCTTCTTTCATCCATCTATAATCTGTCATCTCCTACTGGCTGTGTTTCTCCGGAGAACCCTAATACAGGGGGACAAGCAGAGGATAGCCATTTCCATTCCACATGGGAGAGATTGGCAGGAAAATAGGGACCACCTGGTCCCAGCAAAGTCTGAAACTTAGCAGGGCAAATTCCATCTGATTTTAGGTTTTTGAATAATCCTCTGGTTCAATGGTTTTCCCTCCAGGTTTGTCCCTCAGCCCCCACAAAAACAATTCAGGCAGTGGACATAGCCAACAAGTGGCTGTTCCAAAACACATTGTTCTTTCATACCTCCATGCTGTGCACTCTGTGCTCCCCAGGGGCTGCAGAGGGCCCTCCTTTCATGGCTCACTTGGGCCACTCCTCTCAGCCATCAAGCCTCAGCCAGAGCTTTTGTTCTCATCTGTGTGGCCTTAATGGACCCCCACCCCCCACCCCTGCCCAGAGGCCAGGAGAAGGAGCTGCCTGTTTACAAAAAGCACCTTGGCAAGTGAGCTGCTCCTTGACGTGGGTGGAGGGGTGGGGGTGGGTTAGGGGGGACCTCTGAGGGATGAGGGGATGGGATGGAGGGTGGAGGTGGTGGGAAGTGGGGTCCTCACCACTCTGCCCTGTAACTGTGGATATGCCACACTAGACTGGGGACCCCAGGAATTCAACTTGTTGTGTATCAAGTCTCAGCCCAGGGCCAGGTGCAGAGCTGTTGTGCCATACATAAATGCTTTTGCTGAGCACTTCCTGTGCAGAGTGTTGGGCTTAGGCTGAGCATGCTTGGGAGAACAAGAACGGACCATCTCACACTCATCATTAGAGCCAACAGAAGTACTACTTTGCAGAGCCGCAGGGCCCTTGGCTGCAGGCGCTGACACCTGACACGTAGTAACTCATGGGATCCAGAGATTACACGACACAGTGTAAAGGCAAGCAACCAGAAGCCAGCCGACTTTCAATCCAGGCTTTGCCACTTCGTAGCTGTGTGACTTTCCCCTCTCTGTGCCTCTGTTTCCCCTTCTATAAAATGGAGCTCGTGGGGTACCTACCTCAAAGGACTTGCGTGGGCTCAGTGACTTTATATCTTTCAGGTGTCAGCTGTCACTCAGCTACAGCCAGTTTTGAGCTGCTGCTTTTGCTGATGCAAAATGCTTGCCAAGGGCTAAGCATGCTCATCTGCCCAGGGACAGGGCTGGGAAAGGTGAATCTTAAGGGCCCCTCCAGCCCTCACAGGGCATCTGCTCCATGCATGAGATGACCAGAGTGCACCAACAGGCAACATGGACAAATAAATGTGTGGATGTGGGGAGGGGGATGGTGACGCCAGATGTTTGTTGGTGGCAGCTCCATCAAATGATAGGAGTTCTGGCTTGGGAGGCAAGACCCTGGGTTCCCAGTTCAGGCCTGTGCCTGACCCAGTGTAGGACCTGGAGCAAGCTCCCTTCTCTCCCTGGGCTTTACTTCCTGCTCTCCACAGGCACAGACCTCCCAACTGAGGCATTTTCCAGAAAGGCCCCCTACTTGCCTTGGTAGTTGAGAGACCTGTCCTGGGTTGCAGGAAGCCACCGATTGTGTTGGAGCTGGAGCTATGCCTCCACCATCCTGCCTTCCAGCCACACAGTGTGTCTGCCAGCAGGGAAGCGCTACTGCCTTAAGGAATGAGTCTAGATGTCACCTGGTGCAATTCAAGTAATGAAACCAAAGGGCAAGGCAGTGCCTTGCTGATCTACCCTGTGAGCTGGGACACTCATCTCCCCAGCCCTTTCTCCTGAGCGCAGGGGCAGGAGAGACCAAGAAGATGCTTTGCTACCCAAGTGCATTCTCTCTGGGCACCTCATCTCTGCCCCAGAGCCTCAGGACCTAAGATTTGGTGCAGTCTTCTTGCCCCTGCCTTGTTGCCCAAGGCTCTTCCAAGGTGGCACTATATGGGGAATTACGGTACTGGGCACTTGCCAGGAGGAAGAGAGTGTGTGCTTTACATGGGACTGAAATGTCCCTACTGTTCAGAGAAAGGAGATTCAGAGAAGATGGCAAAATTGGTGCCTTTTGCAGCAGCCAAATTTCCATCTCGTCGTTGTGTGCTGGCAACGTGATGCCCAGAGCCAGATCACACAGGCTGGTGTCACATTGCCTCAGCGGCAAAACAAACAGCATTAGTAATCAAGTCCTCTGGGTGTGGTGGCAGATGCCTGGCTGGCTCGGGAGGGCCATAGTGGTCGCCTTAGAGTTTTGGGGTGGTCAGCAAGCCAGATGTGGTGCCACACTGAGCCTCAAGCAGGGCTCAGCTTCTTTCCTGTCCTGCCCTGTCCCCAGCCCTGTCCCACAGAAGCTATCCTTCCCAAGACGTGTCATCGTCCATCCCTGAGTCCTGGCCCTGTTTGGCTCCTCATTCCTAAAGACCAAATATGGCAGTGTACCACGTCACGGGTGCCACTCCTCCATGCTCAGTGAAACTGGTGGAATCAGAGCGGAAGCCTCAAGAAAGCTATGGAGTATAAGTTCTGTAGGGTGGCCATGAGGGACTGAGTTTCTGTGCAGTGGGATGAACAGCAAGCCAAACATTTCCTGCCTACTCTCCCAGCCAACACCACGCCAACCCCTCTTGCTGTCTGCTTGTTCCTGATAATGAAATGGCCATTTTGCCTGTGTAACGTTACTGATTTTATTAGTGATTATTGATTTTCAATTGTGGTTTCCCGGGACTGTGGGATGGAGCAAATTGATGGCATCTCCATCCATTCACTTGAGGCTGTGGGCTAGGACATGTGCAGCTCAACCATGGCTGAAAGGGTATCTTCCTGCTTCTTCATTTCCTTCCACTCACTGTCTTCTCAAGAATCCTCCAACTCTCTTCCTCCAAAGTCCCAGCTACAGATGGGAGCAGATAGGGCTTTAAGTGGAGACACTGATGATTTTTTTTTTCCATGGCTCCGACTGATCTCAAGACCCACTCTGCACTCATTTTCCCCTGGAGGAAATGCTGGCTGGTGTCTTTGGCAAGCTCTAATAGCAGAGACACCTAAGTGCAGACTCCTAAGGTCTGGAGGCAAAGTCATACCTTCTGTGACAGAGGTTTTCCTTCCTTTAGAAAACAGCTCTTGGAGTGCTACTATGCCTTGGTAGAGAGTGTTTGACCGTGGAACCCCAAGTAACCGTAAGTCTGCAGTTGCCCATCATGAACTAGGTATTATTAAATCCAATAAATCATAAGGTCAGGTAAGTGCATCCTTTGTATGGTGAAAACAGTATAATTGGACTTTGGATCCAAGAAGGTACAGAGATTCAAGTAAATGACACAAACAGATGGTCCAGACTCTTGTGTCATCTGCATCTGTTGTGTTGACCATACCATTCCATCAGCTCATCCCTACAGCTTCATGGAGTTTCCCAGTGCCCCACTGATGGAGGTTAAAATGATCTGGGCCTGGGTCTCAACTGGCTTGGTACAATGTATTGGTAAAAGCTCAGAAACAAGTGGACTGCAGCTCCATTCCAACTCTATTCAGTGATAACATAAAGAAGGGTGATAAAGGGAAATACTCCTAGTGGGTGGAGTTGCAAGTGACAGAGTTGGTTATCAACCTGATGTGGCGGGAGACGTGGTCTATAGACCACTGAATGGGAGTGATTGCCATAGCCTATGGTCATGTGTCAAATTTTGCCCACCTTCCAAATTCATGTGTTGAAGTCCTAAGCCTGGTGCCTCAGATTATGAACTTACTTGTAAATAGAGTCATCGCAGATGTAATTAGTTTAGATGAGGTCATACTGGAGTAGGGTGGGCCCTAATCCAATGTGACTGGCATCTGTATAAGAAGGGGAAGTCTGGACACAGAGACACATATAGTGAAGAGATGCAGGGAGAGGTGGCCATCTATAAACCAAGGAAAGAGGCCTGGGACTGATCCTTTTTTCAGAGCTCTCAGGAAGAACCAACCCTGCTCACTCCTTGATTTTGGACTTTAAATCTCCAGAATCTGGAGACAATACATTTCTGCCCTTTAAGGCACTTTGTTATGACAGTCCAGGCAAATTAACACACTAGTTGGCTAGGGGCCCAGAGGGAACATGCTTGGAAAATCATGTTCATGGCCAAGAAGATGCAGGAATGGGCATGGGATTCACCAGGATGACCATGAGGCCAAGCATCACTTGTAGCACTGGGCCTGATAGAATAGCCCATTAAAGGCTTATCAAAGATGATAGTTTGGGAATAACACATTTGGCTCGAGGGGCTGTCCTCCAGGACACAGTAAGGACATGGACCCAATGGCTGATATACAGTCTCCAATAGCTAGGACCCACAGGGGTGGAAGCCAAGCGCTGGACCTACAGACGAGTGGGCCTTCTCACCGTCACTTCCAGTGACCCCTTTGTGAAATCCGTGCTTCCTCACCCTGAAGCAGGAAGCTTCCTGGCCTTCAGGCAGATTAGAAGTTCTGGTTTGCTGGGATGGACTTTTTGCCCCAGGGGTCACAGTAGCAATTCCATTGAACTTAAAGCTGCAGTGACCATCTGGTCAGTTTGTGTTTCTCATCCCTGCAAGCCAGCAGGAAAAGAAACAAGGGATTAGGGCTCGCTATAGCAGTGGTGGGGACAAGTATGCTTAGAGCCCAGTAAATTCCATGGGGGCATTTTCTTGGTGCTTCCACGTCCAATAATAAATGCGCACAGGCAATTGCAGGAACCGTGGCTCAGGGCAAGGTAGCCACAGGCTTTAACTCCTCAGGGGTACAGGTGTGAGTCGCCTTCCCAGGCAAAAAATACAGAGCAGCCGGAGGAACAGAGGGTGAAGGAGAGCACAAGGACTAGCAGTTATGGCCCTGGCATCAGCTGTTGCACCGGGGACTGTCACTTTTCCATGAACCCTCTTGGATTAAAGTCTCTGCAGAGGTTGCAGCTGGTCAGCACCCTGAAGGGGCCTCTGGGTAGATAGAGTGGTCTTGGACTTTAAATGTCTTAAGGAAGAATTGAAAGCATTTTCTCAGAAATGAAGGCCCCATATGGTCCCATGGGAGGGGACATGATGGAAGGCCCCTCACTTCTGTTCCTTCGGGTCATTCTCCCCGCCACATCCTCATACATAAGGCTTTGTCTTAGATTCGACTTTCCAGGGAGTGCAGGCTGAGGGAGTAAGCACAAGCCAGGCCTCACGGCGCTTCCAGACTGACTGGAGAGGAAACAGGACATTATGTAGCTGGTGTAATGTCTCTCATTCAGTATGGCAGGAATGTGGGAGATCACAGCAGCCTTAAGGCCTAGGAGGGCTTCCCTAAATTATGACACATGTCTCATCAGGAGAAAGCAGTGTGGGCCGTTGCTCTTGAGGGGAGTGTTTTTTCAGGGCTGAGGGAGTAGGGGTGTGTCCAAGACTGTTGGATGTTTCAGTCTTAGAAGCAGAGCTGGCTGTGGGGAAGGGGGGCAGCTGGAGCTGTGAATTCTTTCTAGAAGAAGTGAGGCCCTGCAGGAGATGAGGCAAGATGGGGTTCAGGACCCAGGGGGATAGGTCTCTATCCACAAAGGAAGCAGCAGCCCTTTTCCCTCTGAGGTTGAAGAGAAAAAAGGAGGGGAGGCTGCACAGGGTGGGTATGCCAACTTAGAAGTGGCAAGGACCTAAAAGCCTCAAGTTGACAGACTCGGCCCTTCTCTGTGAAGCCCAAGTTGAGTTGGCCTGCTCTCAGAGAAGCCAAAGCTTAGCCTGTGGCTGGCGGAGTTGGGTGGGGCTAGCACCAGAGGAGGCTGGTGGTGGACTCCTGGCAGCTGCTATGGAGGATTCCAGGGGATCAAATAGATGGAAGGAGCGGTTCTGCCCCTAGAGGAAGGCCGTGTAACTCTGCTGAACAAAGAGGGCTCGCCCTCTACACCCTGAGTTGCTCTGAGTTCACCTTTCCCTCCTCTTGATCCCACTGCGTTCTCTTTCTACCACCCCTTCTGCTCTCTCAAATGCTCCCGTTCCCCATCCCCTTGGCCTTTGCCTGAGTTGTCCCTCATGCAAGCAACAACTGGTCTCAGATCCACCCCCCACCAAGCCACAATGCACATTCTTCAAATTGCAGTGTAGAGCCCCACCTCTAATAAGCTATCTCTGTGATTAATACTGACCATTCTCGAACCTCTGAGCAAAAGCCTAGCGTCCTATGCACTCCTGTAATTCCGGCTGCTCTTTGAATTTAGCCAGGACCTAGCTCTGGGCTCCTGTTAGAGTGTCAACTCTGAAGGGCAGGGGCAAATCTCTTGCTCCCAACCTCCCAAATACACAGGAAAGAAGTCTCCAGACTTCCTTGAGGGATCAAAGATTTTCAGAGGTGAGCCTGATCCAGAAGGACAAGACTGTTCCAGGGGTTCTCAAGCCAAGTCCAGACAGCCCTAGGACGTCCAGTAGGGATTTCAGGTCATTCCTGAGACCCTTGGATTTGGATGCAGGATATTATGTATACATATGAGTACATATGTGTGCTTCTGTGTCTTTTTCTGTTGGGGGGGAAGTTCCATAACTTTTCTCAGCTGTTCAAAAACATCTGTCACTCCCAAACAGCCCAGAATCACTGCTGTAAACTTTTCCTGGAGGACATAGCCTGTGGGGGGCCTGCACCCCACTACACAACTCATCGGCTGTTACAGTGTCGAATCCAGACAGTCAAATGGCTGCTGCTCGCAAGTCCCTGGGCCACTGCCAAGGGTATTGAGGCCATAGATATTTGCACTCAGGCAGAAGCCACTCATAACATTCCCAAATATCCCCATGAATGGATGACAACTAATGGAGACCCAACCAGGTTTATAAGTCTAATAGAAATGTAAAAATACTAACCTTTCAGAGTTGGAGAAGGCTGTTTAAAGGCCACCAAGTCCAATATTATTAGCAATGTGCCCTCTGGAACACAAGTTGTACCAGATGTTAATAGAATGGCTGTTATAAGAGAATAGGTTTCTGAGATCAAAAAAGTGAAGGAGATTCTGCTTTAAACAACACTGAATGGCACTCTTTCCAGTAGGACTCCTCAGAGTCATCATCAGATAATGGAAGCTGTGAATTGCAGGGGGGAGGTTGAGTGTTGCTCAACTGGAAAGTGCTTTGAGATGCGTTTGCAGAGTACCTGGCAGAATAGCAGTCTTCCCTTGACCAGGTTTGTGTTAGAAACCATTTCCTGAGATTTGGGGAGATCTGTTCACTCCCTATTTAATTGGAGAACTCTATGGCCATGTGAGCTTCCTTGGAGATGTGTGGAGGGTGGGGGCAAATGGGGGTGTTTATCTCACCACCCCTAGTGTAGGGAAGACTTTGGTCCCAGATGCCACCCCAAGCACTTGATAATTATTTATGATAGCCAGCAGGGCTCAGGGCTTTACCATGGGATTGGCTCATGAGATTCTGGGGGCTGGCTAGCCCCCAATTTGGAGGACAGGCCACCCGGCTGGAAAGGTGGGCAGAGTTGATGATGTAGTCTCGAGGCAGAGTTTCAACTGATTAGGGCAGTTGGTGACAGAGGTGGGACAGCCAGCTCCACAGGGTGCAGCTATCACTCGAAGCAGCCTGCTGACCGAGAGTCACACGTCTCAGGGTAGCAGCCCTCTGGCTCTTAAGTCAGGCTTTGGGGCTGAAGCTCAAGGCCCAGCCATGGTCTTAGCCCAAGGGGGCTGTTATGCACCCCTCCCCAAGATTTTTCCACTAACAGGAGATGTTCCTACAAAAGCAGTAGAAACTTGGCAACAGTCTGGGCCCAGCCCCCAAGGGTTTTATTTGCCTGGGTGTTTGTTTGGAAGTGTCTCTGGGTGGTGTTTTGCGGGGGCCTGTGTACTCAGGCCTGTGGGCGGGGACATGCAGACCTCCTGCCTGGCTGGGCTGCGGAGTGTCAACACCCCTTGCATGAGCCGTCCCAAAGACCTGGAGCCTGAATCTCAAGCCAGGACTGTGGGTTCCACAGATTCCAAATGGACACGTTTCTGGGAACTGCCCCAAACTGCCCTCTGTGCAGGCTAGTGGGCTGGGGCTGGGGGGTCAGAGGAGGGGGTGTCCCCTGGATTGGGCCTGTCCCAGTAACCTCAGAAGAGACCAGCCCCCTCTGTGGCCTCAGCCACCCCATCTGTATAATGAGATGGGAAGACAAGAATGATCATCAGGGTGCTCTCCATCTAAAACTGGTCTTAATAGCAGAATTTGAAGCCTTCTCTTTCCCTGGTATGGAGAGAGGTATTCCAGAGAGTTCTATGGAGGACTCTTTCTGGAGTTGGGTCTCAGGAACTGGCTGTAGATGGCTAGTGGCTAAGCATGGCTTGTTTGCACACTTATGTAAAACAAACAAACCCACAAGGTCAGGCACGTCATTCTGGGCACGAGGGATGTCAGTGCTGAGACTGGGGAGGAATCAAAACCTTCAGGAGGCCCAGCCTCTAAGATTCCTCCATCCTGGCCTCCCTCCCTCCTCCCCAGGCACAGGTCAACTCGAACAGCTGAACAAGGACACCAGACATGTCCTCTTGGATTGTCTGGGGAGGGGGCTGAACAGCATCATTGTTCCCATGTCACCCCTCACACGGAACACACCCTCCCCCATTTTGCTGAAAGAAAAACGCCAGGATTCCAGGAAGCAGTGCAAATGGGTGTTGACCTTGGAGCCCCAGAGCCATGAAAGCAGCTTGCCCTCAAAGCCGTGTTCACTCACTCTTTCCTTCTGGGCCCCAGGGTGGCTGATCCCTGACTCTGATCACAGGGACTGCAAGAGACACCCTGGCAGTCAGCCCTGAACCATGCCAAATATAGAAGGAAGAGCTGGCTCAGCCAAGGTGCTCCAGGGAGGCATCCTTTGCAAGAAGAAGAGCCTGGAAGCCTTAGTTCTTGTTCCTGCCTTGGCCTCCTGGACTTCTATAAGAGGACTCCCTCAGGTATGCACAGTTCCTGACAGGTTGCCAGACATGTTCTAGCCCATTCCATTCATCCATTCATCCGTTGATTCTTAACATCTGCTACGTAATTTATCAAGACCTGGTTGTGTGCTGGGCATCAGAGGTGAAGTGATGACAAGACCCACCTCATCACGACCTTCCTGATGCTTTCCATCCTGCAGGGGAGACAGACAAGGAACAAAGAATTCCAAGAGGGGTACATGTTTCAAGTGCTATGGAGGTCTACAGCAGTTCTGAAAGGAGTTGGAAAGCACCATGGTCAACACCGTGTGGTTAGAACAAGGCAAGCTGGAGCATTGGATCCCTCGTGTCCTGTCTCATTCGTCCACTGACCTCGACCAATGACAAGGTCCTGCACTGGCTTCCTTTTAAACCAGGTGATGAAGCCGAGACCTTGGCGAGGTCCCAAGAAGGCCAAGCCATGGGTAATCAAGACCACTTACCAACCTTCACTTGGCGTCCATGCTGGCTGGCAGGGCCAGGATCAGCCCTGGGACTCCTGATGCTTGGGAGTGGGACAGGGTTACAGAGACTTGAAGGGGCCCTGTTGGACTGGGGTGGGGATAGAGTGACCTGCCTCAATAGGGAGTATCATGGATATGCATGTGTTTAGCCTATAAGGGGAAGCAACCATGTTGGGTCCCTCCTGTGTACAAGAAACTTTCATATTATAAGTAAGGAAGCCAAGACTT
This sequence comes from Bubalus bubalis, assembly GCF_019923935.1. Classification (NCBI taxonomy): domain Eukaryota; kingdom Metazoa; phylum Chordata; class Mammalia; order Artiodactyla; family Bovidae; genus Bubalus; species Bubalus bubalis. The sequence goes on from NC_059181.1 coordinate 109,438,066, forward strand.
AGAATGGGTAGCCATGTGACTAGCCCAGTGTCACTTGGCTAATAATGACCAAGCTTGGAGCTGACCCCACTTCATTGGGCCCCATGGTCTATTTTATCTGCACTATGCCATACTGCTTCAGAGGGTTTTGAAGGGAAGAGGACCTGGTGTTGACTGTCCCCAGCATAAGGGAGTTCAGAGGGCATCAAAGTGTCAAAAAGGGGCAGGAGGGTGAGGCTGTGTGTCTCCGCAGCCACCTCCTTGTGCCTCTCTGCCCCGTTACAGAGGTGTCAGTCTGTACCTGTGACTTTCTATAGAGTGGGGGCTTGGCTCACGCCCACTGAGCCAGTTTTCCCAGAAATTCCCAGAAAACTCTGGAACTCTGGGACAGACCCCTCCCACTAAAGTACTGTTCCCTTTGCTGCTGCACTAATTTCACTCTCCCAGCAGCTTGCCCTACTGATAAGGTCTACCAGGAGCAGGGAGCCCTGTCCTCAGCCCTATGACCAGACCCATCAGCCTTCTTCCCCTCTCGGGATGGGGCTAACAGGTAGGCCCCAGACCCTGGCACTCAGGCCTACCTTTGCTGTGCTAAATCCTACGGTTTCAGGCCAGAAAGCCAGCCACACCCAGACACGATGGCTTATTGTCACTACCCAGACAATTTCAATATCTCCATCACGAGGAGTCCCATCCATTCCAGGGATAAATCTGTCACAGGAGGAATCCGAGGAATTCTTTAGGCTCTCAGATTCCACCTTTTTTATTTTGGGGTTGAGGAAAGAAGGGGTGGGAAGTACAAAACTGTATCCTCAGCCCCAACCCTGGTGTCAATGAGAGAAGGATGGTTGGGGAGCCCGTGCTGGGAGCCCAAGGGAGTGACGGCCCCTCTCCCAGCCTCACCTTCTCCTTAGTCACTGTGGCCACCAGGTCCCCACAGCCATTTCTGGTTTAATTAGACCCCTCTGGATCCTGGGCCCTTCGGGTCCCTCACTGCCCTGAGTGGGGCTTCTCTGGGGGCCCTGCTGCCTATCCTGGAGGGGGCATCCCAGCGCTGGCCTCTTTCGCCCCCCTGCCTTCATCCTCAGGCCCGTCCTGGTCCTCCGTGATGGCCAGGTGGGAGCCCGTGGGGAGAAGAGGTGGGCACTGCCGGCTGTGTCACCGTGTCCTGTTCTACCTTGTGGGGACAAAGCCATCCCGGTGGCACGGGGGATTGGGCGCCCCTTGGGAAGCTGGTCAGCCGCACAGGGACCTATGTGGGGCCAGGACGGCTGCTTCTGAGATGCATCCTGACCTTTTAGGGACTGTGACCTCGGCAGATGCCACCTTCAGTAGGTGACCAGAGTTGCCGAGACTGGGCCTGGAGTCTCTGAGGAGAAAACCGCCCACCAGGTCCCAGCGTTAGACCAGCCCCTCCTGGTGATCGTGTATGGAGCTGCTGAAGCTCCCACAGTCCACAGGCACCTGGGGAGGCCCTGCCAAGGCCCTGGCCCAGGACACAGGGACCCCATGGTGCCCTGACTTGCATGTGACCTTGGGCACAGCCCTGCCCCTATGGGCCTGGTCTCCCCACCTGTCAGTAGGTTGGGTGGCATGGGGGGAGGGGTGCTGGCTGACCTGAAGGGCCCTGCCTGTCCCACCCATAGGCCCCCAGGGACTGGGACCAACCTGCTCAGGGCTCCAGGTGTGTCAGAACCTACCCCCTGGGCCAACCTGTTCGGTTCTGACTGCCTGCTGCCCTGGAATGGGAGGCCATGCCAGCCTTGGGCCCCTCTGTATCCCCCTTCAGTTCCACCACACCTACAGGAGCCACCGTCCACATTGTGGACCGTGTGGGTCACAGGGTGCACCCGGGGACACCCTGCGTTCTGCAGGGGTGGTGCCCAGAAGCCACAGGTACAAAGGGCACAGCAGAACAAAAGCTGGTCGGCCTCCTTCAGGCTGGGGCTGAACGACGCCCCCACCTCCCAGGCTACCACCCTCTGGAGTCCCCACTGCAGCCCTGGGAGGCAGTTTCTTGCTGTTGCCACTGTGCAGATAAGAAAACAGTTACCTACGGCCACACAGTGCCCAGTGGGGGTGGCGCTGGAAGCCAGTATTCCAACCCAGGTTTGCTTGACCCCAGTTCCTTAAACTGCTGCCTTCTCGCTGTGCTCTGAGACCCCTGGGAACTGAGACCCTATCTGAATGCCTGGCCCACCCAGTGCACAGAGCTGTGCCAGGCACATGGCAGACATCTGGATAGATCTCCTGGCCACAGGAGCCATCAGCCCGCTAGACTGGAAGCACTGCCCTGTCCAGGCCTGTCCTGACCCGTGGGGTCTGCAGCGAGGCAGCCTGTTTTTGCAAAGGGGCTTCTCTTGCCTTCCCAGGCAGCAGGGGCTGGTTTAAAGGTGATGAGAACAGGCTCAAAGGCCCTGGGCTCTCTGAGGAAAGGAAGAAGGCCAGGTGGGCTCCCAGCACCCGTTCAAGTACACATTAGATCCCAAGGGAACCCCAGAACCCATCAAACCACAAGGCCCCAATGACTAAATTTTGGGGGCAGGGCGGGGCTGGTAGGGAGGAGTAAGGGGGGATGTCTTCAATGTCTTCCAAGGAATTTCACTTCTAGAGATAAGCATAAGTTACAATCTATTTGCAGATAATACATGCCTTGAAAGACAGATTGGTTGCTTGCATGGTCATTGTACCCCAACTTTAATTAAACCTTTTAAAACGAAAACCTGCCTGGCATTATTCTGCTAATTGACCTGACCTGGTGAAAGAAGGCCCTGTCTGGGACTGCAGTGATTGTTTGTTAATACAATTTATTTCTGCGGTCTTGCCCAGATTCCTATTATGTATTCAAGAAGTGTGTGGGCTCAGAGCCAGTCATCACAAAGCAAAAAGTAATAAAACCTCCAAAGACTCCTTCCCCCGCCTCCCCATTTCTGGTCAGACTCTGTCTCGGTTCCCTGTCCAGCAGTGGGGATTTAGAAGTCCCACTGTTCACTGAATGAGCAGTTGGAAGGCCCACCAAGTTCACAGGGCTGGGGGTGGGTGGGAAGGCTAGTGGCTGGCATGAGCAATATGGCATGTGGCTCATTCATTAAGATTCCCTTTGGAGAAACCAGTGATCGTGGCCAGGGCAGCCCTGTAGACTCATCCCCTTGGTGGCTGTGGTGCCCTGAGCTGCAGTAGCATTTCCAGAACCTCAGATCTGGCTGCCCTGTCTGTTGGCTGCCCACATGTCTGGCAGGAAAGTCAGTGCCCAGAGCCTTGGCTCCCTGGCAGCAGGACAGGGCTTGTGGGATGGCCTTCCTTGGGGCATGAATCAGGCTCCAGTCAGGTGCTGTGGGGCCTTTGGGAGGTGATTAGGTTTAGAGAAGGTTGTGAAGGTGCAGCTTCCCTGATAGGATGAGTGTCCTTATAAGAAAAAGAGAAATCAGCGCACTCCCCACCATGTGAGGACACAGCAGGAAGGCGTCTATCTATAAGCCGGGAAGAGAGGTGACAACCAAGAACTAAATTCACCAACACTTTGATCTTGGAAAATGTCTGTTGTTTAAGCCGCCATCTATGGTACACACATACACACACACACACACACACACTGCATGAAACCTACAGGTGCATATGTGCACATGTACACATCAGAGAAGCATTCACGTGTCTACCTGCAGACACATCCACATCCAGAAGCATGCTCACATTCATGTGCCTGCAACCACAAGATGCATGCACACAGCACGTACACGTCAACCCTCACCTTCCAACTTGGGTACCCCAGACCTCTCTGCTCCTGGGCGTCCAGTCAAAAGACTCCACTCTGGGAATGGAAGCCAAGTCCAAGCAGACCTGCAGTGTCCCATTCATCCTACAGGCTGAGACTCTGAGTGGCCTTTTCAGAAAGACATGGAAAATCCTATCCTAAGTCTCGTGGATGGGACAGCACTCCCAAAGGCAGGGCATCTAAGTCCATGCTTTCATATTCACTTGCACCACCCCACTCCCAATGCCACTGGCCTGGAGTGCCCAGAAAGGGGCACTGGGAAGGGTCCGAGGAGCAGCAACTGGAACTCTGGGGTGAGGGGAGGGCAGGCAGGATTGACTCTGGCCTATGGGCGTGTGTGTGTGTGTGTGTGCATGTGTATCAGAATCTGTGTACACATGCACACCAGCATGTGACTGTGGGTATATATGATTATGTGTCTGTGTGTGTGTGTAAATGTACACACATGTGAGAGTGCGTGTGAACTGTAGGCAGCAGCCCTTGCTGGGCACCCTTGAAAACGCTGAGTCACCAAAACTGCCCTCCAGTTCAGGCTAATGTAAGCACCTCTAGGGGACTGATGAACTGGTTCTGGGACCTCAAAATCCATTAGAGGGGCTGGAGGACATTGTTGGCAGAACAATGGCCTCCCCTAAAGATGTCAGCATTCTAATTCCCAAAACTGGGGAGTTTGTCAACTTCTGTGACAAGAGGGACTTTGCAGATGGGATGAAATCAAGGATCTTGAAATGGGAAGATTTCCCAGCTTATCTAGGTGGGCCCCAGAGGTAATCATAAGGGTCCTTAGAAGAGGGTCCGAGTGAGAAGTAGGACATGTGACAAGGGAAGCAAGAGGTTGGAGTGACATGAGGAAGGGCCATGAGTTGTGGAAGGACATAAGGAAGGGCCAGGTGATGTGGCTATCTCTAGAGGCTGAAAGAGGCAGGAAACAGACACCCCTTGAGCCTCCAATAGGAACAGAGCTTGCTGACACACTGATTTTAGCCTCATCACACCCATTTCAGCCTCCTGACCTCCGGAACAGTAAGAACATAAATGTGTGCTGTTGTAAGCCACCAAGCTGGTGGCAACTTGTTCCAGCAGCCACAGGGAATTCATACAGGAAGGAGTGGGCTCTTTAGGCCTAACTTTGAGCCAGGCCCTGCGCACAAGGGTTCACAGCACTGCTCTCATTTGACTTGCAGAAAGGTCCCCATGGGCTTCCCACTCCAATGCCTATGTGACAGAGGGGGATCATGGGACAGCAGCTTGTCCATGTTCACCCAGCAAAGATGTGGCAGCACAAGGCCCGAGCTGGGCCTGCTGGGCCTGGGTCCTCTGCTCTCTGAGATGTAGGGGAAGGGGACCACCAAGGCCGGAGGGTAGATTCTTGGGTCATCCGGTGCTGGGGCAGGAAGGTGCTGCTCTGGATCTGGTGGGACTCAACTTCTGTCACCAACTCCTCCAAACGCCTGGGGCTGGCCAGGCATCAGGGAGCACCGGCAGCCCCCTGCCCTGGCAGCGACTCTCTGTCTAGCACCATATCTGGATGTTGATCTCAAGCTTCAGTCAGAACATCTCAGGAAACTGTGAGGCAGCCACCGCCATGGCCAGGCAGCCTCGTTCTGTCTCGACCAAGGGGATTCTTGAACGCCTTTGCTCAGGCCTGGCAGATCAAACACTGAGCCTCAGAGAGCAAAAGGGCCTTTGCCAAAGTTCACCCAATTGGGTCAGTGTCAGATCACCGCACAGCCTGAGGCTCCTGACTGCCAGCCACTCACACTTGTTGGCTGAGATCATTGGCCGTGATTTATGGGTCAAAGAGGCCCAATTCAATAGCAGGCCCAAGCGACACCCAGTTAGCCTGTTAGTGTGGTGGCCAGCAAGGCAAAGTGAATTTCTTCACTGGCCCTTATGAGAGCTGTTTGAATAATGCAAAAAGGTGTTAGCATTGATCTGGGAGGCTTGCTTCCTAGCTGCTTGGGTTAGCAGTGATGACTGTCTGGCTTGCTCACTTTATGGATCATGTTACCTTCTCCTTTGCATGACACCCCCATGGCGAGAAGAGCCAGAGCAGAGGAGGGCTGCACAAGCTTCCATCTCACCAGACTTGAATCTGGGGGGATGGGGGGGGAGAAGCAAGCCAGGGAGAGACCCTCCCATATCGGGGTCCTGCACTTTCCTCTGGCTGCCAGGACCCTCCTTTGGGGCAATGCCAGAGACAGACAGATAGCAGCAGCTGTGTCAGGAAAACAGAAAGATGGAAGCAGGCTCCAACTCACTGGGGACCCCGCAGGCTCTCCTGCAGTTTCTAACTGGTGTTGCAGAAAGTAGGTCTGTACCCTTGGTCCCCCACTCCTAGTTCCATCTTCAGGGGCAACCCCAGGTCAGTGGATCTCAGACGGTCAGAGCTGAGGTCCTGCTCCCAGGGAAAACGCAGAAGCTAGTGGAGGAGAAACAGGGAGCTAAGGTCCCCCTAGGGCACACATCCCCAAGAATCATGGGTGAGGGTCTCAAGTCTTTCAACAATCACCCCCAAGTGTGTGAAATGGATCTTATCCCATTTCATGAAGGATGAAAGTTAGACTGTTGCCAGAGTGGAGCTGACCAGGGATGGGACCCCACCAAGAGAAGATGGACCAATGGTAAGCCACGTGCTGGACAGGCCCGCAAGGGGCCCCTTGTCCTCTGCACCACAGGTAGGGGTTTCTCATTGACATGCATCCTCATTTGGGCATTGCTGTATCTTCATTTCTGATTGATCTTCAATATATTTTCCTGATTCCAAAGTGGTTAATGGTCTGTAAACACATTCTTAAATATACCTGGTGGCTATTTAGTCAGTGCAATCTTTTTTTATTATTCCAATACAGTGTTTCTCAAAGTGTGGTTGACAAACCAGTGGTAATAGTATTACCTAGAGCTCCTTAGAAATGCAAGTTCTCAATCCTTGCTCCAGCCCCAAATAGATTGAAGCAGAGATTCTAGGATTAGGGCCCACCTGGGACTGGCTACATCACTGGTGGTGTGTGCTTAGTCACTGAGTTGTGTCTGACTCTTCAACCCCATGGACTGTAGCCCACCAGGCTCCTCTGTCTATGAAATTCTCCAGGCAAGAATACTGGAGTGGGTTGCCATTCTGTTCTCCAGGCGGATCTTCCTGACTCAGGGGTTGAACCCGGGTCTCCTGCATTGCATGCGGATTCTTCACCATCTGGGCCACCAGGAAAACCTCAGTGTGAAATGTAAATGCCAGATCCCTACTTCAAAAATTGTAAGAATTTCAGGAAAGTGTCAGCAGAGCATTCAACCAAGCAGAGATCACATGCCCATGAACCTGCCTTCGGCCCGTGGTGTTTTCCCAAGCCTTTCAAGTCATCTGATGCTCGCTCACGAGTGAGGACTACTACTTCTGTTGAGATTTTTTCATTTGAAAAGTAGTACTTATGAGTTAAGGAAAATTTAGAAAATACAGAAAGATACAAAGAAGAAAATTTAACAGAACTGAAGATGATCTCATATCCCAGAGACAATCAACTGTTAACTTTGCATCATATTTCTTTCCTGTTTGTTTTTTTTGTTTAAAGCACAGGTTTTGGATTTTTATATGCACATGTGATCCCACTGAGCATACCCATACACTAACATGCTATCAGAAGCATTTTCTGTGTCATCACCTCTTTGCTGTAAATATCACTTATAATGGCTATGTACCTGTGTTGGCCATGTTTTATTCTCTTATCCTCTCCCCCCACCTTTTTGCTCTGTTGTGGTGGTCTGAATTCACCTCAGCTGCACCAGACAACCCCTACTTTCTGTCCCAGAGCTATTTTACCATAGCAGTCTGATTAACCACTTTCAGCATGTGTGCAAATCTGGACATGTGAGTCAACACTCACTAAGGCATTCTTTGATAAACAGATAGTCTTTTCTTCCATGTCTCGGGCAGACAATCAAACACATACTATTGGGTCTTTTGAATGTCCCCAGCTAGTCAGAGACCCAGTTGCCCACAGCAGTGACCAATGCAATAACATACCTCCCTTCATTCTTTCCCGTACCCCCTCCTATTCCCCCGAAGCACTTCTCTAAAGAAACTTGTGTCAGACTCTCTTTCTGAGGGGACTACATGCCTTGATAATATTCTTCCAATCAAGTGGGTAGAGCTTTGCTGTCTGACCCACTCTCAGTTGTAGGCACTTGATTGGTTCCCAGTTTTTCTTGGTTTTATACCAAAGTGGATCTTTCTGGGTGTGAAGCTTTCCTGTATACAAGTCAATTTCCCAGGACAGAATACAAGAGAGAGAATTCATGGGTCAAAATGTTGAGCGTTGTTTAGGCTCTCAATCCTGCACTGTCTAAAGAACAAGTCAGCTTTCAACTGGTTGAGCCAGCTTCACTTCACTGATAGAAAGCCTCTTAGGAAGCTCTCCTGGCCTGAAGGTGCAGGAAGTATGGCCTGGACACAGTTCTCACATGATCCACTGAGCGTATGTGACAGGATCCAGTCAGAGGCAGGGGGTGGGAACACAGAAGTCTTAGTTTCCCGTGGCTACCAGAAAAATGTACCACAGGCTGAATGGCTTAAATGGCAGAAATGTATTGCCTCACACTTCTAGAAGCTGGAAGTCTGAGATGAAGATGTTGGCACTGCTGATTCTTTCTGAAGCCTATGATGGAGAATCTGTTTCATGCTTTTCTCCTAGCTTCTTAGGGTTTGCTCAATCTTTGGTATTCCTTGGCTTTTAGAAATATCATTCCAATGCCTGCCTTCATGCTCACATAACATTCTTCTGTATGTATGATGTCTTCAAATTTCCCCTCTATATAAAAACACCAGTCATGGTGGATGAGGGACCCAGACCACTTCAGGATGACATCATCTTAACTAATTACATCTGCAATGACCCTATTTCCAAGTAAGGTCACATTCTATCTATCTAATCTATCAATAAATCATCTTAAGAAATTGACTCACATGATTTCTGGGATCTGGCAAGTCAACTTGCAGGACAGGCCTGCAAGCCAGACACTTGGGTGAAAGTTGATGCTGTAGTCTTGGGCTGAAGGCTGGAAACTCTGCACCTCCATGGAATCAGCAGGAACCAGGCAAGACTCCTCCTTCAAACCACAGCCCCAGAAGCACTTGGGAAGTTATAGGTTGAGAGAGCCATGGTCCCTGTCTGGTAGTGGATGTGGAGTGGAGCTTTTCCTGAGCCAAGGCCCTCCAGCTACCAGGTCAGCACAGGTCCTTGCCAGTGCAGGACCCCCAGCAAGATCAGAAGAACCACAGATTAGGGCCCAGCCAGCTCATCTCTCATTTCTCAGAGAGGATGCTGAGGCCCAGAGAAGACAAAGGTCTTGCCCGGAGGTCACAGAACAAGGAAGCCGCAGTCAGGCCTGGGACCAGGTACTCTGGAGTCCCATGACTTCTCCGTAGCCCAAACTCGGCAAAGCCAGAGGGATGTGGGGAGTGACCTCCAACCTCCTGAGGCAGAGACATACAACAAGGTAAGAATCCCAGTGACGGCTGACCTCAGCGAACGAGTACGCTCACACTACAGCTCTGCATTTAAGGAGATGGAACTACTCTGGAGGTTACATCTTGGAGCCAGCAGATGCAGATTGGGTCCATGTGACCACTGGATCTTGTCATTCTATCGGAGCCTGTGAACTTGCTGTCCCCTCCCTTCAACAGACAGCAGACAAGAACAAGAGGGGTGAGGGCTCTTGTATAAAGCCACACAACTAACTCATGGCAGAGCTCCCCCAAGCTCTTAGAAACATTGCTTGTCAGTAAGCAGAGGAGCCTCTGACTTGGCATCCTTGGTTGGCAGGAGAGGGGGTGGAGCCAGCTGGAGGCTGAAGGCCACACCCAGAAGTCTGAGCTCCACTGCCTGCTCAGAGACCAAGAAGACAGCTGCAAGCCAAGTGGGCAGGAAGGCCCTGTTATCAGTGTTGAGGTTGCCTGTCATTGGAGGAAATGTGTTTTCTGCCCTCAATTCAGGGGAATTCAGGAGCCCTGAAGCCAGTCACTTAGTGCAGGGTCTTCCTGCTCCCCCTGGGTCAGGGCGGGTGTGCCTCTGATTTCAGGGGGTCGGGGAAAGAATGGGCAAGTCCACCTGAGCTCCAAGTACATGAGAGAAGGTGTGCTCTGAATCTGGCAGAGTATCCTGTTTGATTCACAAAGCAGAGTGAGAGAACTTACACGCGGCTGTCCTGGCAAGCTTGGAAAGTAAGAAACAAAAATCTCCCAGCCACAACATTTTCTAGCACAACTTCAGGCAGAAGAGTTATGTAATTGTCACTTAGTCATACTATTAAATATACAAACTGCCAGGTTGATAACAGGGTGGAGGAGGGTGCAACAGCCCCACCCCCCAGCTCCTCAGGAACTGGGTGCCTGGCAGCAGTCATAGCCACTTCTGGGCTAAGGAGCCTGAAATTGGGAGACAAGAGAAGCCAGCTCCCCTTTCATCCAGCCTGGTGTGCCCCTGACAATGGCTAGAAACAGAAAGCCCTGCCTAGATCACCTAGATGACCGTGGCAGTCCCAAATTTGGGAAGACGGATGGCCAGGGAAGCCAGTTTTCCTGAGGCTTATTGAAGGGGCCAGCTCCAGAGGTGCCCTGGAAGAGGGATGGGCTTCAGGCTGCCCCCCACCTCCAGTCTCCAAGGAGCCTCACCCCAATAACCATGGACAGCCTCAACCTGGCTTCTGGGCCATGATCCTGCTTGTAGTTGAAAGGCAAGTAAGGGGTGATGACACTGGAAACCTCAGCGCCTAAAGAAAAATGGCATTCCTTATGCTATGTGGCCCTGATCCAGATTCAGTTGTTGATCTAAGAACTGACACACCACACACACACACACACACAGAGCACGAGAGAGCACTGTTGTACTGAAAAAAAAAGAAAAAAAAGAAAGAAAAAAACTGTTCAGGGAGTGGCAAGGATAAAATCTTCTCAGAGCATTTCTGGCTATTAAGAGAGCATGAAGCCAACTCTGACCACACATAAGGCAGCTTAACGCCCAGGAAACGACACCAGATTGACCTCAGCAGCCTGGTGCCAGTCCGTGTTCTGCCACTTGTTAGCTCAGTGACTTTGGGCTCATCACTAGCTCTTGCTGAGCCTCAGTGGCTGTAACACTAAAATGAAGGTGGAGGCCTGTGAAGTGCATTCTTATGGCTGCTACACATTTTCCCAGGTGTCCTCCAGCTTTCCCGTCTCTGGTGTCACTGCTCACCTTCCAGGCTGACTGCAAACTCAGCTCCCAGCCTGGTCACTGCCTCTCTGTGCTTGATCCCCTGTGAGTCCACCTCCTCTGACTGGCTCATCTGGGGCTCTGCCTTCTGTTTCAGGGCAGCACATAACAGCCTTTGGCAAGATGTGAAGTATCCCAGCTCTACAGAAACCTCTCTTTTTCATGTGCCATCACAAAGCAAACCTCCAGCAAAGATACTTCCCCTCTTGCTTCCAAGGGCAAGGACAGACTGCCGCCTTTACTTTAATTCTGGTCCCGAAGTCCCAACACTTTCACCTTCTTCTGGCTGGATGGGCACCTCTAAGGCTTTTTCTACAATCTCACTCCTTTTCGCATCTTTAGGCTCACACTGGTAACTGCTTCCTCCAGGCCATCTCCAGAGCACGGAGAAAGAGGGTAAGAGAGGGAGAGACACACACACACACTTACACTGACAGAGACGCAGTATGGGAGTGAGAGAGCTTTTCAGAGACAGACTGAGCCTGTGTGAGGGGCAGGCGGGTAAAAACAGGTCTTAGTGTGAAGAAGAATGTGATGACAGAGAGAGCTGGGGAAGAGGAGGGAAAGGGGCATTTGGTTTCAGTGGGGAGAGCAGTGGCCTTCCCCATTGGCTCAGCGGTAAAGAATCCTCTTGCAATACAGGTCTGCAGGAGACCCGGGTTCGATCCCTGGGTCAGGAAGATCCCCTGGAGAAGGGCATGGCAACCCACTCCAGTATTCTTGCCTGGAGAATCCCATGGGCAAAGGAGCCTGGCGGGCTACAGTCCATGGGGTTGCAAAAGAGTTGGACACCACTGAAGCAACTTAGCACGCATGATGGGGAGAGCCGATGGGAAGAACAATGGAGGGAAGCTACGCTGTCAGCACAAGAGGAAAGGAGAAAGTCCAGGAAGGCAAGGGCAGGAACGAGCTCAAGCTGGGACTAGGCATCCGGGTTTCCTTTATGAAAGAAGGCAGCTGGGTGAGTGTGCTTTTTGTTTGCATCTGTCCACTTCAAGCTTGGGCCCAAGCAGGAGGTGTCATATTTACCAGAAGGGCTAAGGTCCTAAGGTCTCTCAGTCCACAAGATTCACACATGATTTGCCTTTTATTCTGGTGCCTGCCAAGTACAGAGGCTCTTTTGGGACCCTTCCAGTAATTGCAGTGTCCCTCCTGTGTGTCCCTCATAACTCCTCCAGGTTAGCTTCACATCCTTGCTGAGGTGTCCTCTACTTTCTCATCTTTGTCATTTTTCCAACTTGAAATTTCTCTCCTGACCCTCTCCACCCCATCCACCCTTCTAGGTAGTAAATCAAATGCCATCTCTTCCATGAAGTCCTCCTAAATTCCCCTGAGGGTAATGAATTGCTTCGCACTCTCTTCTCCAGGAGCAATTTGCTTTTTTCTCATTTAACTCTTCTTTGTTCTGCTGTGTGCTTCCTGTTTTCTAATTATGCAAGCATGCTTATGGAGACAATCAGGCAAAAACAAAAAAGCGTCAACAAAAAAGCTAAAGGAGAAAATCACCCATAATTTCCTTTCCAGAAACAACTACTGTTAAGATTTTGCCATATTTTTTCTAGTTTTATTTCCATACATAGTTTCTTTGCTGTATATACAAATTTGTATTCTGAAGCAGAGAACTATTCATGTTATAATTTCTGCTGTAGCCATCAACAAAATTCAGAAAACTCAAAAGGAGGGCGCTTTTGAAATGTGGTGTTGGAGAAGACTCTTGAGAGTCCCTTGGACTGCAAGGAGATCAAACCAGTCAATCCTAAAGGAAATCAATCCTGAATATTCATTGGAAGGACTGATGCTGAAGCTGAAGCTCCAACACTTTGGCCACCTGATGCAAAGAACTAACTCATTGGAAAAGACTCTGATGCTGGGAAAGACTGAAGGCTGCTGGAGAAGGGGACAACAGAGGATGAGATGGCTGGATGGCATCACCGACTCAATGGATGTGAATTTGAGCAAACTCCGGGAGATGGTGAAGGACAGGGAAGCCTGGTGTGCTGCAGTCCATGGGGTCACAAAGAGTTGGACATGACTGAGCAACTGAACAACAAGAGGAGGAAAACCTAATGTTTTTACTCATGTCTTTACTTTTTCTGTTGTACTTTTTTCCTCCTAATGCCCCAAGTTTACTTTTATCACTTCTATTTAGAGGCCTTTCTCTAGCCATTCTTTTAAGGTATGTCTACTGGTGACAAAATCTGTTAGTTTTCCCACAGTAAGATGTATATTCTGGATTTAGATTTCTAGAGTGACAGTTCTTAAAAAATGCTGTGTCACTTCTTTCTGGTCTTCATGGTTTCTGATGAAAAATCAGCTGTAATTCAAAATTTTTTTTCCCCAGTAAGGAAGGTATTAGTTTCCTTCACTCCTTTCCAGAATTGTCCTTTGTCTTTATTTTTCAGGACTTGATGTGTCTTGGCATATATTTCTTTGAATTTATCTTGTTTGGGGTTCACTCAGCTTCCTGTATCTGTTGATTTGTATCTTTGGACAAATTTGAAAAAATTTCCAGTCATTATTTTCTGAATACTTTTCCGACTCACATTCTTTTTCTTCTCCTTCTGAGACTTCAATAACATGAATCTTTAACAGTCTTTCCCTATAGTCCCACCAGCCCCCAAAGGCTCTGTTCATTTTCTTCCAGTCAATTTTCTCGGTTGTTCGGATGGAGTAAATTCTATTGTCCTATCTTCAAGTTCACTAAAAATCCTCTGTCATCTCAAATCTACTATTGAGTCCATCCAGAGAGATGTTCATTTCACTTATCACATTTTTCAGATCTAAAATTGCATCTAGTTTGCATCTCTTTTTTATGTCTTCTATTTCTTGGCTAAATTTTTTATATTTTTATTTGTTTCAAGCATGTTTGTCACTGATTGCTGAAGCCTTTTCATGACAGCTGCTTTCACATTCTAGTTAGATAATTCCAATATCTGCTTTTCTCAGTGTTGATGTCTGTTGATTGTCTTTTCTCATTCAAGTTTTGATTTTCTTAGTTCTTGGTGTGGCAAGTGATTTTGATTCTATCCTAAACATTTGAGGCATTGTGTTGTGAGGCTCTGGGTTTTATTTAGACCTTCTCTTTTCTGACACTGCTCACTGGGCAAAAAGGAGTGCTGCCTTGTTATTGCTTGGGGAGGAGTTTGAAACATCAGGCTTTCCATTCAATTTTCTTTGACCCCCAGAGGGTGAGTGGGTGAGAATGGACACCTTGTCACTGCTGTGTGACAGTGACAATGGGTGAGTGGGAACTCAGGTTCTCTATTAGGCTTCTGGAGACTCCTTCTTGGCTGAAAGGGGAAGGGACACCTCCTTACTGATCCCCTTGTGGCCTCCATGACACAATGAGAGGAGATTGCTTTAGTGCTGGAGGGGAATAAGACCCCACCCTCGAGGGTGGAAGTATAGGCTTTTCACTCAGACTCTGTGGATCACAGAGTGTGGGGTGGGTGAGGGTCACAGGTTTTTCACGATGTGTGGTTGAATTAGAGCAGCTATTTCCTAAAAGTTTGTTGCTTTTTTATTCTCATCCTTTCCTGGTCCTTTGGCCAAGAGAGCAGGCTTTTGTTGGGGCTTTTAAAAAATCTGCTTGTGTTGAAATTTCTGGTTGCTGGCTTCTTCAAGTTTAGGACGATATGAGACAGAAAAAACACCCCCCAAACCTAGGGAACCCAGCACAGTGTTGTCCCCCAGTTCCTAGCTGGTCTACTTCTTCTCTCCACCTTTCAGAGTCTTCTTATATTTGTTTTCTTATATATATATATATATATATATATATATATATATATATATACACACACACACACACACACACAAAATGTCCACTGGTTTTTGCAGTTTTTAGTGAGAGGGATAGGAAGAAGTATCCATTTTATCCCAATGAGAATTGATCTCTTTTGACCCTTATAACAATCTCGTAAGGCAGGTATTAATGTTATGCCCATTTTATGGATGAGACAACTGAGGTTCAAGGAGGTCACCCAAATACCAAGTACTAAAACCAGGCTAGAACCCAGGGCTCTTAACTCCTGGTGCAGAATGTGTCCTGTGACATGAGGCACATCTCTATAAATTCTGTTTTTTCTTGATGCCCAATTGCACTTGGGTAGGGCATAGCAAGAAGAGTTCAGCTTGTCAGCAGGTAACTTGAGGACTTGGTATCAGAGACAGGGCTCAGGGTGGGCAGTAGTTATAAAGTTTCAAATCAGAGGAGGTTTGTCCCAGACGTGGTGGTTTCTGGGGCCAATTTGGAGTAGGCAATGGCTCTACTTTCCATGGCTTCTTGGGGTAGGGAATGGGAACCTCTCCCCTGCCCTCATTCATGGACAGTGTGGCTCCATATTTCTCAGCAGAGGATCCAGGTTCACAAACAGGGACAGGGCTGGGAAGGCCATGGAAGCATCAGGTTGAGAACCAAGCCAAAGACTGACAGGGATTTCTAAGCATCAGATGTGCGGCAACATTCCTGGGCCCTTCTCTTGCTCTTTGGGTACTAGTGGGTGTGGTAGGGGAATGAGTAGGGCTCACCTATGATGGCCACTGCCTCTTTATGTTCCCAGAAGCACTTGCTTACATGTTTTTTATTTGATTGGTGTATAATTGCTTTACAATGCTGTATGAGTTTCTTCTGCACAATGAAGTAAATCAGCTATATGTACACATATATCCCCCCTTCCTCTTGGACCTTTCTCCCACTCCCCTCATCCCACCCCTCTAGGTTATCACAGAACACCAAGCTGAGCTCCCTGTGCTATATCACAGGTTCCCACTAGCTGTCTGTTTTACACATGGTAGTGTGTATATGCCAAGCCTATGCCTTATCTCATTAGAAACTCATCTTCTTTACTCTTGTTGGCCCCAGTTTATGGATGAGGATACTGAGGCTAGAGAGATGAGGTGACTTACTAAAAGTTCTGCAGGTTTTAAATGCTTGTGCAGCTACCTGCCCCCCTCTTCCCCCGCCACCATCACATAATTGAGAAGACCCTTGGGTGTGGGCTGCTCTACCTAATTCAGACGAGTCATCAGCTTCTAACTCAGTGCCTGTCACAGCACTGAGGGAGAATTTTCTGTTTTCTTCCTACCCTAGCTCAGTTGTAGATGGGGTCCAGGCAGGAGCTGGCACCTACTAGATCAACTCTCACTCATGTGCAAAAAGCCAGGACTAGGTGTGGGTGGAAGGCAAAAATGAGGGATTAAAATCCCAGGCCATCTGACCTTGGGGCTTGTTGACACATGGTCTCCTACTGCAGAGAGACCAGGGAATGGATGACCCAAGGCTTGGTATTAGCCCACAGGGGCACAGTGGGGGTCCCCAGGCACCGAGGGGCTCTTTATCCAGTGTTTAGAAAATGTTTCTTGTGTCTGTGCCTTTTGCAACCTCTCCTCCACACCCCACCCTGGGCCCTTCTAGTGGTACCAAGGCAGTGACTTCACACTAATTACAAGCCTTCAATTACAGAGCCCAGACAGTGGCTAAGACAGACATATCTCATATTACATCTTTTTGGACTAAGCTGAGCTTATATATGTGCTGCTAAATGGAAATATTGCTATCGGATAAGATTCATAATAAACTGCTGCTTGCTCAGAGTGGGGAGTAGCTCAGGAGACCGAGGGAAGAGGATTCGTCTGGCTCCTCCACAATGAGGCTCTTGGTAGCATCTAATAAGCCCAGCAATTTGTTGTTCATGGCCACACACACACACACACACACCAGCAGCAATTCTCTGCCGTTGTTTTTCTCCCTCAGGCAGGAGGGGAGCTATTTACAGCATTGGAGGGTGGCTGTGGGGCGATGGAGCTCACGGTGGCTTTGGTGTGACAAAAGTCTACTTAGAAAGAAGAAAGTCTTCTACTGATGAATTGGATCAACTT
This sequence comes from Bubalus bubalis, assembly GCF_019923935.1. Taxonomy (NCBI): domain Eukaryota; kingdom Metazoa; phylum Chordata; class Mammalia; order Artiodactyla; family Bovidae; genus Bubalus; species Bubalus bubalis. The sequence goes on from NC_059181.1 coordinate 109,454,938, forward strand.
AATGTTTCTTATTTCTCCTCAGAGATCAGTGAGGATTTTCATTTAACCAGGACTGTGGAGCCTGAAGCATTTGCAATTCTGTTTATAAAATTATTTTTAAATTTTTTGGCCTTGCAGCACAGCATACAGGATCCCCCTGACCAGGGATTGAACCTGCTCCCTCCCCCTACATTAGAAGTACAGAGTCTTAACCACTGGACCACCAGGGAAGTTCCTGAAACTCTTGACTGAACTCTCCATACCCCTTGGCCTGGTACTTCCTGTGGATGCTCACCTGAGTCACCATTTGCTGAGCACGTGCCAGAGCCTGCATATTGACATAGGTTCTTCCTGACTCTTGACCACCCCCCAGCCAGGGTGGCTTCAAACAACAGAAAGTGTTCTTTCACGGTCTGGAGTCCAGAAGTCCAAACTCCAGATTGTTTGACTTATCAAGGTGTCAGCAGGGTCACAGTCCCTCCGGGAGATCTGGGGGAAGTATCCACCCCTCACCCCTGCCTCCACCTCCGTGGATGCCTCACCTCATCTTCTGTGTGTGTCAAATCTCCCTCTTAGAAGTACACTTGGGATTCCACTCATGGTTCATCTGGATAATTCAGGAGTATTTTCCCATCTCAAGATCCTAAAAATTAATCTTGGGATTTGGCCATGTAAAGAAATGACCCCAGATTCTGGGGATTCGAGCCTGGTATCTTTGGCGATGCTTTCCCACCTGCCACACAGGGACGTTTATTGCCAGTTCTTCAGGGAGATGAGGTAGGGAATGGCCCCCTGGCAGAAGCATGATGGAGCTGTGAACACTTGCCACATCAGGACAAAGGTGCAGAAAGACAGTGGGTCCACATCAGGTTCTTCTCCCTACCTCCCACCAAAGAGTTCAGCCCAGAGCCAGACCCAGAATCAGGGTTCAGATAGGCTAGGAAAGAGGCATCAGATGGAGGATGGATGGATGGAAAGGGTGGGTAGACCAAACGAAGTGTGGATACATGGACAGTGCGGAACAGTTGGACCCACCAAGTCCTGAACCCCTCATCCTATCTGTCAGCATTTCCCCATCATCAGGATGGCTGCATGTCTCCTGGGAGTGCATTTTCCCCCAGCCAAGGTCCCTCTTCCCTGGGATCCAATGTTCCTCATTTGCTCTGCTCGTTGCTTCTGATTCAGAGCTGAAATGCCTTTAGAAGTACAATCAACAGTCTCTTGGGTGATGCTCCCCAGCCCAGCAAGGATGGAGATCAGATGCCACGTGGGTGGGTGTGCACCTCTCTCTGCCCCAGGACCAGTTTCATGGGAAGGCTGGAGTCCTGGCAGAAAGGCCTCTATGAATCTCTCTTGAATTCCCCTCTAGCGTGGCTGCTCTCCTGGCTGGAGCTGAATTCAGGCTTTTCTTCCCCCAGAGAGCATGTCCCAGTCTCCATGGAGCCCTCACCACCTCTATTGAAATTCAAGCTCAATGACAACACTGTCATTGGAAGAAAGTCTCTCTCTCTTTCCCAGATGTCCCATTCTGTTTAGACTCCTCCCCAACTTGGTCAAATGAGTCTGGGACTTTTTCACTGCACTTAGCAGAATCCACTTCCCAAGTGATTTCTGAATTTTGAGAGCCTCAAGTTCCTGACAGCCACAACGTTCGGCCACACAGAGGTAACCACTCGAATCAGTTACAACGCTTGTGTCTGAGCCTGAGCCTGAACCCTGAGTGCCTTCGGAAGGCAGAGCAGATTTCTGAAGCCACCCCTCTGTGAGTCTGAGCCTTATTTTTAAGCCAGTTCTACAGAGACGAGTGATTGTGTGTGGTGGATATAATAGAAAGAATGGAGCTCTTGAGTCACAGACCCTTGTCTCTCAACTACCTCTCTGACACCTGTGTGACATCAGGCCTGCCACAGAACCTTTATGAGCCCCTATATTCTTCATCTGAAAGTGATGGTGCAGTGGTCTCTACATTCTAGGGTTATTGTGGGAACTGAATGGGTTAATGACCATCAGGGAATACAGGGACCTCCTCTGTTCTCTGTGGGATGTGAAGGGGCATGACTAGACCTTGAACCCCAGCTCTTCAAAGTGAGCTCTCCAAGGCTGGGCCCACCGGAGAGAGTGGGGAACTAGCTGCAGAGGACCAGTCCCTATGTGGATGTGAGCGTGCACAGGGAGGGAGCCTTGGAAGGAAGCACAGATATGTTCACCGGGCAGGGCTGGTCTGGGAGCAAACGAGCTGCTCAGAAGGCTGAGAGGGAAGAGGGTGCTGAGGTGTGGGCTGTGTCCAGGGCCCACTCACTCCCTCCTCAGAGCTCAGAAGCTCTCCAAGACCACTCTGGTCTTGCCTTAGTCAGGATTCTCCCAAGAAACAGACCCCAAAGGAGATTATCTCTCTATCTATTGTCTTAAGAAATTGACTCATATTATTTCTGGGGGCTGGCAAGTCTGAATTTGTAGGACAGGCCAGGAGGCCAGACACTCATGTGAGAGTCGATGTTTCAGTCTTGGGGCTGAAGGCTGGACCCTCAGGCAGGGTTTCTGTGCTGCTGTCTGGAGGCCGAATTCCAGGCCATCAACTGATCGGATGAGGCCCAGCCACATTATTATCTGCTTTGCTCAAAGTCAACTAATTTCAATGTTAATCACATCTAAGAAATACCTTCACAGCAACATCCAGTCTGGTGTTGGACCAAACACCTGGGCACTGTGACCTGGCCATGTTGTTGCATGTAAGCAGCCAGCATGTGCATCCTGAGTTTGGCTGCTTGGCAACATGCCCAGCTGCCCTCAGCCTTTGGTCGGGGCTGGCTCTCTGATGAAAGAAGCCAGTCCCAGGAGCCTAGGTGCTGCTTTTCAGAAGTGAGATTGTGACATCATCTTTTGTGCATGCTAAGTCACTTCAGTCGTGTCTGACTCTTTGTGACCCTATGGACTGTAGCCAGCCAGATTCCTCTGTCCATGGGATTCTCCAGGCAAGAATAATGGAGTGGGTTGTCATTTCCTTTTCCAAGGAATCTTCCCAACCCAGGGATCAAACTTGGGTCTCCTGCATATTCTGCATTGCAGGCAGATTCTTTACTGCTGAGCCACTCAGAATGATCTGAGTGGGTCCTAAATGCAGTCACAAACTTCATTAGAAGAGAGGGATCTGCCACAGACATGCTGAAGAGAAGGCCAAGTGAGGATGGTGGTAGAGACCAGAAGGATGAGGCCACAAGCCAAGGAGCCTTAGCAGCCACCAGAGACAGGAAGAGGCAGGGCCCCAAGTTGGCTCTGGAGCCTCAGGAGAAGATGTGACCTTGCCAACACCTTTATTTCAGCTCAGTGACACTGATTTTGGTCTTCTGGCCTCTAGAACCATGAAAGAATAAGTTTCTGTTGTTTTTAGCTCCCCAGTTGATAGCCCTATGACACTAACACTGGTGGGCTGATGTGAGTGCCCTTCTCTGGGAAAAGGAGGGAAGATCATGAATTGACCATGCCAGAATGGTCTGGAACAATCTGGATCAGGCTACTCAATGATGGGGAAACTGAGGCCCAGAGAGGGGAAGGGTCTCAGAGAGTCAGGCGGTGGCTAGCAGAGACCAACTCCAGTGTCCCACCTCCCGGGCTTGGTGGGGGTGTCTCCTGCCAATTCATTCTTGTTTGCTCTCCAGGGAATCTCCATGTGCCTATGGCTTCCCCACCCTTGATCTCTTTACAGCTCTCCTGGCCTCTCACCTGGGCCTCCAGCTTCTCATGGGCAAGGCCTGCTCCCTCACTCAGACTCTAGACTTTTGCCTGAGCCCCAGGTTCAGCTCCCCTGGCCAGCACTCCCTGGCTGTGGACAAGCTGTGTTCTAGCTGACTGTGCTGCCTGAAGGCAGTCTCTCACCTGGCACTGGGACACACTGAACACCGATGTTAACACCAAATGCACAAAGCTGCTCCTTGTCTGCAGCCTCAAGCGGTGTGTTCTCCTTAGCTGGCTTCTGCGAGGGCCAGCCCCCTGTTTTGTAGGCTGCAGCCTTTCTAGGATTGCCCAGTCCAGATGCCGAGAGAGCAGGCTGGCAGGCAGGCAGGCTGGCTGGCACTCCCTGTGACCTCTCACTGTATGGCAGCCTAGCTACCTGGCTTGCAACATAGCACATGGTGGGCCCTCAGGTGACAGGGGCCCCTGATCATCCTGGGCCACACCCTGCCCACACCCTGCTTCACAGGCACCATGGTCTGGCTGTCTGGTCCTGAGCACTGCCCCCGCGGCTGCTGCCTCCCTGGGACCATGTCAGCCTGCTTTGCTATATTTATCCCTGGGGAGAGATGGAAAAAGTACCACTGCTCACTTAAAAATAAATGCCATTTCCTAAGGAAGATACCAACTGTCCTGTTCAGGATGGGTTTCCTGGCTCTCTGGATTTTATCTAATTTTTCTTCAAGGATCACAATTTTATTTGTAAATCCCTAGGAAAACAAAGCCTAGATTCTGAATTATGATGATGACCTTCAACTTGTCCTCATGCAAAAATTGACGCTCGCGAACCCACTTGGAAATCTGCAGATGAGGCTCCTGAATGTTCAAAACACACACTTGCCCAACACCCAGCCTCTTGGAAGAGGTCTCTTTGGGTGACAGAGCAGCTGTCAGGGGGACCCACTCACTGCTCCAGAGACATGACGTTGGTTTCCTGAGCTGTTGCTTTCTACCTCTTAAAGCATCAAATCATGATTAGCCTCATGCTCAACTTGGCCTGAAAATGACTCATGCAATGGCAGAAACTTTTACTTTGGGGTAGCTCTGCTGCCATCCAGGGCTTCTTTGTGGGGAATGCTGACCTGCTTCTGGATGCTTCCACAAGAGAGACCTCAAGGTACCACCTTGCTCTCAGTCCCAGGCCAGCCCCCTGGAGAGCTGAGGACCCTATTCACAGTCCTCCATGCCTGCCTTGGAGACTGTGGGCCTGCATCCTCTTCCCGTCGGGGGCCTATCCCCCTAGAACACTACTGTCTGTCACCAGGCCTCTTAGAACCTGGAATCCAGAGTGAGCTGAGCCATCAAGGGACAAACAACTGGGGAGCAGGACTCTCACCTCCTTTGTTCTGGGGCTCCATCTCTATGAACACCCACCACAGCTTGTCTGGTTGCCAGGATTCCCTGCTGCCAAGGCCCACATCCATCACCATGTTCTGGGGCACCTGCTCTGGGGCCTCTCATTTCAGGATCTCCTATTTCTCCCTCTGACTATGTTTTGTTTGGCCCAGTCCCCCTGAGGGGCCCTGAGGCTGGAGTTGTATACTTGGTTGCCCCTTTCACCTCGGCATCACCCACATTTGATGCTTATATTTCCTCTCTCAACTTCTGGGGTCAGGTTCACCTCCCCTAGTAAAGTAATGCTCAAAATTCTCCAAGCCAGGTTTCAGCAGTATATGAACTGTGAACTTCCTGATGTTCAAGCTGGTTTTAGAAAAGGCAGAGGAACCAGATATCAAATTGCCAACATCTGCTGGATCATGGAAAAAGCAAGAGAGTTCCAGAAAAACATCTATTTCTGCTTTATTGACTATGCCAAAGCCTTTGACTGTGTGGATCACAATAAACTGTGGAAAATTCTGAAAGAGATGGGAATACCAGACCACCTGATCTGCCTCTTGAGAAATTTGTATGACGGTCAGGAAGCAACAGTTAGAACTGGACATGGAACAACAGACTGGTTCCAAATAGGAAAAGGAGTTCGTCAAGGCTGTATATTGTCACCCTGCTTATTTAACTTATATGCAGAGTACATCATGAGAAACGCTGGGCTGGAAGAAACACAAGCTGGAATCAAGATTGCTGGGAGAAATATCAATAACCTCAGATATGCAGATGACACCAGCCTTATGGCAGAAAGTGAAGAGGAACTCAAAAGCCTCTTGATGAAAGTGAAAGTGGAGAGTGAAAAAGTTGGCTTAAAACTCAACATTCAGAAAACTAAGATCATGGCATCCAGTCCCATCACTTCATGGGAAATAGATGGGGAAACAGTGGAAACAGTGTCAAACTTTATTTTTTGGGACTCGAAAATCACTGCAGATGGTGATTGCAGCCATGAAATTAAAAGACGCTTACTCCTTGGAAGGAAAGTTATGTCCAACCTAGATAGCATATTCAAAAGCAGAGACATTACTTTGCCAACAAAGGTCCGTCTAGTCAAGGCTATGGTTTTTGCAGTGGTCATGTATGGATGTGAGAGTTGGACTGTGAAGAAGGCTGAGCGCCGAAAAATTGATGCTTTTGAACTGTGGTGTTGGAGAAGACTCCTGAGAGTCCCTTGGACTGCAAGGAGATCCAACCAGTCCATTCTGAAGGAGATCAGCCCTGGGATTTCTTTGGAACGAATGATGCTAAAGCTGAAACTCCAGTACTTTGGCCACCTCATGCGAAGAGTTGACTCATTGGAAAAGACTCTGATGCTGGGAGGGATTGGGGGCAGGAGGAGAAGGGGACGACAGAGGATGAGATGGCTGGATGGCATCACTGACTCGATGGACGTGAGTCTGAGTGAACTCCGGGAGTTGGTGATGAACAGGGAGGCCTGGCGTGCTGCGATTCATGGGGTCGCAAAGAGTCAGACACGACTGAGCGACTGAACTGAAACAATTATGGGAGCTCCAAACCCTACAAGCATACCTGCCAGGTAAGAACTCGGAGGGGATGATATGACCCTCACCCTCTACGAGGAAGAGGTCAATTCCAGCAAAGGAGCCTGCCAAGTGTGTCTCTGTGGAACAGTGTTGACTCTCTTACGGATTGCCAGTAGGCTCTTCTATAGGAGGAAAGATACTTTCTAGTTGTCTGAGCTAAAAGCCTTTTGGTCAGGATTGGGTTAAGATGGGGTCTTGTCCCAGGGGATCTTACGCTGGGACCAGTGCCAGAGTCATGTCCCCTTGGCATGAATTTCCTATGTTTTATTATTCTGCTGTGGCTCCTGAAGGAAAGTACCATAAACTGAGTAGCTTGGAATAGCAGAAATGTCTTCTCTGGATGCCAGAGATCTGAAATCAAGGTGTTGGCATGGCTCTGTTCCTTCTGGAGTCCTTAGGGGGGAATACTTCCTGGCCTCTGCCAGCTTCTGGTGGCCACTGGCATTCCCTGGCTAGTGGCTGCATCCTTCCACTCTCTGCCTCTGTCTCCACATGGCTATCTTCCCTTGTATGTCTCTTTGATACAAATGATGACATTTAGGACCCATCCAGATAACCCATGATAATCTCTTCATCTCAAAATCCTTAAGTCAATAACATCTTTTGGCATAGAAGACAGTATTTACAGGTTCTGGAGACTAGTACATGCACATATTTGGGGGCCACTATTCAACCCACTACAAACCTCCAGGATCCCCTGGTAACCCCAGATTCTGACCGCTATGCTGGGAAGGCCCTGATTCCACTTCCTGTGTTGACAGTTCCCCATCTGATGTGCAAACTGAGGCTGTAGCATGACATTGCCACAAGTGGGTGAGCATCTGCCAGGCTGCCAGGTGGATGGGCCAGAAGGAGATGGGTTGTAGGTCCATGCAGTCAAGGGGAGGATGCTTGTCTGAGGAAGGGTGAGTATTAGCGGCTGTTCATCTTTAAGTGCCAATGGACCTAGGGCTGGAAGACAACATGGGTTTCTTAATGGACCTGTAAACCCAGAAAATGCCCCAGGGCACTGAAAAGTGGTACAGTAGCAGAACAGACAATGACTTTATGGGCTACCCCCAAAGTGTCAAACCCAGAACTGGGGGCCGTAATAATAGTCCATACAGCACATAAGTTATGCAACTCTTCAGATAGAGGTGGCCTTGAGCTTGGCCTACTCCTGGTTGCTTCCTGTTGGACTCCCCCATTGGGAAGACGAGGAAAGAAGACTCTGGTCTTGTCTTTCCCTCCGCTCCCAAGCCAGCTACTCTGAACCTTCACTCATCTGCTTCTGCCTGGATCAGTAGAAGACCCTTCTGTCAGGTTTCCTCCTCCCTCTTCACAGTCAGCAGACTAAAGAAAATGTAGCCTATTTCTTTGCTGTGAAAAGTGGTCCTCTCCATCCTCTTATGTGTTGTGAATCCCCTTGAAAGTGATCACAGCTGTCCAGCAGATGAAGCTACTCAAACTGGGAGGAGTGGCCTGACCCAGCCATCAGACTGGACACCAGCTGGCAAGGCCATGTGGGTGGACGAGTTGGCCACCAGCTCTGCCTGTAGCCATTCAGGGGACCTGGTGGGGAGGCGCTGGGTGAAGGATGAAGTCTGGAATCCTCATGGGGGATTGCATGCCCTGTCAGCTTCAGCTAGTCAGTCTGCCTTTCCTCGATTCTTGATACCTCAGTCTTCCACACTGGCCAGACTGGCACTTTTAAGTCTTTTCAAAGACTCCACATACACCCTCGCCCTGTGCCTTCATGCATCTTGTCCTATCATACAGATTGCCTTCTGCTCTGCCAAGTCAGATCTTTCTCCAGTCTTTCTGGGAGCTGCTCTGTCCAGGAAGCCTTTCCTGATTGCTTTAGAACCTGTTTTAATTCATTTTGCCCCTTCTGTGGTTATTTAGTTATTGTGTGTGTGTGTTTGTGTTGATTCTCCAGCAAACCTGAAGGGCAGAGACCAAGTCTTGCTCTTCACTCCAGCCCCCTCCAGCCAGCTCAGAGCCTGAAAGGCAGCAGGTATTCAATAAATGATGGCAAAATGGACTTGACTGAGGGAGAGAGTGACCTTTCGCAAATCTAATCATGCCTGAATTAGACACAGCTGCAGCTCTCTTGGAATGAGGATGAGGCTTGGGGTCAGGCTCTGCCTGGTTCCCAGTCCCTGCTTCCCTCCTCTCCCTACTTCTGGGGCAGCTTGCCCCCAGTCTATAGGCTCAGTCCCAGGAACCCAAGAGCCTTCATGGGGCCTGGAGCCATCCTTAAAGCCCAGCCCAGTTCATTCCTTCTCAGCCTAGGCATTGGAGCACTGGTCCCTGCTGACTGATCTCCAGATCCTGGTGTGTGGCCTGCTTATGAGCCACTGCTGGCCTCAGTTTACTTGCTTGTTGCAATGGGCTCAGCTTTGGCTCCTACTCTAATAGTCCTCCTTAGGGCTGCTTCTGCCTTGCTTGGGGATTGCTATGGACTGAATTATGCCTTTAAAATTAATATGTTGGAGCCCTAACTCTCAATCAGATGGTATTTGAAGATGACGCCTTTGGGAGGTAATTAGGGGAGGATGAGGTCATGGGGGTGGGGCCCTCATGATAGGATTACGGTAAGTCTCCTACACACAAACCTTGAAGTTGGGAACTTTCAAAGATGTGAATGCTCCCCTATATGCCAGCAGTTGTACTATACTACTGTACTTTTCAAGGTGCTGTACTGTAAGATTAAAAATGTTTTCTTTATTTTTTGTGTTGGTTTATGTATCATTTGTGTTCTGTCCATGGTATTCTCCAGGCAAGAATACTGGGGTGGGTTGCCATTTCCTCCTTCAGGGGATTTTCCTCCTTCAGGGGATTTCCCAGGGTTTGAACCTGCATCTGCCTGCATCTCCTTCATTGCAGGTGGATTCTTTACCAGCTAAACAATCAGGAAAGCCCAAACCTATTACATAGTACAGTACTATATAGCCAACTGTGTTAGTTGGGTACCTAGGCTAGCTTTGCTGGACTTACAAATGAATTGGACTTACTAATGCACTCTCAAAATGGAACTCATTCATATGTAGGGGATTTACTGTAGTGCTCTTATAAGGAGAGAACTGAAAGCTTCCTCTTGGTCTTTACCATGTGAGATCACAGGAACAAGGCTCTCACCAGAACCCAACCATACTGGCACCTTGATCTCAGACTTCCATCCTCCAGAACTGTGAGAAATGAAGTTCTATTATTGAAACCACTCATTCTACGATGTTTTGTCACAGTAAGTCAAGAAGACTAAGACAGGAGCCCATCATAGCCTATGATAGACTGAGCAATGCCTCTTTCCCCCAACCATGTCCATGTTCTAATCCCCAAAATCTGTGAATTCTACCTGATATGGCAAAAGGGACTTTGCAGATGTGATTAAGCCTCCTGACAGGGGAAGATTACCCTAAATTAACTGAGTGGGCTCAATCTAGTCACAAGGGTCCTTATACGCCAAAGAAGGAGATAGAAAAGAAAGAAAGATTTGAAGACACTCTGCTGCTGGCTTTGAAGGTGAAGGAAGGGGCCATGAGCCAAGGAATGTGGGTGCCTCTAGAACCTGAAAAAGGCAAAGACAGATATTCTGCTTAGAGCCACCAGGAGAAATTGGCCCTGCTGATAGCTTGATTTTAGACTTCTGACCTCCAGAACTGTAACGGAACAAATCTGCATCATTTTAAGCCACTCGTGTTGTGGACATTCATTACAGCTACTATAAGAAGCTAATACACAGCCCCATGTCTGTCCTGGCCTCAGGCACTGGCCAGACGTAGCCATTCCTCCTGAAACAGTGGCATAGCCTGTGTCCTGACCAGCACCTGCCTCAGCTTTGCCCCAAGCTCTTCCCAACTGATGCAGGGAAGTCTTCAAGGCATGCCTGTGACCCTAGCCTTCCTCTGCCCCAGGACCCAGCCACCAAATCCCACATCCCACTCTGCTGACAAGCCAAGGACCTAGGCAAAGAAAGTGGCTTTCACATTGTTCCTGAGGGTTCCTCCATCAGACCTGGGGCCTCCTGCTCTCCTTTTAAGGGAGGCAAGGCAGAGAATCTTAGCAATTTATCCTGGATTGGTTAGTTGAGGCTCAGAGAGGGTAAGCAGCTTGTCCAAGGCCACACAGCCTACAGGTGGTATAGCATAAACTGGCCCCAACCCTTCACTCTGCTGTATTTCTGCCTCCTCCATCCCTCTCCTCCCCTTATCTGCTGTTTGCCCACATGGCCTCTTGAGCTCAGGTCTTTGGGTAGACTGAGGCCACTATTCGTCCTGTCTTGTAGGAACTGCACTCGTGCCAGATATTTTTAGGCAAACAAAAAAGGTTACAAGGCTGAAATAATTGCCCTCATTTTGAATCTCAGAGTCTTTTTAGATAATATAATCTTGTGTGGCCCCAAAGAGGCTCCTGCCTGCTCTGCTGACTAGGATGGAACAGGCCCAGGTAATTGCTTCTGTGTAAAGACCAATTTGTCCAGGGAAATGAGCATGGATGAAGTCATGAATTAACACATTGAAAGTGGTACAGAATATACAGGAAATGGAAAAGAAATTGGAGCCCTCTGCCCGCCTTGCTTTCCCCAAGCCGAAGTCCTGTCTGACCAGCTGACAATTTCTTTCCTCTCTGGACCTGACTCCAGTTAGTCTGAAAGAGGCTGAACTGACAGGATCCCTGAGGGCACAGAGCCCCGATAGGCAGAGGCAAGGAACCTGGAGGACAGCAGGGCTTCTCCTGGATGGAGCACGGGCTCCCATGTGGGCCGGGGCCACAGACCCACTAAGGGCTCTCTTCTCACGTGGGCCCTCAGGTTGGGAGTGGGTGCTTGTGAGGAGCTGAGGACCAGAATCCAGCAGGCACTCTGCAGGGAAGCTGTCCTCCCATGAAGCCTCTGGGCTCTGGGCGGCCCGTGGGCCCTGTCTAGCCTCTGGAGCTCCATTTGCCGGCCCTGTGCACTCGTTGGCTGCATCCCTGGCTCCCAAGGCAGGTGGGCACTTGGGGCCCCCGGCTAGTCAGCAGGCTTCTGCTCCTGGGCATGGGGCCAGCTCACTGGTTCGTGGTTTTCTGCTTCTGGCCTTGTGCCTGCGGCTGTGACACAGGCCAGGCTGCCTGGTCCCCAGGGTCCCCGCCTGTTGTCACCCACTGGCAGGTAGTTCCAGGCATGTGCCTTCAGGATGGTCTGGGAAGCAGAGAGGTGAGATGCTGGAGAATGCAAGAAACAGATATCAGCTCTTCTCTCCGTTTTTGAGCCCCAGTGCCCTATCTGGGAGCCCTCTCTATGCTGGGCGGGTAGGCCCTTGCTCATCTGTCAGAAGAGAAGCAACAAATGCCCAGCCAGGCAGAAATGCCACCTGGGGCTCTGGGGCAGAGGTTTTCCCCACCAGCCTGGGGCATTGCTGGTGACCCTCTTGGGGCCACAGAGTGACAAGGAATAGTCTTGCCCATATTCTTGGCAAGGCATAGCATCCAGAGATTGACAGCCTTGGCCAGGTGACAGGTGGCCCCATCACTCTGTCAGGACTGATGGGGGTGGGGCAGCTTGAAGGCATCTGGAAGTTGTGTCTTTTCATCTGGGAGGGAGGCCGAGGTTTCTGGACATGGTGTGTAGCCTCCATTTGTCTCTCAGCTTCTTGAGGGCACAGAGCAGTTCCGATTCCCACTTGGATCTTGGAGAGTGTGCTCTGTCACTCCACCTCACCTGGACGTGAGGGTTCAGGGCCCATGATGCCTGGGAGGCTGAGGTGGGAGACGATTCCACTCCCATTGGAATTGATTGGCAGCGATCTGGCTCTGCTGTGGCTCACCCTTCAAGGAGTGTGCGGCACACAGACCATGTGGCAGACACCTGTAACCCATACACACCCTGGAGGCACTTCCACTTGCTGACAGGAGAAGGTCCTCTAAACAACTAAGACCTTTAAACTCCAGGAGAAAGAGGGCACTGGGTCTCTCCTTAGGCTCCAACATGGACAGACTCGAAGTGGCTGTGTTCAGGCTCAGCGGGATAAACACTGTAATTAATTAGTGATGCCAGGCATGCCGGGCCAGCAGGAAGGGGCTGATGGCAAGTGTTTAGAGCTCTGGCCATCCTTGGTCAGGGAGACTCCTGGGGATGTGCAGAGCATGTCAAAATTTTCTAAGGCCAGGTCACCTTGGCCTCTGGTGCCACTTCCTAAGTCATATTCATTCTGTGGTGGAAGCAAGAGGGAGACAGGTGTTTACCAGCAACCCCCTTGTTTCCAAAAATGCCAGATGGGTCCGCATTTTCATTGCTATGGTAGCTGCAGCTCTGGGCCCCAAAGGTGCAGTGACACCAGACAAGAGGGCTGGCATTTTTCTGTGGGGAAGAAAACTGAGTTACCACTATGTGATGCCTCTTCCCGTATCCCTCTGTGGCCTCTCACTTCCATAGCAACTGAGGTCAAAGTTATTTCTTAGAATTGAAAGAGAATCAATATCCCTTGAGAAAAGCCATTGTTTTTTCTAATCGAAAGCTTCTCAGTGGCTGCCACTGACAGTGATTCTCCAGGCCTGGTGATTCTGCTGTGATCAGTCAGACTGGTGGCTGAGAAGGTCCCAAAGACCCTGCCACCTTTCATTGACCAACCTTGCCTGGATGTGTGGCATTCAACTAAGAGAGGGTGCTGACCTGGAAGGGGTGCTCTGTGGGGGCTGCCCCAATCATTGAGTCTAAAAAATACATTTTTCCCCCTTTTAGACAAACTCCTGGTCTCAAGAGACTCATGAGGATTGTGGGTAAACATAGTGGATTGAATACCCTGGTTTCTCTCTGCTCCCTCTCCAAACTCACATGATGGTAAAGAAATAAAGAAAGGCCTACATCCACAAAATGTGAAGTGGGTGTGAAGTCAAGTGGGCCTTAGGAAGCATCACTATGAACAAAGCTAGTGGAGGTGATGGAATTTCAGTTGAGTTATTTCAAATCCTAAAAGAAGATGCTGTGAAAGTGCTGCACTCAATATGCCAACAAATTTGGAAAACTCAGCAGTGGCCACAGGACTGGAAAAGGTCAGTTTTCATTCCAATCCCAAAGAAAGGCAATGCCAAAGAATGCTCAAACTACTGCACAATTGCACTCATCTCACATGCTAGTAAAGTAATGCTCAGAATTCTCGAAGCCAGGCTTCAGCAATACATGAACCGTGAACTTCCAGATGTTCTAGCTGGTTTTAGAAAAGGCAGAAGAACAAGAGATCAAATTGCCAACATCTGGTGGATCACTGAAAAAGCAAGAGAGTTCCAGAAAAACATCTATTTCTGTTTTATTGACTATGCCAAAGCCTCTGACTCTGTGGATCACCACAAACTGTGGAAAATTCTTCAAGAGATGGGAAGATTAGACCACCTGACCTGCCTCTTGAGAAACCTATATGCAGGTCAGGAAGCAACAGTTAGAACTGGACATGGAACAACAGATTGGTTCCAAATATGAAAAGGAGTACGTCCAGGCTGTATATTGTCACCCTGCTTATTTAACTTATATGCAGAGTACATCATGAGAAACGCTGGGCTGGAAGAAGCACAAGCTTGAATCAAGATTGCTGGGAGAAAGATAAATAACCTCAGATATGCAGATGATACCACCTTTATGGCAGAAAGTGAAGAAGAACTAAAGAGCCTCTTGATGAAAGTGAAAGAGGAGAGTGAAAAAGTTGGCTTAAAGCTCAACATTCAGAAAACTAAGATCGTGGCATCCAGTCCCATCACTTCATGGCAAATACATGGGGAAACAGTGTACATAGCGGCAGACTTTATTTTTTGGGGCTCCAAAATCACTGCAGATGGTGACTGCAGCCATGAAATTAAAAGATGCTTACTCCTTGGAAGAAAAGTTATGACCAACCTATACAGCATATTAAAGAGCAAAGACATTACTTTGTCAACAAAGATCTATCTAGTCAAGGCTATTGTTTTTCCAGTAGTCATGTATGGATGTGAGAGTTGGACTATAAGGAAAGCTGAGCACAGAAGAATTGATGCCTTTGAACTATGGTGTTGGAGAAGACTCTTGAGAGTCCCTTGGACTACAAGGAGATCCAACCAGTCCATCCTAAAGGAAATCAGTCCTGGGTATTCACTGGAAGGACTGATGTTGAAGCTGAAACTCCAATACTTTGGCCACCTGATGAGAAGAACTGACTCATTTGAAAAGATCCTGATGCTGGGAAAGATTGAAGGCAGGAGGAGAAGGGGATGACAGAAGATGAGATGGTTGGATGGTACCATCGACTTAATGGACATGAGTTTGGGTAAACTCTGGGAGCTGCTGATGGACAGGGAGGCCTGGTATGCTGCAGTCCCTGGGGTGGCAAAGAATCAGATATGACTGAGAGACTGAACTGAACTGAATCTCCTCTCTGAACCAGGGCACCACCACCCTAATAGAAGAGAGGGTGTTCACTGGCTGGACAGGTACCCAGGTGAGCCCATGGGGAAGAGCTGACTAAAAACAGAGGTTACTTGGAAGTCTCATAACTGATAGTGAGAAGACCCCTGGCCTTCTCTGCTTGGCCTCCAGCCAAGCTTTATACTCTTTATACAGCCAGCTTTATACTCTTCCAGGCAAAAGATGGGAAGACACCTCTGTAGGGGAATTGGCCAGCCCAATAACGGAAACAGTGAAACCTGATTTACATAAGAATGGTGCTATGATTTTACTGGGAGTTTGGGGTAGAATCTGGATGATCCAAGAGACAAAGGCTTATTTTTTGTGGTAGGAAATCAATTTTCTGAAATTGTGAAATCAAGAAACAACAGTCAAAACATGTTATGTAGAAATATGAAAGTATATTCTAGAATATTAAGAGCTGCAAGAGTTGAAAGTGGCTGCCTCTATGAGTAGGCATTTGGGATTGGGTGGGGGCAATGGATACCATTTTTTAAATATGTGTCTGGTGATCTATTTAGCTTCCCTGATGACTTGGTGGCAAAGAATCTTCCTGCAATGCAGGAGACACAGGAGGGATGGGTTTGATCCCTGAGTCAGGAAGATACACTGGAGGAGAAAAAGGCAACCCACTCCAATATTCTTGCCTGAAAAATCCCATGGACAGAGGAGTCTGGTGGACTACAGTCTGTGGGGTTGCAAAGAGTCGGACGCGACTGAGAACACACAGCACACAGACGATCTATTTGACTTTTTATACTATTTGACTTTTTATACTACTATATACAAGTCTATTTGACTTGTAAATACTATTTACAAGTATTACTTTGAGAAAAAATATCTTGACAAGAGTCACCTGAGCCAGATGAGCAATTCAAGTGCAAGGACTTAACTGACACTTGAATGTCAGGGGGCAGGCTTCTGGCCAGATGTTAGAGTAGCAAAGTAACTTGTGTGAGTACTGGACAGGCTTTGGCTCTGCACAAAGCAATTTCTTTTCCATAGTATTGAGTCACCCGATCCCCTTGTGTACCTGTTACAGGGAAAGAACCTGTGGCCTAGAGAGAGGAAGGGGCTTGTCATGATCCCATTACCGGTATGGCAAGGCCAGGATGGAGTCTGCTCAGCTGCCTTTCTAGCTTTTGCCCCCAACCCACCCTACTTGTGACCACAAAAGCCATATCCCACACAGGCTCCACAGCCATCCCTCAGAAGTGGATCCTCATTTTGTGGATATTGCCACGGAGGCACAGAGGGGTTAAGTGAAGGTTAAATATAGTGTGGATATGGGGAAAGCATTCATGGATAAGATTTATGGAAGAGACAACACATGAGATGAATTTTTGTAATTAAATTTTTAATTTTGAGATAATCATAGGTTCACATCGGAAAAGGCAGTGGGACCCCACTCCAGTGGGGTCTTACTCTTGCCTGGAAAATCCCATGGATGGAGGATCCTGGAAGGCTGCAGTCCATGGGGTCACTGAGGGTCGGACATGACTGAGCGACTTCACTTTCACTTTTCACTTTCATGCATTGGAGAAGGAAATGGCAACCCACTCCAATGTTCTTGCCTGGAGAATCCCAGGGATGGGGGAGACTGGTGGGCTGCCGTCTATGGGGTCGCACAGAGTCAGACACGACTGAAGCGACTTAGCAGCAGCAGCAGCATAGGTTCACATGCAATTGTAAGAGAGACACCACAGTCTCTTTACCCAGTTTGCTGTGATGGTAACATCTCACAAAACTATAATGCTGTATCACCACCAGTGTATCAGTGCTGATACAGTCAAGACACACAACAGTCCCATTACCACAAGGATCTTCTTGTTGCCCTAACATAGCCTCACTTATTCCCCTGGTCACCTCACTCTATGCTTAAGCCCAGGTAACCACTAGTCTGTTCTTCACTTCTATAATTTTTCCATGTCAAGAGTATTGCACAAATGGAATCATACAGCAGGTAACAGATAAGAATTGACTTTTTCACTCAGCATAATTTTCTGTAAATCCATGAGTTATGACTGTCAAAAGTCTGTTCCCTTTTAATCACTGAGTAGCATTCCATGGGATGGATGTACCACAATTGTGTCCATTCACCACTGACCAGCTGCAGGAACCTCTCAGTCCCCCAGTGCTTCAGTTTTCTCCTCTGTAGATCTAGTTAGTAATTGCACTTACCTCCTAGGATCATTACGAGGAATAAATGAGTCAATATTTGGAAAGGTCTTAGAGTGGTACTGTATATGCACTAAATGCTACAAAAATGTTGGTCAAGTAAAATCCAGATGCATGGGTGGAGGAGTCTACCTTGGATTTGTAGAAGTAGCAAAATTTGTAGAAGTAACTTTCCTGATCAGAAGACAGATCATCTGAATTTGGTCTAAAAATCAGAAAGCTGCATAAACCCTTTTAGAGAGGTTGTGTTGTCTACTTAGGGTAAATGGAAAGACATTTATAAACTTGCTGTTCTTCACTCTTTCTTTGTTTAGAAATGGGGACATTATTGACAGCTCTTTTCCTGCCTCCTAAGCACAGGGTCACTCTCCATCTCCATCTCCATGTCCAAAGCTCTCCCCAGCAGAATGGCATTGAGATTCCTTTGCTACACCACTAGCATTTTTACCCCTGCTCAACCTTGTTTATGTCAGGAGTTAACAAATGCCCCCAAAAAATGCTTACCCCAAGGGAAGCTGTTCAACTCATTCCTGGGCTATGCTGCTTCTCAGCCTTTGGGGCCCAAGTTCCTTGATAAGTTCTCCATCTCTTACCAAGGTACTGGAGGTGAAGATCTTGGCTAACTTGACTCCATCGTGTGAGATGAACTGCCAAGACTTGTTCAATGTAACTCCTGCTGATTCTAAATCCAACGTGACGATGTGCGAATCCCAGGGAGGTCCATGCAGCCTAGGTGGTCTCTGGAGGGTGGTATTTAAACCCACTCCTGTCAAGCAAGGATCAAGTGATGGGGTAGTTTGTGGAGACCTCTCCTTCCCACTCTAGCCCCAGCCTCTCCTTCTGGGGCTGGAACTTAAGACTGGAACTTTAGACTGGAACTTTAACTGGGAATTGGCAAACCAAGTTGCACAGGAGAAAAACTGGGGCCAAATCTGGGGCAAAAGGGTTTGTAGTGCAAATTGCATTTCTCTGCTAATTGTAATCTGTTAATTACTTTTGAGAAAGAGGTAGAAAAATGCGAGGTTCCCCACCCCTACATTCTGAGGAAACCTGATGCTCTGTGTGTGCACTGACTCAGCCAGGCGTGCACAATTTCAAGTCGGCAAAGGCACACATCGAAACTCTCACTATATTTAGAGATAATGGAGTTTTTCTTTCTTAAGGCTTGATATAAACTTTGATTACATAGCATTTCTTTAATTTGTTGCTATTCAAAAAAACCCTGGGAACACCATGGCGAACAATGCCTAGCTTTTAGCATTTTAATTTTCATTTGCATATTTTAATTTCCCTGACTACAGCTCCACACCTCGTGGGCAGTCCCTATGGGAAAGAGAAAATACTTTCAGGATAAATAATATCTTTGGGGGTGGAGTTGATAACAGTTGAATTTTGTAAGTATAGGCTTTGGAGATAGCATGCAGATCTTGAGAATCTTAGAGATTCTCCCCAAGACAGGCTTATCCCCAAGACAGGCTGCCCATGCCATGCCTGGCTAATGCATGGAGAAACTTGCCAGGTTCCCAGATAATCTTCATCTTCTCCCACTCATAAGAGTTTCCAATGGCAAGCAAGTCATCACAGAAGCTTCAGCTGACCAGATCTGGAAGGACAGGAAGGTCCTGGAAGCCACCTCGTTCTCCCTCTGTGGGGCACAGATGGGACCAGTGAGCCAGAGGTAGGCTTGCAACCCCGGACTCCTAGCTACTAATACTTCCATCTTCTCATGAAACTGGACTAGGCTGCTTCTCTCCTGGGAATAGAATCAGAACCTTGGCTCCATGCTCCAGCTCCAGCAGATCTATTCATGGCTTCTTACTTTGTACGTGAAACAAAATAAATATAAAATCCACACAACTGGAAAATCAAGACAGTCTCAATTCCATATCCCATTGTAATGCTGTGTATCAACATGGAAAACGTGTGGGGCAAACTTTTGCCGTCTCTAGATCGTGTTCTCCATAGAAACAACCAGAAAATGAGGGACAGGGAAGTGATTATGTTTTAGCTACACATTCACTGTGAATAGCATCATGCATGTGTCCACTCTGAAGATTCTGGGATGTCAGATTTACCACCTAGAGTCATGTCCACAGGGGACTCTAGGTCTCTTGGGAGAAGCACCAAGACTGACATTTGGGTTCCTGTTACACTGGCATTTAGGAGCTTTGAGAACCTGGCTGGAGGTTGGGAAGATTAGGCAGAGTGGACTGAAATGCTCCTTTAGTGATGAGAGGGCTGAGGGTCACATGCCTTTTCTGGGATGCTGGTAAGGACACCGGAAGTGGTATCACTGAGGTGATCTCTCCTCCAAAAGTGGGGACAATCACTCCAAGTTTCTTCAGAGAGCACTGCTCCACATGCCAGGCTGTATGTCAGGTGCTGGGGTGCAAAAGCAGGAGAGAGAATAATGAGTAAGCAAGAAATTATAATAAACCCAAAGAACCAGACTTCATGATAGGGCAGTGACCATTACTACAAACAGGCCAAACTCCAAAGATTGACTTTGGAGCCAAGTAAATCTTTCCCATCATTTGAAAAAAAAACTTTAGATACATTAAAAAAAAATCCCTAAATATCAGAAGTAAAATGAAAAACAAAAAATTAAAACTGGGTAGAAGAATGATTCCAAGTGACTTTAAAACACAGTGATTTGACTAAGCATCCCTAATTGGATTTAACCTAAGGGAAAAAAGAACAGAAAAATCTTAAAGTGTTTTCTGAAATCATCTGGGTAGACTTAGTTTTGTTATTCTGAGATTGTTGTTGCATGTTTTGTGGGATAAGTCAACCAAGTATTCTGGTTTTATTGGAGGGATGAAGTTAAACAAAAAACCATGCTGTCCTGAGTCTGAATTGGAAATATCAATATGGATTTATAACTTATTTTCTCCCCAAAATATGCCCTTACTGTTTCTGAAATGCCCTAGAAACAAATAGCAAACCCACTGGCAATATTACCTCAGGCATCCAGATCTTAATTTCTAAATACCACTTGTCACTAAAAGGAGCCAGAACTTCTTGGGGAAATAGCTGATTCCAGATCCGGGCCAGGAAGTGTAGCAGACAATCGCAGAACATCTTGTCACACCAGAAAGCAAGGAAGCTCTCAAGGACTGCAGGAGTTATGGCAAAAGGACCCAGGAAGCAATCCATATAGTCTCCTCCTGGCCAAAGGCAGGACACTGCATATCAACAAGGAGCACATTAACCGTGTTGAAGTCTATGGGAGCCTCATGATACCAGAAAGTTTTTTAAAAGACCTTGGTTTCCTTGGTCCTCATCTTTGGAAGATGGCATGGAACCAACTCCTGATTTGAAAAACTGGTAAATACAGAGAAAAGGAAACATTTCTCTGGCTTTTCCTATGTAAACTGTTCTTCAGGATAACCAAATAGCTTCTTTTTATGGAAGGAGTCCAGCTGATAAATGAAGGAAGAATGGGAGAAGTCAAGTATCCCCATGATACAACCCACAAATTGTATTCCCAGTTCTCCAGTGTCAGCTGTATTCATCTGTGAGTACATATGTGTATTTATTTCTAGAGCATACAAATGTATCCCTTGTCTGGTTGGTATGGCCACCACCACAGTGAACAGAGTGAACAATTCTTGCACCACAAGGACTCCTCACCTAAGTACTCCCACTTCCCCCACCCACACCCGTCCTCAAGCCTCTGGTGACCACATATCTATCCTCCGTTTTCAAATTTTGTCATTTTAAAAATGTTAAATAAGTGGTATTGTACCATATGTTGCCTTTACAGATGAATCTTTCCACTCACCATAATTTTCTGAAGATGCATCCAAATTATTGTATCAAAGGTTTGTTTCTTATTGCCAAGTTGTATACTATGCTGTGGATGGATGTACCACAGCGTATTTAACCATTCCCATAGGATGATACTCTAGTATGGGGCTATTTCCAAGAAAGTTGCTCAAGCCTTCATGAAAATACATATTATTCTTCTGGGATTAATGCCCCAGTGTGCAATCGTGCAGTTGTAGGGCACTTGCATATGTGAACTATGTACGTACGCTTTTCCTAAATGTCTTTAGCAGTTAGAGTTGCATACTGAATCTAGGGCTTTAGACTCCCCATCTAGTACTCTTTCCTCATCTGCTGTCCCTCAGCCCACAGCAGCCCAATAGAATATCTGTGAGCTGGCCTGAAACTTTGAGGGGTGGGGGCAGGGAGAGATCTTTGGCCACAACAGCTCACAGGAAACTGCCTGTGCTATGCAGCATATCAACTGGCTTTGCACGCACCCGGCACAGATGTGTCAGGCCTAGAGACACAGACACCCTTTATGAGGCTTGCTCAATGGCCGTCTGTGAGCCCAGGGTTGCCCAGCCACCTCCTGGCCAGGGGCATGCTGGGTAACTGCCAAGCCAATGATAGAGTTCACACTCTCTGGCCTTCGCTCCCCCTTCATGTTGACTGGAAAGTCTCCATCTTCCACGGCGTCAGTGGGGACACTGCAAGCACAGTTGCCCGTTGGCAGGGCTCAGGCCACTCTTCATTGTATGTGAGCTGTGGGCATTGGGCTCTCATTCCACAAACATTTATTGAGGAGCCACTAGGTGCTCAGGAGCTCACCAGCACAGGGCGTGGGGCTGAGGGAAGCTTGGGGATCCTTCAGTATGACTTGGGGAGGGACAGAGCCCAGCCAGATGCTGGGGGAGCAAAGGAGAGCTGGCTGTGGAGGGCTGAGAAGGACCTGCAGAGTATGACAGGAGTGGGGAAAGCCTACTGGGGCTCTGGGAACAGCTTGGGCCAAGGCCAGGAAGGCTCCATTGTGGGAAGAGGAGTGGTTGTCCAGAATAGAGAGTAGGGAAGTGGTGGCAGAGGGAGGGAGTAAGGCTGGAGCCTCAGTGAAGACCTGCAAGGCTGGAGGAAGGGCTCTGGGAGGAAAAGTGGCATTTTTAAGCAAAAGCAGAGTGGGGAGTGCAACATCACCAGAGTCATCAAAGAGTGGGATTACTTTCCACTCCCAACCATCCTTCATGACAACACTTTGATAACATCTGTTATCAGTGTGCATTTCCAGACAAGCGATTTGAAACTCTGCCATGATTAATGGGCTCAACCGAGTCATAGGGTGCAGATTCCAAGAGAGCTTGTGACAACAGTCCTGTCATGCTGGGTTGTGCCCAGATCTCAGACCATGCCAAGCCTCCGGCTCCAGAGCTCCTCGCCTA
This sequence comes from Bubalus bubalis, assembly GCF_019923935.1. Taxonomy (NCBI): domain Eukaryota; kingdom Metazoa; phylum Chordata; class Mammalia; order Artiodactyla; family Bovidae; genus Bubalus; species Bubalus bubalis. The sequence continues at coordinate 109,477,344 of NC_059181.1, forward strand.
TTGGCATGTGCACCAGGCCCCTGGAACAGGGCCTACCTGCAGGGGGAGCGATCACAGGCAGTGTCTGCTGCCCAGGCACCTGCTGGATAGGCCATGGGCCAGGGCGTGGGCTATGGTCTGGGGGGGAGCACACAAAACCAAATGGTGCACGCTCAACATCTAAGGTGTTTCTTATTTGGTGGTGAGAAGTGGCCCAGCCATGCAATCTCTTTCAGTTCAGTTCAGTTCAGTCGCTCAGTCATGTCCAACTCTTTACAACCCCATGGATGGCAGCATGCCAGCCTTCCCTGTCCATCACCAACTCCCAGAGCTTACTCTAACTCATGTCCTTTGAGTTGGTGATGCCATCCAACTATCTCATCCTCTGTTGTCCCCTTCTCCTCCTGCCTTCAATCTTTCCCAGCATCAGGGTCTTTTCAAATGAGTCAGTTCTTCTCATCAGGTGGCCAAAGGATTGGAATTTCAGCTTCAGCATCAGTCCTTCCAATGAATATTCAGGATTGATTTCTTTTAGGATGGACTGGTTGGATCTCCTTGCTGTCAATCTCTTTCACACCAGGACAAATGACACAAGTGACAAGTCACAATAAATCAGGCTGCCATTAGGTAGCTCATCTCATTGAGAGTTCATTATGGGCCAGACCCTGAGCCAAGCACTTTTGTGATCTCCTCCCAAATCCTGTGGAGTGGGCCCTATTACTAGTACCATTTTCCAAACCAAGAAGCCAAGGCTCTGAAAAATGAAGTCACTTGCTCAAATTCACACCCAACTAGGAAGAAGTTGACATGGGCTTCAGACTCTGGACTGGCTGACTTCAAAGCCCATGCTCTCTCCACAATAGCACACCTTGGAGCCTATTATTCTCTGTTTAACTTAGAATTTTGAGATTATCATAGACTCACAGGAAGTTTCAAAGATACTACACAGAGATCCTGTGTAGGCTTCATCCAGTTTCCCCTCGTTGTTCCATTTCATGTAAGGACAGTACCATTACAGAATCAGAAAATCAATATCGGTACTACTCGTGTATAGTTCTGTGTCATTGTATCACATCTATTGACTCTGGTAACTACCATGACAATGCAAATGCAGAACTATTTCACCTTACAAAAATCTTCCTTCTGCTATATTTTCTTCCTCGGTCTCTCTCTTTCTTCTACTCCTTCTCTCCCTCTTTCCCACCCTCCCACCACCCCTAACTCCTGACAACAATTCATCTCTTCTCCATCTCCATAACTGTTTCATTTTGAAAATACTATGTAAATGTTTTTTTTCCCACTAAGAGTGATGCCCTTGAGATCCATCCAAGTTTTTGCATGTATCAGTTCATTTCTGGTTATCACTGAGCAGTTTTCTGTGATGTGGGAGGACCACAGTTTGTTTATCTGTTCACCCATTGAAGGATATATGGGTTGTTTCCAGTTTGGAACTAATATAAATAAATCTGCTGTGAATATTTGTGTACAGGGTTTTTTTGTGTGTGTTTGTGAACAATAAAGCTTCATTTCTCTAGAAGAAATGCCCCAAAGAGCAATTTCTGGGTTATATTGTAACTGCATGTTTAACTTTATAAGAAACTGTCAAACAGTTTTCCAAAGGAGCTATACAATTTTACACTCCCACCAATAATGTCTGAGTGATCCAGTTTCTCAACATCCACTCCAGCATTTGGGGTTTTCACTGTTTTTATTTTAACCATTGTAATAGTTTGCAATGATATCTTATTTTGCTTTAATTTGTACTCCCTGATGAGTAATGATACCGAGCATCTTTTCATTTACCCGATTTGGATTATTTTCTATGAAATGTCTTTTCATATCTTTGCTATTTTCAAATGGGAGTGGTTTCCTTCCATTGTATTCGAAAGCTCTTTACATATTTTGGATACATGACCATTGTTAGACATGTGGTTTGTAAATATTTTTTCCCAGTCTGTAACTTGTCTTTTCATCCTCTTAGCTTGATCTTTCATAAACAAATTAGTTAGGTTTAATGCAATTTAATTAATCAAGTTTTTCTTTATTGATTGTGCTTTGGGTATCAAAACTAAGAATTCTTCATCAAGCCCTAGGTCCTGAAGATTTTCTCCTATGTTCTCTTCTGAGGGTTTTTTTTTTGTTGTTCAGATGCTAAGTCATGTCTGACTCTTTGCAACCCCATGGACTATAGCACACCAGGCTCCTCTGTCCTTCACTATCTCTTGGAGTTTGTGTGAATTCATATCCATTGAGTTGGTGATGCTATCTAACCATCTCAGACTCTGCTGCTCCTTGTGTCTGCCTTCAATCTTTGCCACGATCAGGGTCTTTTCCAATGAGATGATTCTTTGTATCAGGTGGCCAAAGGACTGGAGCTTCAACTTTAGCATTAGTCTTTCCAATGAATATTAAGGGTTTATTTCCTTTAGGATTGACTAGTTTGATCTCCTTGCAGTCCAAGGGGCTCTCAAGAGTCTTCTCCAGCTCCACAATTTGAAAGGATCATTTCTTTGGTGCTCAGGCTTCTTTATGATCCAACTCTCACATCCATACATGACTACTGGAAAAATCATAGCTTTGACTATATGGACCTTTGTAGGCAAAGTGATGTCTCTGCTTTTTAATATGCTGTCTAGGTTTGTCATAGCTTTCCTTCCAAGGGGCAAGTGTCTTTTAATTTCATGGCTGCAATCACCATCCACAGTGATTTTGGAGCCTAAGAAAAGAAAATCTGTCACTGCTTCCACTTTTTCCCCTTCAATTTGCTATGAAGTGATAGGACCTAATGTTTTTTTTTTTTTTTAATGTTGTGTCTCAAGCCAGCTTTTTCACTCTCCTCTTCCATCCTCATCAAGAGACTCTTTAGTTCTTCTTCACTTTCTGCCCTTAAGAGTGATATCATCTGCATATCTGAGGTTGTTGATATTTTTCCTGGCAATTTTGATTCCAGGTTGTGAGTCATCCAATCTGGCATTTCACACGATGTACACTGCATATAAGTTAATCAGGGTGGCATTATACAGCCTAGACATACTCCTTCTCAATTTTGAACCAGACCGTTGTTCCATGTCTGGTTCTAACTGTTGCTTCTTGACCTGCATACAGGTTTTTTGGGAGACAGGTAAGGTGGTCTGGTATTCCAATCTCTTTAAGAATTTTCCACAGTTTGTTGTAAAACACACAAAGGTTTTAGCATAGTCAATGAAGCAGAAGTAGATGTTTTATTGGAATTCCCTTGCTTTTTCTATGATCCAACGAATGTTGGCAATTTGATCTCTGGTTCCTCTGCCTTTTCTAAACACACCTTGAACATCTGGAAGTTCTCAGTTCATGTACTGTTGAAGCCTAACATGAAGAATTTTGAGCATTACTTTCCTAGCATGTGAGATGAGTGCAATTGTGCAGTAGTTTGAATATGCTTTGGCGTTGGAATGAAAACTGACCTTTTCCAGTCCTGTGATCACTGCTGAGTGTTCCAAATTTGCTGGCATATTGAGTGCAGCACTTTCACAACATCAACTTTTAGGATTTGAACTAGTTCAACTGGAATTCCACAGCACCCCACTCCAGTACTCTTGCCTGGAAAATCCCATGGACGGAGGAGCCTGGAGGGCTGCAGTCCATGGGGTCACTGAGGGTCAGATACGACTGAGAGACTTCACTCTCACTTTTCACTTTCATGCATTGGAGAAGGAAATGGCAACCCACTCCAGTGTTCTTGCCTGGAGAATCCCAGGGACGGGTGAGCCTGGTGGGCTGTCGCCTATGGGGTCGCACAGAGTCGGACACGACTGAAGTGACTTAGCAGCAGCAGCAACTGGAATTCCATCATCTCCATTAGCTTTGTTGGTAGTGTTACTTCCGAAGGCCCACTTGACTTCACACTCCAGGATGTCTGGCTCTAGGTGAGTGACCACCATTGTGGCATCTGGGTCATTAAGAAGTTTTTTGTATAGTTCTTCTGTGTATACTTGCCAAGTCTTCTTAATATCTTCTGCTTCTGTTAGGTCCTTGCCATTTCTGCCCTTTATCATGCCCATCCTTGTATGAAATATTCCCTTGATACCTCCAATTTTCTTGAAGACATCTCTAGTCTTTCCCATTCTATTGTTTTCCTCTATTTCTTTGCATTGTTCATTTAAGAAGGTCTTCTTGTCTCTCCTTGCTAGTCTCTGGAACTCTGCATTCAGTTGGGTCTATCTTTCCTTTTCTCCTTTGCCTTTTGCTTCTCTTCTTTTCTCAGCTATTTGTAAGACCTCCTCAGGCAACCACTTTGCCTTCTTGTGTTTCTTTTTCTTGGCAATGGTTTTGGTCACCGCCTCCTGTACAATGTACGAACCTCCATCCATAATTCTTCAGGTTCTCTGTCTACCAGATCAAATCCCTTGGATCTATTCATCACCTTCACTGTATAATCATAATGTATTTGATTTAAGTCATATGGCATAGTGGTTTTCCCTACTGTCTTCCATTTAAGCCTGAATTTTTCAATAAGTAACCCATGATCTGAGCCACGGTCAGCTCCAGGTCTTGTTTTTGCTGACTATATAGAACTCCATCTTTGGCTGCAAAGAACACGATCAATCTGATTTCAGTACTGACCATCTGGTGATGTCCACATGTAGAGTCATCTCTTGTGTTGTTGGAAGAGGGTGTTTCATATGACCAGTGTATTCTCTTGACAAAATTCTGTTAGCCTTGCCTGATTCATTTTGTACTTCAAGGCCAAACTTGCCTGTTACTCCAGGTATCTCTTGATTTCCTGCTTTTGCATTCCAATTCCTTATGAGGAAAAGGAAATCTTTTTTGGTATTAGTTCTAGAAGGTCTAGAAGGTCTTGCAGGTCTTCATAGAACCATTTAACTTCAGCTTCTTCAGCATTCGTGATTGGGGCATAGATTTGGGTCACTGTCATGTTGAATGGTTTGCCTTGGAAATGAACCGAGATCATTCTGTCATTTTTGAGATTGCACCCAAGTACTGCATTTTGTACTCTTTTATTGACTATGAGGGTAACTCCATTTCCTCTAAAGGATCCTTGCCCACAGTAGTAGATATAATATGGTCATAAGAGTTAAACTGATCTATTCCTGTCCATTTTAGTTCACTGATTCCTAACATGTTGATGTTCACTCTTGCCACCTCCTGCTTGACCATTTCCAATTTACCTTGACTCATGGACCAGATTCCTAATGCAATATTGTTCTTTACAGCTTTACTTTCACCACCACATATTCAAAGCTGAGTGTCATTTACTTTGGCCCAGCTGCTTCATTCTTTCTGGAGCTATTAGTAATTGCCCTCTGCTTTTTCCCAGTAGCATATTGGACAGAAAGCTTTTTAGTTATATGTTTTACACTGAAGTCTATTGGAATTCCTTTTTGTATAAGGTATGGAGATTAGGTCTAGATTTCTTTCCTTTTCTTTTTGCCTATGGATGTTCCTATACTATTTCTTGAAAATATAATCCTTCCTCCATTGAATTGCTCTTGCAACTTTGTCAAAAATCTGTTGGATGTATTTGTGTGGGTCTACTTCTGGGTTCCCTGTTCTTTTCCATTGATCTATGTTTCTATTCCTCTGTTCATGCCACACTCTCCCAATTATTGTGGTTATACAGCAGGCCTTAATATTGAGCAGAGTAATTACTCCTACTTTATTTTTTTCTTTTCCAAAATTGTTTTAATTATCCTAGTTCCTTTGTTTTCCATATAAATGTAAGGATAATATTGTCTACATTTACCAAAAACTTACTTCTGGGATTTTGATAGGAATTGCTTTTAATCTGTGAATGTATTTGGGAAGAATTGACATCTTCACTATGTAGGGTCTTTTAATCTCTGAAAAGGGTATGTTTCTTCATTTATTTAGTTCTTCTTTGATTTCTGTCATCCACATAATGTAGTTTTCAGCATAAAAGTACTGTACTTGTGCTGTTATATTTATAGCTAAGTATTTCTTTCTTTTTTTGGAATGATTGTAAAGGTTATTGTGTTTTTGTTTTGTGGGTGTGTTTAATTATGGTTTCTACATGCTTGTTGCTAGTGTATAAAAATAGGATTAATTTTTATTTCTTGGTCTTGTATCCTGCAACATTGCTGAACTCACTCATTACTCATTTTGTAGATGCCTTCGAATTTTTTTACATGAGCAATCATGCCATCTGCAAATAGAGACAGTTTTATTGCTTCCTTTCCAGTCTGTATTCCTGGTATTTCTGTTCCTTGCCTCATTAAGCTGGCTAGAACTTCAGGCCTATGTCGAATGAGATTTGGCTTTTTCCTGATCTTAGAGGGAAAATATTCATTGTTTTACCATTAAGTATCATATTAGCTGGGCTTTCCTGGTGGCTCAGATGGTAAAGAATCTGCCTGCAATGTAGGAAATGCAGGTTCCATCCCTGGAGTCAGTAAAAGATCCCCTGGAGAAGGAAGTAGAAACCCACTCCAGTATTCTTGCCTGGGAAATCCAAGAGGAACTTGGCAGGCTAAGTTCACGGGTTCGCAAAGAGTCAGACAGGACTGAACAACTAACGCTACTACTACTATAATATTAGCTGTAAGCTTTTTGTAGATGTTCTTTATAAAGTTGAGGAAGCTCCCCTCTGTCTTAATCTGCTTGGGCCGAAGATACCACAGACTTGGTGGTTTTAACAACAAACATTTATTTCTCACAGTCCTGGAGACTAGAATTCCAAGATTGAGATGCCAGTGGGGTTGGTGCCTAGTAAAAGTGGTCTCTTCTGGGTTGTAAATATCACTTTCTTTTTGTATCCTCACATAGACTTTCTTCTGTGTGTATGCAGGGGAGACAGAGACAGGGAAAGGGAGAGAGGTCGATTTCTGGTGTCTCTCTTTTTATAAGGATACCAGTTCTATTGAATTGGGGTTCCACCCTTATGACCTCATTAAACCTTCATTATCTCTTTAAAGGCCTGAACTTTAAATACAGTCTGTCACATTGCAGGTTAGGGCTTCAATGTATAAATTTTAGGGAGACATATTTCAGTCCTTAACAGTCTCTACTCTTAAATTACTGAGTTTTCTTTAAAAGCAGGAACAACTGTTGGATTTTGACACATGCTTTTCTGCATTGATCAATGTGATTTTTCTTCTTTAGCATGTTGATATAATGGATTACATAGATTGAACTAGCTTTGAACACCTGGAATGAACCCCACTTAGTCATGGTTTATAAATATGTTCATACAGTGCTAAATTCCATTGCTAACATATTTTCAAAGTGTTTATTTCTATATTTATAAGGGATAGTGGTATAAAGTTTCCTATTTTTTGTACTGCTTTTGTCTAGCTTTATTTTATTTTATTTTTTAACTTTACAATATTGTATTGGTTTTGCCATATATTAACATGAATCCGCCACAGGTATACATATGTTCCCCATCCTGAACCCTCCTCCCTCCTCCCTCCCCATACCATCCCTCTGGGTCGTCCCAGTGCACCAGCCCCAAGCATCCAGTATCGTGCATCGAACCTGGACTGGCGACTCGTTTCATACATGATATTATACATGTTTCAATGCCATTCTCCCAAGTCATCCCACCCTCTCCCTCTTCCACAGAGTCCAAAAGACTGTTCTATACATCAGTGTCTCTTTTGCTGTCTCGCATACAGGGTTATCATTACCATCTTTCTAAATTCCATATATATGTGTTAGTATACTGTATTGGTGTTTTTCTTTCTGGCTTACTTCACTCTGTATAATAGGCTCCAGTTTCACCCACCTCATTAGAACTGATTCAAATGTATTCTTTTTAATGGCTGAGTAATACTCCATTGTGTATATGTACCACAGCTTTCTTATCCATTCATCTGCTGATGGACATCTAGGTTGCTTCCATGTCCTGGCTATTATAAACAGTGCTGCGATGAACATTGGGGTACACGTGTCTCTTTCCCTTCTGGTTTCCTCAGTGTGTATGCCCAGCAGTGGGATTGCTGGATCATAAGGCATTTCTAGTATCAAGTTAAAACTGGCCTCATAAAATGAGTTTAGATTTTCTTTCCTCTTCTACTTTCTAGAAGATGCTATAAAGTTGGTATTAATTCTTCTTTAAACCTTCGGTTGTTGTTTGGTAGAATATGCCAATTAAACCAGCTGGGTCTGGAAATTTCTCAGGGGTCTTTTTTTAAACTATGGATTCCATTTCTTTAATGGTCATGGTGGCTCAGACAGTAAAGAATCTGCCTGCAATGCAGGAGACCTGGGTTCGATCCCTGGGTGGGGAATAGTCCCTGAAGGAAGGGATGGCTACCCACTCCAGTATTCTTGCCTGGGAAACCCTATGGTCCGTCCATGGCATCACAAAGAGTCGAACATGCCTGAGAACTAACATACACATGACTATTATATTGTTTTCTCATAAAGGGTAACTTTTGGATATTTGTGCTTTTCAAAGACTTGGTCCTTTGCATCGAAGTTGTCAAATTTATGCATATAGGTTATTCACAGTATTCCCTTGTTATTCTTTTGACAACCATGGATTCTGTAGTGATAGCTTCTGTTTCATTTATTATATTGGTATATTGTATCTTGTCTTTTTCTTTATCAATATTGCTAGATGTTTGTTAACCTTAATGATATTTTTAGAAAACTAGCTTTTGTTTCATTGATTTATGTCTTGTTTTCTGTTTCCAGTTTCATTGATTTCTACTATTTGGCCTTATTTTGTTCTTCTTTTTTAGGTTCTTAAAGTAAGAACTTAGGCTGTTTATTTGAGACTCTCCCTTTTCTCTAATATATACATTTAGTGCAATAAATTTCCTTCTGTGCACTGCTTTGGCTGTGTCTCACAAATTTTGATATGTTGTATTTTGATTTCTACTTTGATATACATTATGTATATTTTCAATTCTTTTAAATTTATTTAGATTTGTTTTATGGTCCAGAATATAGTCTATCTTGGTGAATATTCTGTAGGCACTTGGAAAGAATTCTGCTGTTGTTGGGTGAAGTGTTCTGTAACCATCAATTAGATCCTGTTGGATGATGGTGTTGCTGAGTTCTTCATCCTTGCTGATGTTCTGTCTGGTTGATTTATCAATTATTGAGAGAGGGCTGTTGATGTTTCCAACTATAATTGTGGATGTATCTATTTTTCTTCTCAATTTTATCAGTTTTTGCTTCACATATTTTGCAGCATTGTTATTTGATGTGTAAACATTTAAGATTGCAGTGTCTTTTTGGTGGATTGACCCATTTATTATTATATAATCTTTCTCTCTGTCTTTAGTAAATTTCTTTGCTCTGAAGTCTACTTTATCTGATAATAACATAGTCACTTCTTTCTTTTCCTATGATATTGTTTTTCCATCCTTTTATTTTTAACCTGCTTTCATTGTTACATTGAAATGAGTTTCTTATAAACATCATATAGTTGGGTCATTAGTTTCAATTCAGTTTGTCAGTATCTCTCTTTTTATAAGTCCATTTTGGTTTTTCTATAGTGTTTTTGGGAGTATCTATCAGGAAAGGGTGTCAACACTTTACCAATTTAGAAAAATGTAGAAATCCTACCTCTTTTTCTGTCCCTTTGCCTTCCCTCACTTTGTAGTGTAATTGTCTTAGATATTTTATTTATATTTGTTTAGAATCCCAACAGACAATGTCATAACTTTTGACTCAATCGTCTAACATGATTTAGAAAATGTAAGAAGAGATTAGATTATTATTAATACTTATATTGCTATTCTTTCTATTGTTCTTCATTCCTCATGTTCCAAGCTTTCTTATTTTACTATTTACTTCCTGTTTTGAGAACTTCCTTTAGCCATTTTTATAGGGTAAGTGTGCTGGTGAAAGATATATTCTGTTAATTTTCTTTTATCTGTTTTTTTTTTTTTGTTTGTTTGCTTGTTTTGTTTCATTTTTATCTGTTTTATTTGCTCATTTCACCTTTATTCTTTAAGGTTATTTTCCCAGAGTATGTAATTCTAGGTTGATAGTTCTTTTCTTTTAGCATTTGAAAAATGTTATGCCACCTTCTTCTTACCTGTGTGATTTCTGAAGAGAAATACACTGCCATTCAGATCATTGCGCTTTGCAATGGACTGAATATTTGTGTACCCCACCCCAAATTCATATGTTGAAATCCTAATCCCCAATGTGATGTTATTTGGATGCAGGGCCATTGGGAGGTGACTAGATCATGAGGGTGGCACCTTCATGAATGGGATCAGTGACCTTCTAAGAAGAGACACAAGAGATCATCTCTCTCTTCGCCATGTGAGATCATAGCAAGAAGACAGCCATCTACAAACTAGAAAGAGGATTTGCACCAGAACCCAACCATGCTGGCACCCTGATCTCAGACTTCCCAGCCTTCAGAACTGAGAAATAAATCTGTGTTTTTTATACCACCCAGTCTATGGTCTTCTGTCATTGCAGCCCAAGCAGAGAGAACCTGGGAAGAATGGGGTTATTCCATCTTGGCCAGACCTAGAAGTCCCTATATTTTATTAAAGTAACAACAATCAGAAGAGCAACAAATCCATATTAAATGCTTGCTATGGGCCAGGTATTCTGTCTTCTAAAAGCTTTCTGTATGCCATCTCTTTCCATCCATCCCACAAGGCTGTGAAGCAAGTATTGGCATTCCTATTTGACAGATGAGAAAACTGAGTCTCAGGGTTGAAATTACTTAAGATCACATAGCTAGTAGTTGCCCCAGAGCTATCTGACTCTTGAGCTCCATCATAAACCTCCATGATGAAAGGCTCCTTAGATCTAAGAACAAACAAATTGCAGCGGGGACAGAGAGGAAAGTGAGATGAGTAATTCCTGGGAAAAGGGCAGCAGTCAGCAAAGGGAATGGGCATACACATTTCTTGAGCATCTACTCTCGCTCAAGCACTGTATCAGTCATTTACATGTCATGGCTTCAAGGAAGGCTTCCCAGAGGAGTTGACACTACTCCTTAGGAGATAAGTGGGATTTCCATCAGCAGAAAAAGAAGTGAAAGGAATTATAGTTAGATGGAACAGCATGAGCCAAATCAGAAACGCTGGAAAGCACAGGGAGAGCTCGCCGAATGGACACCACCTTGGGGCCGTGGAAAGATGGAGAAGGGTAGCTGGAGAAGTGGGTGGGGTCAAGTCACAGAGGGCCTTGAGAGCCAGGCATAGGTGCTTGGGCTGAGTGCAGTTGGACAATGGGAAGCAAGGACAACGTGTTCTGGTCAGATGCAAGGTCAAGATGGTCCTGTGTGCAGCCACATACCTCTCTTTTTGCCTCTCTTTTGGCTTCAGAAAAGTACAATTTTGTTTAGGCTGAAGAATGTAGTTCCTGAATACATAATATTAAAGTTCTGACTAGATCTGACAATTTCAGATTAATGAAAGAGCAGGTCCAAACATAGGGAAAGGTACAGTTCCCTAGAGAGAAGTCAGCTGGGAGGTTGCGTATCATGGTTACTCGACTCAGAACCCACCCACAAGCAGGCCTGGCCTCTGCACCACTTCAACCCCAATCCATTACATGCTGTCCCTCTGAGGGAGAGGGAGAAAGAGCCTCCAGAGCCCCCAAAGTCCCTGTCCCAGACAAAGGCTTCTTTTCAATCCAGAAAGAATGAATGAGCTGCTCTCAGTTGTGCCTAGAATCTTATCTCTCTCTGACCATGGGCAGAGAATGCAGGGCGTGAGGCTGGATGGATTCAGTCTGCCAAAAGCTCCGCCTAGTGTATGTAGCAGGGGCTCAAAATAGACTCACTGAGTGACTAGATCAGCTAATCGCCCTTCAGACTGGCATTGTGCATCTTTCCCCGCCCGGATAGCATATTTCTCTGGAATTTAAGTCGTCCCCACAGCCTGCCAGGCAGGGTTTCCAGCCCCACTCCACAGACGATGAGGCTAAGCTGCTCAGTGGGAAGGAAGGAGGGGACTGGGTGAAACTGAGCCCCTTACTTGGGTCTTCCATGCCCACCCAATAGGATTTCCCACCCATCTCCGACTGGCTCTCCATTGGGCGCCTTGCCTCTCTGGGCTTCAAGATTCCCAGCTTCTGCTCTTCTCTCCTCCAACTCTCCTTGGAAGAAACAACCAGTGCCCAGTGATACCCTCCTTGGTGCACTTAGCACCTTGGGCACCCGTTCTCCCCACTGCCTCCTGAGCTGTTCGATGCCATACTTGCTGGTCTCCTGGGTGATTCCTGCCTCGCCTGCAGCTCCTTTCTGTTCCTCAGCACAAGGAAGCTCCTCACTGCTGAGTGTTCAGAAGGCAAACACAGTCTGCAGACAGACCCTGGCACCCGGGCAGTGGTCACAGGTGCCCAGTTATGGAACAGGTCCTGTTTTGGGGTACCAGACAGATCTTGGTGTGAATCACAGCTCAGCATCTTACTTGGTTAATCATTGTGCCCTTTGCCTGTGGTTCTCACAAAGGACCGAAAACTCTAAGGCACTGGCATCCTTCCACTATGAACTCTGTACGTCAGCGAAGGTGCTTGGTAGCAAGAGAGGCTAATGGGAGAAACAGCTGTGGTCAGCGAGGCCTTGTTCTACCATCATCCCCAGAAAATCAGCCCGGGGGGACACCAGTGTGTGCCAGGGCCACCATGAAGTAAGGTTGGTCAAAGGCGTCAACAAGCAGCCTGCTTCCTGCCCATGCTTTCCCACTTCAGGCACTGTGGATGGTGAACCCAGCAGAATCTGGAAATCTGGACAGATTCCTCCCAGATCCTCCAGGGTAAAACACTGAGACTTGGAGGACTGGTAGGGGTAGGTACTGCTTGGGAGGATGGGAGGTGACAGAGAAGCAGAGCAAACTGAGATGGGAGGTGGGGGCCGGGAGGGGCTGTGGCCCCTCCAAGATAAGGCCTGTGGGGGCCCAGACCTGGAAGGCAAGGTGAGTCCTGCCACAGACTCTCAGTGCCCCCCAGCACAGAGTCTCACCAGATGTATCTGTAAGAAGAACCATCTTCTCCCAGAGTTGAACAGGAAGAAAATCCATCATTCTAAAAGAATGGCCGAAATTTCCTGAAGGAGCAGAAATGAAATCTGGAAGAGAAGAGATTTTAGCAGACCTGATATGTGCTTTTTAATCTGCTAGCTGATATCTCTAAACTAATTTCCAAACAAAGAGAACAAAGAGCCAGCTGGGCCTCCAGGGACACTCATATTTTCTGACTGAAAAGCGCATCAGGTCAGATGAGAGTAAACAGACCCTCAGCCTCAGCATTGCCCTCCATGAGCGAGGCACGGAGGAGTGGGCAGACTGGGGGTGGGGAGCCCAGGGGTGGGGGACCAGGAGAGAGGCCATTGTCAGTAATAGGTGTGCCTCACTCCTTGCCTTTAAGACTGTTTATTTTCTAAATAGCTTCTGAATAATTTCTGCCCAATGTTTCTGAGTTCTCTGGCACTGGCATACCCAGTGAGGAAGGGGCTGACATTGAGGGTCAGGGCAAAGTGGCCTGGAGACCCAGATGGGGCATCTGATGACATGGAGGTGAGCCCTGGCCCCACCATCCCTTCCCCTGTCCTGACTAGCTGTGTGATTTTGGTGGGTTCCTTGACCTCAGCTTTGAACTCTCTCTGGCCTTTGTCTGCTCCAAACCTTTCCTTGGGTTCCCATTGTCCTCAAGATAAATTTCAAGTCTCTTAGAATGGCCTGCAAGGCCTTGCATGATCTGGCTCTGCACCAACCTGGCCCTCATGGGCCACTAAGCCTTGCTTGTCATTGGATTCCCAGTCTTTTGCTTTAAGATTCTTCTCTGTTGCCTACTACCTTGGTGGGATGATCCACTCCCATGGCTGTCTACCCCATTCGACTGAAAACTGATGGCCTGATGTTCCCACCGCCTCCCAACCCAATGAGCTTGGGACTGCATTGATACACATGAAATTCAGATCCCTGAAGGCTGGAATTCTCGGGCCCAGTGAGTGTCCTGTGGAAGAGGCTGACTCTCATGGCCCGCAGGATGGAGCTAGCCCCGAAGGTGCACAAGTGAAGCCATGCACAAGTGAACACCCAGTTGCTGTTCACGCTGAGGTGGGAGCCTCTGCTGAGTCCTTACTCACCCTCATGTGGGTGGAGTCCTGAGAACTGTTGACACCTTGGTAGCCTTTCTTCTTCCCTCTGACTTTGGTCAGCATTGGGTAGTGAGAAGCTGGTGACACTGAGAAACCACATGGCAGCCCTATGGGAGAAGTCTTCTCTCTCCCCTTGAGCACAGCCCTTTGAGATATGACCACATGTCTCCTTCCCGTCTCAGCCCATAGGACTTAGCTGGGTGCTGCCCCCTTTGAATGTAAACTGACTCCAGCCATTGAAACAAATCATTTCAAATTATCAACCCAAAGGAAAGGGGATTCAGTTGTCAAAGGGAAATAATGACCCTACTTTGATGTGCCTTGCAAAGAGTCATATCTCAACACATTTGACCCCGCATCAAAAAGCCTGGGGGGTCCACCAGCTCTGCCACCACTGGGACTGTACCCATGAAGCTATGCTTGAATCCTGAGCCCTCAGCTGGGCAAAATCTAAGTCTTTGAAGCAGCATCCTGAATGTCATCTGAATTTGTTATGAAACACTTGACTAGCGTTCCATTCAGTATCTTTACTCTAAATACCAGGTTTGAAAAAAATTCTTCTCCTTCTGACCTTGGAGCTATTGGGGAAAAAGATGCCCCACTGAAGAGAAAAAAAAAATGCTTTCTTTGTTTCTGATAATGAAAGTTCTGGAATTCTCTTTGTGTTTTCTTTTTTCACTCTGGCTGCCAGTAAACTCCTGACATAATTTTATGTTTAGTCCTCAAATTATGTTACCACTTGGAATGATCAGGTTCCTTTCTTTCTAATTCTTTACTTTTTCTCAGTATTTGTAGTTTATCAATACAGTACATTGCCCAACCTCCCCTTAATCCTCCGTCTTCCTTTCTCCAACCTGGTTGGGGAAACTGAGCCCAAGAGAGACAATAAAACTTACCCAAGGTCATGGCCCAAGGAATGAAAATCTCCTGTCTCAGTTACTCCTTTGTCTTGCTTCAGACCTATGGCCCTCCAGTTTTACAAATGGGGAAACTGAGGCTCAGAAAACAAGTGGCTGATAACTTTCTTTGGCCACAGAATTCCTGAGATCCCCAAAGGTGCCAGGCTTCTTGATCTGCCTGCATTATGGCACATGTGTGTGTGTTGATGTGTGTATTTCAAGGGAAGGAGAGAATCCATGCTCTTCTCTGGTGACCCATGTGTTGGTCTTCTCTGTGTATGTAGGGCCATGGTTGAAGCTACAAAATAGCCAAGTCTGTGGCCCAGGGAGGTGTTTATAGCAGGGGATTCTGGGATAGCATCAACCACACATTGAGGACCCTCAGTTTCAATGGCTTGGGAGCCGCTGCCTGAGTCAGCCCTCCAGCCTGCGTGCAATGAATAGAAGGCATTCCAGATTGCCCTCCCATCCACTTCTGAGTCCACAGCATCCCATGCTTATCTAATCAGCCGTCCACATACAGCTAACAATGGCACCCTGAGCAGGGCACTCGGCCATGCCAACACCCGCCTATCCCAGTGCTGGGCAACAGGCCTCAGCAGCATAGTCTAAACACTTCTCGAGGTTCTAGGCTGGGGCTCTGGTCTTTGGAACTGAGCCCCTCCTCCCACCGTCCTTGTCCTAATAGTCACTGGAGAGTATTATATCTCACAGAGGAGCCCAAGCAGAGGGAAAGATACCGCCAAAACTGGGAGTGGACTCTGCCATTGGAAAATGGAGGCTGTAATTGACTCCATTATAATTCAAAAAATAAAATGTATTTCCAGTGATTAACTGGGTCTATTTATAGACTATGAGGCCTGAACTGTGATATTTATAGAATGTCATCACATTTAGCAGTAATAGCACAATTACATGTTTATGAAGTAATGGTTTTACAATTTTTCCTAGAATTCTCTGACATTTAGATCTGGAAATTTTACATTTTAACAAGTAAGAACAGCAGCTATTTATTTAAGGGTGAACAGCAGAAACTGTCTCCTCTGTAACTCCTTTAACTCCCAAAGCCTTCAACCCCCTTCAGTTCATTTTACTTTTTGATCCAAATGAGATGATATATGGTGAATAATCTACCTATTTTAGCGGAGCTCTGTCTCCTTAAATGATGCTTTTTGCTGCTTGGAATTGTCACGTCCTTGAATCTTCCTCCTTGGGATTGGTGCTGAACTGTTTCTCCTTTTCCATGATGATCTAAGCCAGGTTAAAAGACCAAGACAGATGTTTCTACAATATGCAAAAGAATACTGTGGACGTGAAATGACATCCCTTGTCACACTACCCTCTTTTGCTCCAACTCATACTTTAAGACTTGGTGTGGCAAGTGGTGGGAGTGGAAATTCTCTTTGGGTTATTTGATCTCAGCAGTAAATCAACAGAACCACTTGGGTATCCCTGGGGCACCCGCTCCAGTATTCTTGCCTGGAGAATCCCATGGACAGAGGAGCCTGGCAGACTATAGTCTAATAGTCCATGGGGTTGCAAAGAGTTGGACACTACTGAGCAGCTAACACACACACACACACGGTTCACACATAAGTGCTGACCCCCAAATAAATAAATAAATAAAAATATAACTCATGCTCTTTTCCTGTTCCACATGGATTGGAAAACCGGTAAACAAGGAAGAGAACTTGGGGGCTTAGATGGGAGCTCCAAGGGTGATCCCAGCTTGGATAGTCACAAACTCCAAAACTTGAAGGACTACTCGTCTGGCTCTTTGTCCTCTTTGAGGCCTGTTTTCAGCTTCACAAAATACTGAGGCATCAGCTCTTCAGAATGAAACATGAATGCATGTACAGGAAGTCCAGAGTCGAGGAGGTAACTTCTCTTGCCCTCGGCTTCTTCAGCAATGAAATAGAAAAACTATTCTCTGCTCCATTTCTGCCCCAGGTTGTTGCATCAGCTAAGGAAAAGGTGAACATGAACATGCTTTGCAAACCAGGAAGTGCTTCATGGGTGTGTGAATTTCTTAGTTTTTTAGACAGAATCCTCTTGCTTTCCTGTCTCTGCTTAGTAGACAAGCAGTGGTCCCCTAGAGCCAGTGAGCTGGCTTTGTGGTGTGGTCCATTGTCATCTGACGTTTACCAGCTTAAATAGGCTATGGGCCTGGTGGGCTAATTCTCTGGTTGCTTTCTGCCCCAGCCTCAAACCACCAGCTCAGGGAGAGGCCACTTCCCTGACCCACATGACAGGGGAGCAGTGGGTACCTCTGGCCCTGCCATCTGTCTGCTCTCAGGCAGACACCAGTCCAGAGCCCAAGATGGCAATCAATTTGTACTGAGTTCTGATCCTTGCTCTGCTTCTTACCTGCTGTGCGGCCTGGACCAGTTAGCCACTCAGACCTCAGCCGCACCCATCAAATAGATAAGAATTATTTTGGCACGCAGTGAGTTTTGGCTTCAGTTTAAATAATTAAAATGATTTCAACATACAATGACTAGGCACCCACTCTGCTAGCCACAGAGCCAGGTAATAATCATCACTAGCATTGGTTGCATGCCAGGCGCTCTCTGTGTCCTCACCAGTGCTAGGAGGGAGGCAGTGAGACTTGCCCAAAGTCACACAATGAATGAGGTGCTAGATTGGGACCAGAGCCTGCACACCACAGAGCCTGTCTCTGTGTCCCTGCTGTCCCCAGGGGCCAGTGGAGGGGACAATTGCCTACAGGTGGCCACCAGCACAGCTGCCCTGACAGCTTCAAGAGGAAGTTTGTATAGGCAGCATCTCCATTAACAAGCCCATCTATGGCCCAACGGACCAAACCATGTAATCTTTCTCAACTCCCTTGAGGACGGTGGGCCAAGGGACACACAGATCCCAGGATGGTTCCTGGCCACCCTGTGGCATCATATTTAGGGCTCCCAAGGGTGACCATCTCAGTCATAGCTAAAAAGACTGTCCAGCCCTTCCCCAGCTTCCTCCTGGCTGCTGCTTGGCAGAGGCGATGTCCAACTTGGTGTTAATGATTAACGCACAGCGGTGGGATCACAGAGTTGCCGAGAGTCCTGTGTCCAAGAATGAACCGCATTGCTAAATCAGCGAAGACAGTTGCCAAGGTAACCCCCATGTAATCTATTTAACCGGCTCCCCAAACACCAATCAAGGTCAGATAACGCACTCGAGCACCATATGAACACACTCAGACGGCATCAAGCGTTGTAGCAAGGCAGTCAGGAAGAAGAAACCTCATTAGGAAGAAGGGGGGAAAAGGCAGCCTAAATTTCATGTTGAAAAGTGTTAATTGGGAATGTAGTAAGCTCGGGTAGGGGCTGAGTGCACCATTTGGGCATGTCCTGGCCTCAGAGGAAGTCACTGGGGGTCATTGGTGAAGAGCTGACAGGGTCTTCCCACTTAGGAGCAAAACAAAAGGCACGGCTAGACTAAATTATTCATTTCATTGAGTGCTTTATTCAGGCAGAAGCTTGTATTTACATTTTCACCTAACAGGGTGTTTTTAACTCCTTTTAGGGATCTCCTTACCTGCCTAAGCCTTCCTGGTGGCTCAGATGGTAAAGGATCTGCCTGCAATGTGGGGACCCAGGTTCGATCCCTGCATCAGGAAGATATCCTGAAGAAGGAAATGGCTACCCACTCCAGTATTCTTCCCTGGAGAATTCCATGGATGGAGAAGCCTGGTGGGCTACAGTCCATAGGGTCTCATGACTGAATGATAACACACACACACACACACGTTTACCTGCCTGGCCCATTGAACCACTAGCTCCTTCCCCAGCACTTCTCAAAGCTAATGTTAATGCTGTGCTCAGTTGTGTCTGACTCTTTGTGACCCCCTGGTCTGTAGCCTGCTAGGTTTGTCTGTCCATAGGATACTAGAGTGGGTTGCATTTCCTACCCCAGGGGATCTTCCCTAGCCAGGGATCAAACTTAAGTCTCCTGTGTCTCCTGCATTGCAGGCAGATTTTTACCTGCTGGGCCATCGGGGAAGCACTTCTCAAAAGTTTTAAAAAATTTCTTAAAAGACTCTGTGGGGCCATTGCAAATGTTTCCTCTTCCCTCACCCCACAACCTCTCTGGAGAGTGGTCAGGGGACGCCACGTGGCAGACTTGCTGTTGAATGCCTTCCCTTCTCAGGCTCTGAAAGAAAGGATCCTAGACAAGAGATGGGAAGAGAAGAGGTGAGGCCACAGTCACGCCACCCCTCCCTGTCCCTGGGCTGGCACCAGGCCAGGAAAAATAAATGAGGCTGGCCTCAGAGGAATCGAATCTCCTGGCCTCCCAACCCCTTCTTTGAGTTGGTTGGGGCCCTCTTCAGAGTCTCTGGCCAGTTACAGCCCTGGGTACTGGCCTCCCTCCTCATCCCCCCGCCCCAGTATATTTCCCAATCTCCACCCAAGTCATCACAGTGAACTTGCCTCCCACAATTCCATTGTGGCGCTGGGCCTGCAGGAGGATCTCTGGAAACGTCACTGAATTCCATGGCCCACTCCTTGTGCAGCACCTTCTGAGACCTGGCCCCACGCCCTTCTAGTCCTTCTTTGGAGGAGCCTGAGCCCTCTGGATGGTGAGCCCTGGGAGCAGTGGATGGGCATGTCCATCAAACCTTATCTCTGAAGAAGAGCAGCATAATTTTTTTTTAACCCAGAGGCCCAACCCAGTCTCAAGTGGTCAAGTTTGTGTCTTAAACCCTCTTCTTCAAGTGTGATTTACTTGAAGAACCATGGGTGGGGCCTCTGAGAGTTGAGAGAGCTCTCTGCATGGACAGTTTCCTCAGAAAGTCAGCAGCTTGTGTCTAGATTTGGGCCCATCAAACAGAATGCTTGTGCCTTTCACATTCCATGATGGAAACGCTTCCCAGACCAACTGAAATTCCCCAAGGGGTCATAATGTGAAACATGGGCAGTTCCTCTGGGACCTTTGGGCCATAATTTCCCCATCTGTCTGGAATCCAGGGAAGGGGGCCCTAGGACAGGGGACAGATCCCCTGACAGCATCCTCCTTTAGTTGGGGAGTAATCAGCCAGTGTTTCAGTTCAGTTCAGTTCAGTTCAGTTTAGTCACTCAGTCATGTTTGACTCTTTGTGACCTGATGGACTGCAGCACACCAGGATTCCCTGTCCATGACCAAGTCCCAGAGTTTATTCAAACTCATGTCCATCGAGTTAGTGATGCCATCCAATCAGCTCATCCTCTGTCGTCCCCTTCTCCTCCTACCTTCAATCTTTCCCAGCATCAGGGTCTTTTCAAATGAGTCAGTTCTTCACATCAGGTGGCCAAATTACCAGAGCCTCAGCTTCAGCATCAGTCCTTCCAATGAATATTCAGGACTGATTTCCTTTAGGATTGACTGGTTTGATCTCCTTGCAGTCCAAGGGACTCTAAAGAGTCTTCTCCAACACCACAGTTCAAAAGCATCAATTCTTTGGCACTCAGCTTTCTTTATAGTCCAACTCTCACATCCATACATGACTACTGGAAAAACCATAGCTTTGATTAGATGGACCTTTGCCAGCAAATTAATGTCTGCTTTTTAAAATGCTGTCTATGTTGGTCATAGCTTTTCTTCCAAGGAGCAAGCGTCTTTTAATTTCATGGCTATAGTCACCATCTGCAGTGATTTTGGAACCCGAAAAAATAAAATCTGTCACTGTTTCCATTGTTTCCCCACCTATTTGACATGAAGTGATGGGACCACATGCCATGATCTTAGTTTTCTGAATGTTGAGCTTTAAGCCAACTTTTTTACTCTCCTCTTTCACTTTCATCAAGAGGCTCTTTAGTTCTTCTTTGCTTTCTGCCATAAGGGTGGTGTCATCTGCATATCTGAGGTTGTTGATATTTCTCCTGGCAATCTTGATTCCAGCTTGTGCTTCATCCAGCCTGTCATTTCGCATTATGTACTCTACATATAAGTTAAGTAAGCATATAAGTTAAATCAATTGTGAATATGGACATGGGATCCAGGGTCTTGTGCTAGAGAAGGAAAGGGATACAAGAAGGGAGGGGGCGTTTTGTGATTCCACAAATACGTGTGCAGTCAAGATCCTAGCTTCAACTGGGTATTTCAGATTTGGCCAATGGGGTCCTTTCAAAGTTCATTTCAGATGGTGTAGTGTCTGTGATGTATTTAACATGCACCAACCTGGGGACAATTGTTCTCATTTTTTAGCCTCAGCATCAGCCCAGCAGATGCTAAGCATTAAAGACTTTTGTAGACAGGTACAGACAGAAGCCTTCCTGTCCTACCAAGTTGCTTTCTGATTGGCATAAAGGCCACTCTCCTGCAAGATTCCAGATCAAGGGTTGAAGGACTGGTGTTGGTGGGATCATTTCCAGCACAGGGAGGATGACAGCAATCTTCTTACAGTAACAATCCTAGAAGGATGCTCACATTGGTTACTGCTGCCTGGCTGGGCAGAGGTGGGAGAGGCCTCTTGCTTCTCAGCACAGTATCCTTCTCTCCCAAGGGTTCTTTTGCATCCCATCCTCCTCAGCCAGAGCCAGGGAACCAAGAAGCAAGGAAACAGGATGAGGCCTGGGGTAGGCTGACACCCTATTTCCTGCCATTTTCCTTGCCTATGCCTACCCCTCTGGCCTCCCTCTGTTGGACTTCTCATATAAAAGAGTCCCTCCTGGGGAAAAAAAATCTGTTGACACATGAATGGATAAACAAAATCTGCTCTTTCCATACAGTGGAATATTATTCAGCCTTAAAAAGAAATCCTGACACCTGCTATAACATGGATGAACCTTAAAGACATTTGGTTAAGTGAAATCAACTAGTCACAAAAGGACAAAGACTGTATAATTTCACTTTTAGGAGGTGCTTGAAAGTGAAAGTTCACTCAGTTGTGTCTGACTCTGCCACTGCATGGACTATACAGTCCATGCAATTCTCCAGGCCAGAATATTGGAGTGGGTAGCCTTTCCCCTCTTCCCAACCCAGGGACTGAACCCAGGTCTCCTGAATTGCAGGTGAATTCTTTACCAGCTAAGCCAGATTAGCCAAAATCATAGAGACAGAAACTAGCATGGTGATTGCCAGGGACTAGGGGAGGGAGAAAGGGGAGTTAATATTTCATGGGGACAATTTTGTTGTGCAAGATGAAAAGAGTTCTGGACATGGATGGTGGTGATGGCTGGACAATGGTTAAAATGTTAAATGTTATGTTACATAATTTTACCACAATAAACAATTTTAAAGCAAGAGCCCTACTTGGATCGGCTTGTAGGAAAGAAGGGAGACTGGCAAATTCAGTGACATTTAGGTCAACCCACACATTCACACTTGCTTCAGCCAGGGACCACTGTTTTCTGAAAGCACTTTGATTCGGGCCAGAAAGCACTCTTTGATGGTGGCGTAGAGGTTTCAATGCTTGTCGGGAGCTGGGTGAAATGGTGAGAGCTGTACATGAGAGCTGGACAAGTGGGCTCAACAGCATAGACTGGGGATCAAAACAAACAACAAGACCGGCCAGCAGAAATCCAAGGCTGGGGAGGCGGCAGATACAGGGGCAGCACCAGAGACAGGCTCCTGAAGGCTAAGCTTGAAGAGGACCAGACGGTGGGCAGCCCAGGTTCCTCTCTGGCTGCACAGGTCTGTGGCAGAGTTAGGACAGGGACCCTGGTCCACACCATGGGGCAGCGGCCTCTCTGGGGCGGGTGGGCCCTGCCAGGCTCCACTGGACCAGAGTGGAGCTACAACAGAGGGCAGTTGCTGGTCTATGAGGTGCGATCTGAGGCAAGTGGAAACAGCAACCCCCTCACCCCAAAGCAGACAGACTCTTTCTCCTCATTAAAAAGGCTCCAGAGGCAAGCTGATCATAGGTAGGAAAGTGGGAGGAGTTAATCGATTTTTACAAATGAAGAAACTGAGGATCTTCAGTGAGGAGAGGGGATTGCCCAAGGTCAGAGCAAGTAAGTGACAGAGAAAGGACCAGAACCCCCAAATGAAGGGCTCTGGTTTACTGCCTGCTGTAGTACCCCACGCCCAGAACCCAGTGATCTGGAGGTGATCATTTCTTAAGTGTTAATTATACAGCAGGCCCCGGGTCAAGGGTTTTTATATATATTTAATCCTTACAACAACACCGGGGTGGTAGGTGCCAGGATTACCCTGATTTAACACAAGAGGTGGTGGTGGCTCAGAGAGGTTAGGTGACATGCCCAAATCACACAGCCATAAAGTGGGATGCTGGAATTCCAAACACAGACTGTTTAGCTCCAGGACATGTATTCTTAACCATGAAGTTAGGTAGCTTTAGAAGCTAGAAAAGGATAGATGCCAAATGGTACCGATTCCAGATCTCACCAAAGTTAATACCAAAACCCGCATTTCTGATAGGCAGTGCACACCCCTAACTGATTTGTTTTACTTTGTTTATTGCAATTCAAAAAATTGATATAATTCACATATGATAAAATTCACCCTTTTAAATTGTACAGTTTTCCATGTATTCTCATGGTTGTGCAGTCATCACTATTATCTGATTTCAGCGTATCTGTCACCCTAAGAAATAATTCACAGATATAGTCAGGCCCCCTTGGTTCCGTGGGTTTGCCATTATTTGGGGTATGCATTGAGGAGTGGAATTTCTGTGTCATATGGTAGCTGTATGTTTAACTTTTAGAGGAACTGCTAAACTCTTTTCCACAGTGGCTGCACCATTTCACATTCCCACCAGTGGTGTTTCCGGGGAGGGGGGGGGCAGGTGGGTCCAGTTCTCCACATTCTCATACCACTTATTTGTGTTTTCCTTTTAAAAAATTATAGCCTTCCTGGTAGATGTGAAGTATTCTCTCATTGTGATTTTGATCTGCAGTTGCATTTTCGTAATGACTAACGGTGTGGAACATGTTTTCATGTGCTCATTGGCCACGTGTGTATTGTGTTGGGAGAGATGTCTGTTCAGATCTTCTTTGTCTGTTTTTAATTGGCTCATTTACCTTTTTATTGTTGATTTTTAAAATATATTCTAGATATAAGTCCCTATCAAATATATGATTTGCAAACAGTTTCTCCCACATACTGACCTTTGCTTCATACAGTCCAGAAACATCAGAGCTGGAAGGATTCTTTGGGATCACTTGGTCTCTGGATCCCCCTGTTCCTGAATGGCCCTTCAAGAATCCCAGCTGCTGTCATGGCAACCAAGTGGAAACAGGGCACAGAATGATGGCCAAAGTAATTTGTTCTTTAAAAAAACAATTGTAAAATAAAAAAAGTAACCTTTCCCCAGTCTGCTAAGGAAAATAGATTAAAACAAAACAAATGAACCATCCACAGACAGCCACCGTCAACAAACAAACAACCTACCCAAGTCGGCAACACTCAAAGCCTCAAGTCCATTCCTTACGTGGGGTAAGAACCACCTTGTTTATCTCCTTAGCCGGGAAAGCCTTACCTCTGAGACATTACAAATGAGATTTAAATTTAAATAAAATCTCATGCAAAACACATGTGTTCAATCAGAGCCAAGCCCCAACAAATAAGCTAAGTCCTTTTAAACAGGGTCGGCTCCAGCTGGGCGGGAGTCTACCTGGAGGTCATTCAAATAGGCCCAGTGTTAGGGAGTTGTATTCTGCCTGTGTGTGGCTCCGGGCAGGGGGACTTGGTGGCTTGTTAGAAAAACGGCCAGACTGTGATGGAGCCTGCTGGAAAGTAGAAGCACCTGCATTGAAAATGAGTCATCAAAGCAGCTCCTGAGATGAGAACCCACTATGGTACTCTGAAGACAAGAAGATTCCATCTGGCTGTGCTCAAAGCTCAGACTCTAGTCAATTTGAATGCATGTGCGCTCAGTCTTGTCCAACTGTGTGTGGCCCCATGGACTGTAGCCTGCCAGGATCCTCTGTCCATGGGATTCTCCAGGCAAGAATACTGGAGTGGGTTGCCATGTCCTCCTCCTGGGTATCTTCCCCACCCAGGAATTAAACCTGTGTCTCTTGCATCTCATGCATTGGCACGTGGGTTCTTTACCACTAGCACCACCTGGGAAGTCCCTGGTCAACGTCAAGGTTAACTAGCAAAGAGTAGTAGATATCGGGAAAATGAACATGTTTCTCTCAGTCTTGTGCTGCAATCTGTACCTGGGAGATAGATCCCTGTCCACCTTGGTCACAGCTGCTTCTTGCCCAGACTTGCCTTCAGCCAGAGCTCCCTGGCTCTGGAGAAGATTCCAAAGTTAATGTTCACATCAGTCAGGGACTTGTGCCTTTTGCCGCCACAGACCCTGCTGGGACCTGGGTCCACCCCAGGAATGTGCCCAAGTGGATGTTTGTGGTCTGAAGATGTTGCCGGGCCATGGCATCTTAGCTAGATGTGAAGACAAACCACAGCTGGGATGGCACCCAAGATGCCCATCAGTCCTCCTTCCAGAGCCCTCCCTTTGCCACCTTGAAGTTACACTCACTGGTCTGGTTTGAAAGCTTGTTGGAGGGGCCGCATGCATCCAGTGCTGGACCAAATGGTTGGAATTGGTCAGCAGCGGGCAGGACTAAGCCAGTCCAGCCCCACCCACAAGAGGCTGAGGACAGTTTCTCATGAGCTTGCCTCCCAGAGCGAGAAGCACCCAAAACACGAGACACAGGAAAGTGAGAGCTAAGCCATTACTGGGGCTGATGCTCTTCTGAATGGAGATCAAATTCTCACCAAGGAGGAAACCTCTGTGCTGTTATTGGTGAAGGGAAAAAACAAAGCACCAGCATCCCAGCTACTGTGAAATGGTTTGGAAGAACCATTTTCAATTTATTTTCAAATTTGTTTGCAGTAAACAAAAAACCCATTTCACTCTTGCTACCTCTGGGGTTTGCATCCTAGCATATGGGCAAAGGACTCAGCAACACTACACACTTAACTCAAAAGAGCTCAAGTCCCTGAAAGAAGCTATTTTCTCCAAGGACTGAGGCTCACTGTGCCTAGGCGCATGGTGGAGAGCATGGGTTTCCTGGTTTCTCTGGAACTTTCGGAGGCCCTGGACAACTCCTCTTCCTCCAACAGGCTGGAGACTGAGTGTGCTAACAGTGGAACAGTGAGAACTCTTCTGAGGACTTCCCATCAGGCAGATACTGCACAGAGCAGCTCTCTCAGCTTGGCTATTTCTCACTCAAGCCACATCCATCCACCATGGTCACCAAACACGGAAGGTCAACAAGTTGTTCAGGGCTTTCACTGCCATGTGTGCACAGCATCTCAATCTGAAGGGATCACACTGAAATTTGCTTTGTAGTCTCATTTTGGGAAAGTCAGTGATGAAAAACAGTGGTGTCTCCAGTTTTGATTTTCCACAATTTCCATGTTTGAACCAAGATCCTCCATCTTTCTCTTGGTCCCAGGTCCCCTCTTGTGCTGCCCACAGACTGAGTTCTTGCCCTTTGTCCTCACTCAGAGATGCTTCCAGGTCCCCAAGAAGAGACAGAGGCCCCTGCCATCTGAGGCATCAACCCCTTGTTGGATTTCTGGGATCTCCTTCAGAGCTACCTCCCAAGCCTCCTCTTAGGCCTTGTTGTTGTTGTTGTTTGGACTGCAGCACACCAGGCTTCCATGTCCTTTACCATCTCCCAGAGCTTTCTCAAAGTCATGTCTATTGTGTCGGTGATGCCATCCAACCATCTCATCCTCTGTCACCCCCTTCTCCTCCTGCCTTCAATCTTTCCCAGCATCAGGGTCTTTTCCAGTCAGTTGGCTCTTCGCATCAGGTGGCCAAAGTATTGGAGATTCAGCTTCAGCATCAGTCCTGCCAATGAATATTCAGGATTGATTTCTTTTAGGATTGACTGGCTGGATCTCCTTGCAGTACAAGGGTGTCTCAAGAGTCTTCTCTAGCACCACAGTTCTAAAGCATCTCCTCCTATACTGTCTTTTTAAAGACATCCAATACTGTCTGCTGCTTTAAAAAAAAAAAAAAGTAAGGAAAAATGAGAGCTGTGTATCCCTCAGGGTACCTGGTGAGCTGGACTGAGGGCTGAGGCAGGCAGGGGATGAAGACAGCCCCTCGGATATCAGCACTCCTGGTGAGACCTACACTGGTTCTGAACAGATGGGGCTGATGATTAGGGGAAACTAGCACAGGAACCTGAGAATAAAGCAAAACCTCATGATGGGGGCTCAGGCCCCAGAGTCAGAGCCACTCTGGGTAAGGCAGTCAGTATTCTCAGATGGCTGCTGAGGTTGGCTTAGGGTTTTGTGATGGGCATCCCAGATCCCCCCTTGAAAGCCCTATGAGGGTCCTTGGTATGTGAGTGGGGCTCACCTGTTCACTGTACCCTACAAAAATGGTATCAAGTCTGGGAAGTCAGGGTGTTTACTTAAGCCAAGTCAGGGTGCCTGGACAACCTGCTCAAATCTACCAATAGCCCAGGACATGTTGCCTCCCTGACCCAAAACATGACCTGTCTGCATGAGGATGAAAAAGTGCTGGTCACTCAGTCATGTCCGACTCTTTGTGATCCTGTGGACTGTAGCCCACTAGGCTCTCTGACCATGGGATTCTCCAGGCAAGAATACTGAAGTTGGTTGCCATTTCCTTCTCCAGGGGATCTTTCCAATCCAGGGATCAAACCTGGGTCTCCTGCATCACAGGCAGATTCTTTATTGTCTGAGCCACCAGGGAAGCCCCCTGCCTGAGGATAGCAGAAGGCTTCTCATGATGGATCCCAGCAGGTCAAACCCAAGACATAGTGAACCTTATGATGTTCAAGGACAATAACCAAAACCAAGGCGTGACTTACAGTTTGCAGCTTCCGTGTGCCTGGACTGTGTGGCCCAGCCCTCCAGGCAACTTGTGCGTGTCCACTGTCTGGTTGTTAGCTTGCCTAACAGCACACAGAGTCCCCCTCTTCACACTCAGGCCCCAGCGACATTGCCCCCAGAGTTCCAGAAAAGTGGGGGAGGTTGCTGTGAAGTTGGAAAACAGGCTAGAACAAAGTAATTAAAACAAGCCCCCCAAACCTGACATCATGCATGCTTCTCAAAGATGGCTATGGGAGAAATGCTTGGCTTGGAAATGGAAATGTTTTCCCAAGCTATGAAAAAGGAAAAGTCCAAGAGTTGGGGGGTTCAAATGGGCACATTGATTAGTTTCTGAGAGTGACACAATGCCTTCGGAATGGCTGAGTTTTTCCTATTCGTGGCTTCCCTGGGTGGCCAGCAGTGAGGGGAAGCAGCCGTCATGCCCAGTCATTTGTCTGGGGGTGTGATCTGAGTCTTCTCCGTGGCCACCGCCAGGGCCCAGGCTCCAGGGGACTGGAAGTGATAGAATGACAGGGTCTAGTAGCCAGTGAGGCTGTGGGATGATATTAAACCATCCAAGTAAGCCCTGCATCTTGCCCAGTGGGGCCCACACGATGGTGGAAGTAGAACAATATAAATTATCAAAGAGAAAGCAGAGAAGAGTCAATCCCAAGGTCAGGGTCTTTTGCCAAAAGGCAGAGGAAGCTGTCACAGCCATCTCACCTGCAGCTTGGAGGGCTGCAGCAGAGGATGGTGGCCTGGAGGTGGGAGGGCTGCCACTGCCAGCCTGCAAGAACCAGAGATGCAAGGACGAAGCTGGCTATGTGCATGAGCGTGTGTGGGTCTGTGTGCACATGTACATGTGTGCATGTGTGAAAGTGCATGGGTGTGATGGTGTGCGCATATAAATGTGTAAAAGTGCATGCATGTTTGAGTGTAGTATGTCCAGGTATGTATATATCTGTGTGTGTCAGCATGTATATTCCACCAGTGAAAGTTCCCAGCACTCCCCAGTTTCCTCTTTCCAATGCTGCAGTTTCCACCTGACCTGGATCATAGCGGTTCTAGAAGGCAGCTGAGTGCCCCTGAAGAGGGCAGAGCAGTTGGGCAGCAAGGAAGCAGGATTCAAGACAGGAACAGGCATGATCCTGACCCAGATTCCATGGCCCAGCAGCAATTCACCTTGAGCCTGGCTTTGGAAAGCCCCCCAAGCAGGCTGGGTCTGTCTCACCAAGTGAGTTCTGCGTCTTCTAGACAAGTCCCTGCCAATGGTGTCAGAGGGCTCAGGGAGGGGAGGGAGCAAGCCGTCTTCATACGTGTGCCCGGATTGTCCCAGGAGACCTCATCCCACAGCCACCACTACCCGCCACCACGGAGTAGGCCATCAGATACATCCTGGAGAACGGACCTTCCATAGTGGCCCAGAGGTTGCTGAGTCATGAGAGACAGCCAGTTCTCCTGCCAGTGATGCTACAGGGTCCTGTGCAGTGTGTGATGAATTAAAAGGATTTGCAATGAAAAGAGAAGGTGGGACTATGTGCACAGGCAGAAGCTGAATTAACAAACATGGAGTATAAAGTGAATGCAAACAGAAAATCACTGAGTGTCAGAGCTTATTCACCTAATTGGTCCTGGAAGAGGAGAGGACAACTCCCCTAATAGGTAAGTATGGTCACCATATTCCAAATTCACAGATGATGACACAGAGGCCTCGAGAAGGGGATGACCCTGACCCCTGTACTTCCCTACCCTGACCTGCCGGGAGTTACTTGCTGAGCGTGGACTAGAACCAAGGATTTCTGACTTCTATACTTCAGTTCTTTATTTCTGTACTCATTGCTTTGGGACCATCACACATTTTGAAACAAAATTGCAATAGCAAATAGAGGGGCTGTCCTCCTGGAAAGAACTTTGCCCCTGGCCCCAGGTCCCCTCCCTGGAGGGTGGGATGAAGGAATGGTCATAGTCCCAGTGCCCCTGTGGAGTGCCTGGTGACAGGTGGTGCTCAGTGGGTCTGCCCTGTGAGTGACTGTGACCAGGTTACCTACAAGACCCACCTCTACCACCATTAACATAGGGAAGCAGGGAGATGTGGCCAGACTGGGTCAAGGAAGACCCTTTGTGGTAGGTTCAGCCTTTATTCCAAACAGTGGGATGCAATAGAAGGGTAGCATCACTGGCAGATGCAGACTTAAGGGGCTTTGCTGGCTGAGCACCAGTCTGGACCCACAGAGACCAGCGAGGAGGCTAGAGCAGTGGAAGAGACAAGAACTACTGGGGGACTGGCTGCAGAAGGAGTAGGGAGAATCTAGCCTTCAGCCCCCACAAGAAACCCTCTGCCCACAAGGCCAGGTACCAGCCGAAGGACAGCAATGCTCATGTTTGTTTTATTAACTGGCTTTTTCAACAATTTATATATGACAGGCCCCCTACAGAAAGGGTGTCAAAAATACAGCAAACTCTATTGTGCTGAAAAAGTCACTTTGACAGGTAGAATTCAGTAAAATGGAGTCCTGTGGAAGCATAGACCCATCTTTCTGTCAAAGTTTATATTGAAATTGGAGAAAATAGATTTCAGAACCAGGTGCACTGGTTCTGAATGCAAAAAGAATTCTTATTTCCTTCAGAAAACTCTAGCACTATACATAGACATGTGGCCCCTCATCCCCCAAACAGAACACATCATTTGGGTGCCCAGAAATATGGTGGCTCCAGAGGTAGTGTCACCGGCTCCCAGCCATGCAGTCCCCATGCCATCAGCTCCACAACTTCTGCCAAAGTAACGTGAGAAATCTTGAAATTCTTGGGGTCAAACATCCAAATGAGAGCATGGATTCCCAGACAGAAAAAAGTACTTTAGTTCTAGACTCCACTTGACTTCTTCACCTTGGACCCCTTATGGAGCAGCCATTTCTCTCTTTCTTCCAACACTCCCAACACCCCTGGCACCCACGGTTGTTGGGCTGCACCTCTTGGCTTTCCCTGTGGTGTTGAAGGCCCATCTCGGGTCTCCTGGTTGGCCCTGGCATCTGGGTGTGTGTACTGGGCACTAACAGTCTGCTGCCTGCTCCAACTAGGGCTGGTTTTGGTTCCATCTGTCTCTGCCTCTACCTTCCTGGAAACCCCACAGCAAAGAGCACCCCTAAGCCTTCTTACCTTGCCTGGACACTCATGAACACCACAAGGGAAGGTCTGGTTGAGGTCCAATTTGGGGTTAAATTTAAGAAGATTCATGAGCCACCATCCTACTTTGCCTCCCCACCCAGCCCACCATGAGAGGGAATTCCCAAGGCACCTGCAGTCACCATTTATCCCAGGCCAATGAAGATCGCTAGTTTGCTATATGAAGCAACTTGGGGACAAGCAAAAGAGGTAACGATTATGTTTTGTTAAGGGACTTCACTGACCTTCAAAAAGCGTAAAGTCTCTGACATCTCATCAGCTCATAAACTGATGAGATGAACTTTGATGAGAAGCGCAAGCTTCTGGGCTGGGCAGCTGCATGTCCACACTATGGAGACATCAAAGGTGATGTGTGCAAATCAGAGATGGGGAAACACACTCCGGATTATCACCAGGCACTGCTGAACTGCAAACCAGCCCATCTGACCTGTAGAGTTAACCCCTTATTTGCAGCAACCCCAAATAAGGAAGCAGTAGACTCTGATCATGAAATAAATGCACATAGGTAAATTAACTTTCACCACTTTACAGTAGTTTCCCCTTCACTGATTAAAGTCAAGGGTGGCAAAGAAGTGCATTATCCTGCTTGGAGAAATCTCCATTGGTCCACACTGTAGACCTTCTGTGATGAGACACGAGGCAGTGGAAGTGGTCCCCTCAGTTTGATGAATCCCTGGAGAGCAGGAGGGTGAGGGAACTTGGAAGAACTGCTCTGCCATGTGGCTTGCAGTCTTGGGTTTTATGGTGATGGGATCCATTTCCAGGTTGTCTTTGGCCAATAACTCTGACTCAGGATGCTTCCTGGTGTCACTTGGCTCTGACATCACTCAGCCAAGATGGATGCTAATGAGAAGGATTCTGGGAGGTGGTCATACACATGGCGTCTCCCTTTGACTTTTCCTAAATTCTTCTGGTTGGTGATGGCTTATTAGTTCTGTGTTCCTCCCTAAGACCTCCTGTAATAAAATAACTCATGCAAATAGTTACTATGGTGCCTGGCCAGGGTGGGCAGTTTCAATCAGTGGGTTTTCCCTAATAGAGGCACGTTTGGGGGCAGCAAATTCTGCTCCCCTTGAATGCCTGTCACACTTGGCATCACTGGGGAGGGAAGGAGACTCTGCCCATAGGGAAGTCTGCCATCAGGAGCATCTTTGTCCTGGGCAGAGTGGTCACCTGGACCAGCCCTGCCAAGGGGGCCCTACCTCAGATACCCAGAGCCAGCCTGGCCTTCACCACAGAGCCAGTGGGCAACGGTGGGTTTGAGCATGGTGAGTGGGCTAGTTTGTCTCTAGATGTGGACATCCAAGTCACAGTGGCACTCAGATAAACTGGCAGAGGGCACTCACAGCTATTAATACTTGGCCCTCTTGGTGGCATAGTGGAAAGCAGGATCTAGCTTCTGCTCTTCAATAACTCATCAAGAAATTCATCATTCCCAATGGAGCAGAGTTATGGACAAAGCTAGGACTAGGAATATCAGAAGTTCAGAGCAACTTGCTCAAGTTCACAGTGCAAGGAAGAGGAGGAGGAAGAGCCAGAATGATGCCCCAGCTTTCTGTCTCCCAAGGATTTTGTCCCCCCGTGTTGTATGTGACTATGACACCTGGCTCCAAGCTAGGCTTGGACTTATAAAATGCAGTCTAGGGAGTCACGTGGAACAATGGACGGGTTCAAAATTGGGAAAGTTTACAGCCTTGCATTAATGCTGTATATTGTCACCCTGCTTATTTAACTTATATGCAGAGTCCATCATGCAAAATGCTGGGCTGTGTGAAGCGCAAGCTGGAATCAAGATTGCTGGGAGAAATATCAATAACCTCAGATATGCAGATGACACCACCCTTATGGCAGAAAGTGAAGAGGAACTTAGGCCTCTTGATGAAGGTGAAAGAGGAGAGCAGAAAACCTGGCTTAAAACTCACCATTAAAAAAACTAAGATTATGGCATCCAGTCCCATCACTTCATGACAAATAGATGGGGAAACAATGGAAACAGTGACAGACTTTATTTTGGGGGCTCCAAAATCACTGCAGATGGTGACTGAAGCTATGAAATTAAAAGACACTTGCTCCTTAGAAGAAAAGCTATGACAAACCTAGACAGCATATTAAAAAGCAAAGGCATTACTTCGCTGACAAAGTTTCATCTAGTCAAAACTCTGGTTTTTCCAGTAGTCACGTATAGACATGAGAGTTGGACCATAAAAAAGGCTGAGCACCGAAGAATTGATGCTTTTGAACTGTGGTGTTGGAGAAGACTCTTGAGCATCCCTTGGACTGCAAAGAGATCAAACCAGAGGACTGATGCTGAAGCTGAGGCTCTGATACCTTGGCCACCTGATACAAAGAGCTGACTCACTGGAAAAGGCCCTGATGCTGGGAAAGATTGAAGGCAAGAGAAGAAGGACTACAGAGGACAAGATGGTTGGATGGAATCATTGACTCAATGGATATGAGTTTGAGCAAGTTCCAGGAGATGGTGAAGGTCAGGGAATCCTGGTGTTGCTGCAGCCCATGGGGTCACAAAGAGTCGGACATGAATGAGCGACTGAACAAAATGAACAAGGGAGTCACATAGGCTAATTATTCACTGGGAGAGGAGAGACTTGGGGTTAGTTGGCTTCTTAATTGAGGAAGCAATTAGAAAGTTAACTGATGAGCAGGAAGAAGGAGCGGGTGCCAGGCCCCCTCAAACGTCTCCACCTATCTCACTGTACCCTGTCCCTAGGCATTGCCAAGCTCTTTGCCTATTGCTTGGCATTTGTGTGGTCTTCCCAGGTCTCTCACTGCCCTGGGGAATTGGAAGGAAGTGGTACCTACTGCCAGGTAGAGATGTAGAACATACTAGATGCCCTTAAAGGCAGTTGCTGAGCTCTTGGCAGTGTCAGAACTGGTCACCAGAAGTGGAAAACTCAGCAAGTGCCCACACCTGGTCCTCACCTGGAGGGAAAGCTAACAGGACAGGTTGGGAGCAGACATAAGTAGAGGCATAACAGAGGGCCTGCCAGCAGCAGCACCAACCCACTGACAGAGAGGCATGGGGCGTGGGGGGACACTGGAGGCCAGGGTGAGGGATACAGGTGTTCAGAGTTTCACAGAGAGGCAGGGGAACCTGGAGGCAGGCAGAGGTCAGTGCCATGCTGCTGCTGCTGCTAAGTTGCTTCAGTCGTGTCCGACTCTGTGCGACCCCATAGACGGCAGCCCAACAGGTTCCCCCGTCCCTGGGATTCTCCAGGCAAGAATACTGGAGCGGGTTGCCATTTCCTTCTCCAATGCATGGAAGTGAAAAGTGAAAGTGAAGTCGCTCAGTCATGTCCGACTCTTAGCGACCCCATGGACTGCAGCCTACCAGGCTCCTCCGTCCATGGGAAATCCAGGTAAGAGTACTGGAGTGGGGTGCCATTGCCTTCTCCGGGTCAGTGCCATAGGCCCATACAAAATGCAAGTTATTCTTCTCATTCTTTGGACTCACAGATTTTGAAGTCAGCTTTCCTATACATGTATATATATATTTTTTGCAGGAGTGTTTATACCAGCACCTAGCTGATCCCCTTCCCAGCATGCTTTGCAGCTGCTCCCCCTCCAGCAGCTTGGGAATGTCTGGCTGACTGCCTTCCCTTGGGCCTGATCAGACTATCTCCAGTCTGGTCTGCAAGCCCCCCAGTCAGAGGAAGGCTTCAGGGAGGAGCAGGGGCAGCCCCCACAGTCTGGGGGACTAACCTGGAGCTGCACCCACAGATCACAGGAAAGTTCTAGGACCCACAGCTGCAGCCACAAGAAAGGCTGACAATTTTCTTTCCCCAGAAATGCAACTTTGTAGACGTGTGGAAAGGAGTGCCCACTCCAAGGTCTGTCTCATCCACTCCCCCTCTAAACGGACATGAAGATATGACCCAGGAAGGAGCTGGGCTGCCCCCTCAGCTGGCTCCTGACTAGCGGGCTGTGGTCTCTGCACTGCACTAGAAGACTGGCTCTGGGGGCCAATGCCCAGGGCAAGAGTTCAGGCCAGAAAACAGCCACATTCCTCTCATTGTCATTTGCAGCCTTTGTCTTGGAGTGGCTTCATCTCCTCTTTGACTTAGTTCTGTGCCTTTCACGCAGCTAATGCGGGTTTCCATGGGGGTGTCCTTGGTGGCCACTACTAACAGAACAGGCTCGGGGGAGGGGGAGGCCTGTGGACATTCAAGCCATTTTGGAGTGTCCAGTGCTGCATTCAACTCCCACACCCATTCGAGGAGGCAGGCATTGTTAATCGCTCCTCCTGAATGGGATTTTTGAAGCTCAGTGGGGTTGAGCAACCTGCCTCAAATCACAGAGCTAGTAAGTAGCCATCGGGTGGATTCTAATGCAGACTGTTTAATTCCAAAAGCCTGTGCTCTTCCCACTACCTGACCCAATGCTCCTGGGTGAATAATTCAGAATCTCCCCATCAAACCTCCTCTGGAGTCTGCACCCATTTAACACCTTCAAGTCAAGCCACATTTCCTGAGTCACTGCTATTCAGGCCAGTATCTGGAGGTGCAATCTTCGACTAGGACATCTTTGTGCTGGCCTTCCTCCATAAAAATATAAGCCCTAGGACATCAGGCATTTGCCAGTGTGCTCATTTTCACTCTCTAGTATCTGAAACTGTGCTGCCCAACCCAGTAGCTACTGGATCTAAATTCATCCAACTTAAACAAAATTAAAATCCCTTACAATTATACAGTGGAAATGACAAATAGATTCAAGAGATTAGATCTAATAGACAGAGTGCCTGAAGAACTATGGATGGAGGTTCGTGACATTGTATAGGAGGTGGTGATCAATACCATCCCCAAGAAAAAGAAATGCAAAAAGGCAAAATGGCTGTCTGAGGAGGCCTTACAAATAGCTGAGAAAAGAAGAGAAGCTAAAGGCAAAGGAGAAAAGGAAAGATATACCCATCTGAATTCAGAGTTCCAAAGAATAGCAAGGAAAGATAAGAAAGCCTTCCCAAGTGAACAATAGAATGGGAAAGACTAGAGATCTCTTCAAGAAAATGAGAGATACCAAGGGAACATTTCATGCAAAGATGGGCACAATAAAGGACAGAAATAGTATGGACCTAACAGAAGCAGAAGCTATTAAGAAGGGGTGGCAAGAATACACAGAAGAACTATACAAAATATATCTTAGTGACCCAGATAACCATGATGGTATAATCAATCACCTAGAGCCAGATATCCTGGAGTGCAAAGTCGAGTGGGCCTTAGGAAGCATCACTATAAACAAAGCTAGTGGAGGTGATGGCATTCCAGCTGAGCCACTTCAAATCCTAAAGGATGATGATCCTAAAGCTCTGTACTCAATATGCCAGCAAATTTGGAAAACTCAGCAGTGGCCACAGGACTGGAAAAGGTCATTTTTCATTCCAATCCCAAAGAATGGCAATGCCAAAGATTGTTCAAACAACCGAACAATTGCACTCATTTCACATGCTAGCAAAGTAACACTCAAAATTCTCCAAGCCAGGCCTCAACAGTACGTGAACTGAGAAATTCCAGATGTTCAAGCTGGATTTAGAAAAGGCATAGGAACCAAAGGTAAAATTGCCAACATCAACTGGATCATAGAAAAAGCAAGAGAATTCCAGAAAAAAAACATCTACTTTTGCTTCACTGACTACACTAAAGCCTTTGACTTTGTGAATCACAATGAAATCTGGAAAATTCTTAATGAGATGGAAATACCAGACCACCTTATGTGCCTCCTGAGAAACCTGCATGCATGTCAAGAAGCAACAGTTAGAACTGGACATGGATCAACAGACTGCTTCAAATTGGGAAAGGAGTATGTCAAGGCTGTATATTGTCACCCTGCTTATTTAACTTATATGCAGAGTCCATCATGTGAAATGCCAGGCTGTGAGAAGCACAGGCTGGAATCAAGATTGCTGGGAGAAATATCAATAACTTGAAATATGCAGATGACACCACCTTTATGGCAGAAAGTGAGTAGGAACTAAAGAGCCACTTGATGAAGGTGAAAGAGAGCGGAAAAGCTGGCTTAAAACTCACCATTCAAAAAACAAAGATCATGGCATGTGGTCCCATCACATCATGGCAAATAGATGGAGACAGTGACAGACTATTTTCCTGGGCTCCAAAATCACTGTGGATGGTGACTGCAGCCATGAAATTAAAAGACTCTTGCTCCTTGTAAGAAAAGCTATGACCAACCTAGACAGCATATTAAAAAGCAGAGACATTACTTTGCTGACAAAGGTCCATCTAGTCAAAGCTGTGGTTTTTCCAGTAGTCATGTACACATGTGAAAATTGGACCATAACGAAGGCCTAGCACCAAAGAATTGATGCTTGCAAACTGTGGAGTTGGAGAAGACTCTTGAGAGTCCCTTGGACTGAAAGGATATCAAATCAGTCAATCCTAAAGGAAATCAACCCTTAATATTCATTCGAAGGTCTGATGCTGAAGCTGAGGCTGATATTTTGGCCACCTGATGCAAAGACCTGACTCACTGGAAAAGGCCCTGATGCTGGGAAAGATTGAAGGCAGGAGGAGAAGGGGATGACAGAGGACGAGATGCTTGGGTGGCATCACCAACTCAATGGACACGAGTTTGAGCAAACTCCAGGAGATGGTGAAGGACAGGGAAGCCTGGTGTGCTACTGTCCGTGGAGTTGCAAAGAGTCAGACACAACTGAGCAACTGAATAGCAACAACAAAGAATTTAGATCCTCAGTCGTACTGGCCAAGTTACAGAAGGTTTTAGAATCATGCCTGGAGCAGAGGAGGCACTGAATGGATCTCTTCTGAATGTGGAATGAATCAAAGGAGGTGGAAGGCTCTGACTTTGCTACATTGTCAGTGGAGGAAGTGCCATTCCAGGTGTCAGGTACAGCTTACCAAAAGCTTTGGTGGTGGTTTAGTTGCTAAGTCGTGTCCGACTCCTGTCCATGAGATTCTCCAGGCAAGAATATTGTAGTGGATTGCCAATTCCTTCTCCAACCAAAAGCTTTTCTGGTTTCTATTTCTGATCATGGTAGATGAGGTCATTTCAATCATTCTTCTCAATGAGAACAACTTGAAAAGCTGTGCAAAAGGATAAATTTATGAGTAAGTGTAAATGAACATGGGCTGTATAAAACAATAAGAATGATATCAATATCATTGGGCTTTAGAGTATATACAGAATTAAAGTACACTAGTACAAAAGCATAGGAATTAGAAGAGAGGAAGTATAATTAAAGCACTTTAAGGTCCTTGTGCATTCTCTGGGAAGAGAGCAAAGGTACAAATGAACATTAGGCTTTCAGAAGTCAAGGATGAGTGTTATAATCTCTAGGGCAATGGTTTTCAAAATGTAGTCTGGGAACCCCAGAGTCTCCAAGAAACTTCCAGTGGGTCTGAAAGATTGAAACTATTTTCATAATGATACTAAAATATTAGTTGTCTTTTCAACTCTCTGTCACACCTGTACAGTTGAGTTTTCAAGAGGCTAGTCAGTCCTAAAGGAAAATCAAGCCTGAATATTCATTGCGAGGACTGATGCTGAAGCTCCAATACTTCGGCCACCTGATACGAAGAGCTAACTCATTGGAGAAGACCCTGATGCTGGAAAAGACTGAGGGTAAGAGATGAAGGGGGTGACAAGAGGATGAGATGGTTGGATGGCATCACCGATTCAATGGACATGAGCTTATGCAAGCTCTGGGAGATGGTGAAGGACAGGAAAGCCTGGTGTGCTGCAGTCCATGGGGTCACAAAGAGTCAGACACTACTTAGTGACTGAACAACAACAATGTTATGTGGGAGATCACAACAGTTTGAATGCAGGAGCAGAGAGGAGAATTCGGTTTCTACTGTTAACATCAAGCCCGTGTTTTGTTTTAGGGACAGCATATTAAGCCTTGGGACTGAGCTTCTCTTTGCCAATATTTCATTTAACACAGATTCACTGCAGGAATTGTAATTTCAGAAGCCAGTAGCATTCAGGATAATATCTCCTAATAAGCCAATGATAGGTTAATCACACCATTGTTGCAGGCAAAGAGAGGTGAAAGGAAAAAGTGGAAATTCAGTTGAGGTGTACCTTTTCTATGAGTTTTGGTTTCTCAAACCAAAGATGG
The DNA here is from genome assembly GCF_019923935.1 of Bubalus bubalis. Classification (NCBI taxonomy): domain Eukaryota; kingdom Metazoa; phylum Chordata; class Mammalia; order Artiodactyla; family Bovidae; genus Bubalus; species Bubalus bubalis. The sequence continues at coordinate 109,516,306 of NC_059181.1, forward strand.
AAAGATGGCTTTGTCAACAGAGCTGACATCCAGCTGCCAGCAGAAAAATAAGAACAACATCGTGGTGTTGACCAGTGGGCAGATCTCTTTCCAGGGGCACTGGTTGATTTCTAACCACTTCAGGAAAGAAGTTGCCTTTACCAGGGCAGGAACTAATGTCCCAAGGTCTTCGGGAGGTAGAATAGCAAAGGGTAGCATTTCCCAAACTGAAACTCTGGCTTATCCTCACAAACTCTCTGTATTTATAATCTAAATGCCCCTTGGCCATAGTTGCCTCTTCATCTGTTCTTATGGATAAGCCCCTGGTAGGGCCCCTCAGCATCTGAACTCCTGAGTGCTTATCATAGGCAACAGATGATGTGATGACATCCTGACACAGCTTATTTCCTCATGATATCAAAACAGTTCTACTTCTGAAAAAAAAAAAAACTTTTTGGGGGAGTCTATTGTTATAAACAAGTGACCGAAAACAACTTCACTTAGATTGCTTCCATGTCTTGAGTATTAGTCACTCAGTTGTGTCTGACTCTTTGCAACCCCATGGATTGGCGCCTCTGTCCACTGAATGCTCCAGGGAAGAATACTGGAGACAGTAGCCATTTCCTTCTCCAGGGGATCTTCCCAACCCTAGGATCCAACCTGGATCTCTTGTATTACAAGCAGATTCTTTACAGTCTGAGCCACCAGGGAAGCCATATTATAATAAACAACTGGATGAAAACAACTTCACTTAGGTTGCTTCGAAGTTTTAGTTATTGTAAATAGTGCTGCTATGAACTTTCAAATAAAAGTTTTTGTGTTTTTCAGGTATATACCCAGGAGTGGGATTGCTAGATCACATGGTAGTTCTATTTTTAGTTTTTTGAAGAACCTCCATACTGTTTTCCATAGTGACTGCACCAACTTACACACCCACCAGCAATGTAAGAGTTCCCTTTTCTCTACATCCTCACTAATATTTGCTATTTGCACACTTTTTGGATCATGGCCATTCTGATGAGTGCGAAGTAATACTTCATTGTGGTTTTGATTTGCATTTCTCTAGTATTTAGCAACGGAGAAGGCAATGGCACCCCACTCCAGTACTCTTGCCTGGAAAATCCCATGGACGGAGGAGCCTGGTGGGCTGCCGTCCGTGGGGTCGCTAAGAGTCGGACACGACTGAGTGACTTCACTTTCACTTTTCTCTTTCATGCGTTGGAGAAGGAAATGGCAACCCACTCCAGTGTTCTTGCCCGGAGAATCCCAGGGACAGGGAAGGCTGGTGGGCTGCCGTCTATGGGGTCGCACAGTCGAACACAACTGAAGTGACTTAGCAGCAGCAGCAGTAATTAGCAAAGATGAGAATTTCTTTCATATGCTTCTTGGCCATACAGTAGCCAAGACACAGACATGGAAGCAACTCAGGTTCCCATCAACAGAGAAGTGGATTAAAATGGGGTATATAAATACAATGTAATATTGTTGTTGTTTAGTTGCCAAATCATGTCCAACTCTTTTGTGACCTTATGGATTGTAGCCTGCCAGGCTCCTCTGTCCATGGCATTCTCCAGGCCAAATACTGGAGTGGGTTGCCAATTTCTTCTCCAGGGGATCTTCCCGACTCAGGGATTGAAATTACTCAACCATAAAGCAAAAAATGAAATTTTTCCATTTGCAGCAACATGGATGAGCTTAGAGGGCATTATACTAGGTAAAATAAATCAGAGAGAGAAAGACAAATACTGCATAATGTCCCTTATATGTGGAATCTAAAAATCAATGCTCACAAATATATGTGCAAAACAGAAACAGACTCAACAGACATAGAAAACAAACTTGCTGTTACCAAAGCGGGGAGGGAAGTGGGAGAGAAAATTAGGGGTATGGGATTAACAGATATAAACTACTATATATAAACCGGGTAAGCAACAAGGGTGTACTGTATAGCACAGGAAATTATACCCACTATCTTGTAATAACCTATAATAGAGTATAATCTGCAAAAATGAGAATCACTATGCTGTACACCTGAAGTGAACATAATATTGTAAATCAGCTACTCTTCAATAAAAAAAAAAAAAAATTCACTTAGGTCATAAGTAAGTGGATTTGAAATCATATCAAACCAATCCACAATAGCTAGACATTAAAGAGTTTTGCAAAAATGTAAAGCAATATCACTCTTCTAATTACATTTTTTTTGTTTGTTTAGAAGAATATAGTTATTTTTCATAACACAAATGTTATTTCTGTTGACATCTAATAGTGTATTATCCAGGGTTCTCCAGAGAAAAAGAACCAATAGGAGATATATATATGTATATAGATAGATGTAAATATATTGAGAGAGAGATATTTATTATAAAGAATTGGCTCACACAATCATGTGATTATAGAGGCAGACAAGTCCCTAAATCTGCAAGGGAAGCTGGCAAGCCCAAGACCCAGGTGTAGTTCCAGTTTGAGTCTGAAGGCTTGAAAACTAGGACAAATGATGGTGTGGGTCCAGTAGGCCCCAAACTAAAAGTTCTACTTTTCAAAAGACACCGCTAAGAGAAGCTAAGACAAGTCACAAACTGGGAGAAGATATTTGCAAATCCTTTGTCTGATAAGGGATTCATATCTAAAATACTTCAAGAAGTCTTACAAGTCCTCTTCTTACCTTCTTTTAGATAAATTGTTTTTATTACTCCTTTCTCTCTTTCCTCCATCCTTGTCAATTGGTGGTTATATCTCTCTATCTTATTACTAGTGGTTGCCAATGTTTCAGGTCAAGTTTGAAGGCAGGAAAATGCCTCTGTCCAGTGGAAGGCATCAAGCAGAAGAAATTCTCTTACTTGGGTGAGGGGCAGCCTTTGTTCTTTTTAGGCCTTGAGCTGAGTGGATGAGGCCCACCCACACTGGAGGGAGCAATCTGCTTTGCTCAATCTATCAATTTAAATGTCCTTCTCATCCAAAATTACCCTTGCAGAAACACTCAGAATAATGTTTGACCAAATGTGTGGGCACTCAAAGAATTAACACATAGATTTAAAAATAATTGTTAATGACATGATAAATATTTTTAAATGGTCTCAGTTTTAATTCTGACCTATTAAATGTAAACTTTGCTTCTTTGCCATCAATCTCACCGCTAGAGACAAAGCCTGATTCTTTGTGAGCAGATAGCTCTGGGCTAACACTTCCAATGGCAGGATATGAGGAGGAACAAGAGGTGTTAGTGGAGGAAGCATGGAGACACTCCCAAGACACTCAGCCCAAAGGAGCTCTACTTGCTAATGTATCATGATTATTTCTACCAAACAATCTCTTCAACTCTCTCTCTCTGTACACACACACACACACACACACACAGGCACACACAGAGATACATATCTATACACACACAGGCAGAACCCAGAACCACATGAAGCATTTCAATCAAGCATATACACAGTTTGAAGGTGGATGAAATGTTTTAAATGGAGATAGCAATGTGATCTTTTACAGAGGTGCAATGGGGGAGTCACGAGTTTGTCAGCTCACTGGTAAATGATTGTACCAAATGCAACGTGGGCAAAAAAACATGGATCCAAAATAACTGCCTCCCTCTGGCCTTCTGAGCACCTCAAGGGGCTTTCTAGTGTCACTGGACAAAGGGAGATGCCACTGAGATGTAAAGATTTTGGAGATGGGAACTGACACTGGGACTCTTTAATTTAAGAGATTAAGAGATGCTGATGGTACCTGGGCATTCATCTACCTGGAAGACAAAAGAGGCAGAAGGGACTGCGTGCCTAGGCATATATAGGTGTGGGAATATGTGCTTCTTTGGGCTTCATGCTTACTTTCCCAACATGGCCGTCTCCTTTACAAACAGTACAAAACCCTCCCAGCTGCACGGAGCTCAGGGTTGGCCAAGAGCTCTCCAAAAGTGCTCTCCAGCCTTCAAGACATCTGGCTTCCCAACAATCACCAGGCTTGATAGCTCTGCTCTTCTTCACATCCCCATCTGTGGATGGAAAAAGAGACACAGCCAGGTCCCAAGATTGGAGGGAGGCCCCTGAGAAGACACTTACCCTAGGCTGCCCGCTCATAGCCCCTGTGACACTCGTGCCCTCACCACTACTCTTACAGGACTTTTACCAGAGGGTGGAGCCCATCTCCCCTCCTATACCAGGGGTAGGGGTGAGCAGAAGATGGAGGCCTGGGGTCTGTTTCTTGGACTCCTGCTGTCTGTCTGCACCCAGATCTGGATCTTCTTCACTTCGCTGAGACAGCCAGCCCCTCACTGCCAAAGGACTGGGGGTGCCCTGGAGCCTCCTCTGGCTATCCCTCACTACTGGCCATTTCTCACCTTGATCCCAGCACACCTGGTGTGCTGGACCCAGGTAATCTCTTTTCCCAACAAGAATGTACAGTTGAACAGCCAGACTCTTTCTGGATTGTAAGAAGACAGGCAACAAATAAGCTCTTAGCATGTGTCCAAGTGAAATGTGGCCTGTGAAGGCTTAGCAACTGCGCCTGCAGGTGGTCAGGGGACTCTGAAGGGCTGATGCACCTGGAGGACGAGAGCAGGGGCCTGGGACAGGTGCAGAGGGATTAAGGTGGCTGAAGGACGATGCAGGAGGCTACCTGATATTTTATGAGGGGTTTAAAGCCAAGCTTAGCTGCAGCTCAGGTACCAGCTCAGCTGATGGACTTTCCCTGAGCCCCTGTGGCCTCACCACCACTCCACACGCACTTGGGCACAGACACACTCACAGCCACACAAGGTTCTGTATGTCGTGATATACAGACCCGGGAATCCAAAGACGCCCCTTTCACACACACACAGTTCAGTTCAGTTCAGTCGCTCAGTCGTGTCTGACACTTTGTGATCCCATGAATTGCAGCCCGCCAGGCCTCCCTGTCCATCACCAGCTCCCAGAGTTCCCTCAAACTCACGTCCATTGAGTCGGTGATGCCATCCAGCCATCTCATCCTCTGTCATCCCCTTCTCCTCCTGCCCCCAATCCCTCCCAGCATCAGAGTCTTTTCCAATGAGTCAACTCTTTGCATGAAGTGGCCAAAGTACTGGAGTTTCAGCTTTAGCATCATTCCTTCCAAAGAACACCCAGGACTGATCTCCTTTAGGATGGATTGGTTGGATCTCCTTGCAGTCCAAGGGACTCTCAAGAGTCTTCTCCAGCACCACAGTTCAAAAGCATCAGTTCTCCAGTGCTCAGCTTTCTTCACAGTGCAACTCTCACATCCATACATGACCACTGGAAAAACCATAGCCTTGACTAGACGGACCTTTGTTGGCAAAGTAATGTCTCTGCTTTTGAATATGCTATCTAGGTTGGTCATAACTTTCCTTTCAAGGAGTAAGTGTCTTTTAATTTCATGGCTGCAATCACCATCTGCAGTGATTTGGGAGCCCCCCAAAATAAAGTCTGACACTGTTTCCACGTTTCCCCGCCTATTTCCCATGAAGTGATGGGACTGGATGCCATGATCTTAGTTTTCTGAATGTTGAGCTTTAGGCCAACTTTTTCACTCTCCTCTTTCACTTTCATCAAGAGGCTTTTTAGTTCCTCTTCACTTTCTGCCATAAGGGTGGTGTCACCTGCATATCTGAGGTTATTGATATTTCTCCTGGCAATCTTGATTCCAGCTTGTGCTTCTTCCAGCCCAGCGTTTCTCATGATGTACTCTGCACACACACACACACACACAAACACCCATACACAGATCCATGTGCATATTCTGTCAAGCCAGCCTCTGTTCTCTTACAATCTGGGCCTCTTTCTGCTGCAGACTTTAAGGCACTGGCCTAGAAATGCCCATTCCTAGCATAAGTGCCCTGATCCCCTTCTAGAAAGATCCAGGATGAGGGTGTCAGTGTATCACGCAGGCCCCAGAGCTGGGAGCTGGAAAGGCTTCATCTCTTCTGCTCCTCACAAACCCCTTGCTGCCACTCATCAACCCTTCCTGCTGTTGGGTCACGTCCCCACGAGGCCAGACCCTGCGGGCTTCTCCCCAGACGCCCCTGCAGCCTCTGCTCTCCAGCAACTCTCTCCTACAGGAGGCCTTCTCTTTCCTGGGGCCCAGGCTTCAGGTTGAGGTCTGTCCCCAGCGGCTTGCTGCTCCCTGAACCTGGGCACCCCTCTTTCCCAGGCCCAGTCTGGATCCAGCAGCTTGATTCCCTTCCTCTCCTGTTGCCCTAACCCAGGAGGGGTCCTGCAAGCTGCTGTTCACAGCTAAGCTGAGACAAGTGTTATGGTTAAAATTGTGTTCCTTCTCTCCCCCTGCTAAAGATGCAGGGGCTTCCCCTGAGGCTCAGTGGGAAAAGAATTCACCCACAATGCAGAAGATGCAGGAGACGTGGGTTCGATTCCTGCATCAGGAAGATCCCCTGGAGGAAGAAATGGCAACTTACTCCATATTCTTGCCTGGAGAATCCCATGGACAGAGGAGCCTGGTGACCTACAGTCCATGGGGTCCCAAAGAGTCAGATACGACTGAAGCAACTGAGCATGCATGCAAAGATGTCAAAGTCCTAATTGCCCAAATGTGACCTCATTTGGAAATAAGGTCTTTCCATAGGGGATAAGTTAAGATGAGGTGTTTAGAGTGGGCCCTACTGATGCTTTGATTTTGGACATCTGGCCTCCCAGTAGAGGTGCTGGGCAGGGAGCTCTGGTCTGATAGCCCAGTTCCACCCTCAAGCCGGTACACATTGTTCCTGGGAGCCCTGCCTGCCTTTCTGTATCATCCATGTGGTCCATGTGTTCTGATGCTCACACATGCAACCAAGTCCTTCTTCAGCAGCCAACTCTTCAATGGCTCCTCATGGCCCCCAGACAAAGCCCCTGCTCCAGCACCCCCCCCCCACACCAGTGGGGCCTGCCTGGCCAGCCCTTGCCCACCTCGACAGCCATCCCTCACCCCAGGAATCTGGATGTCACCCCTCCCTCTCCCTCATGCCTCTATCCAACCCATGACTGGGTGTGGCTAGATCCTCCTTCAGCCTATAGGGCTCCATGGCCTCTCCCCCTACTCTGGCCTCAGCACCCCTGCCCCTACCCGAATGGCTGTGCCAACTTCCACTCTGCCCACACCGCTGCCAAAGTGCACACCTTCTACCTCGCTCTATGAGGCACCAGTGGGATCCTCCACGTGCTTTGCTTACTTCCAACAGCCCAGCCAGAGGGCTGGCTCCCTGGCCAGGCTGCAGAGCACTCTGCCTGTAGCCCTGTCATGCTCTCCCTCGGCGTCCTTTTCCAGTCTCCTCACTGCCATTGTTCATCTATGAGTGATCTTGGGGCCCTGGGTCATGGTGGCCTGGGTCCTTCTGAGAAAGCAGAAGGTGTGCTGCTGTGGTGGGGGCCTGGGGATCCCAGGAAGCCACTGACACCACTGATTTCTCAGGGAGGAGGCAGAAGCCCTGGCAGGCCAGCCTCAGGGTGTCCAGGGTTGAGGTGGGTGGGGAGCATGGATCATGCTGCTTAAATCCAGTTTCCTAGCCTTGTTTTTCAGCCCCAGATTCTAGAGAGTGCTTGGTGTACTTAGCATTAACCGACGACCCATGGGAGTGAATGGGTGTTTACACTGCTCATGAGAATGTTCAGTTCATTTCAGTCGCTCAGTCGTGTCCAACTCTTTGTGACCCCATGGACTGCAGCATGCCAGGCTTCCCTGTCCATCGCCAACTCCTGGAGTTCACTCAAACTCATGTCCACTGAGTTGGTGATGGCATCCAACCATCTCATCCTCTGTCGTCCCCTTCTCCTCCTGCCTTTAATCTTTCCCAGCATCAGGGTCTTTTCCAATAAGTCCATTCTTTGCATCAGGTGGCCAAAGTATTGGCGTTTCAGCTTCAGCATCAGTCCTTCCAATGAATATCAAGACTGATTTCCTTTAGGATGAACTGGTTTGATCTCCTTGCAGTCCAAGGGACTCTCAGGAGCCTTCTCCAACACCACAGTTCAAAAGCATCAATTCTTCGGTGCTCAGCTTTCTTTATGGTAACTCTCACATCCATGAGTATGTAGTGTTCACTATTCGTGTGTGTCTGGGTGTGTGAGTATATGTTTATCTTTGAGTGCATTGTCATGTATGTGCGTATGTGCATGTATATGTGTCTTTATGTATGTGTGTGTGTTCATGTCTGTGTGGATGCATGTGTGGATGTGTATGGGTATATGAATGTGTGTCTATATCGAGGATGTCTTCCTGGATGTGGGTATGGAGTGTATTGAATGCATATCATGTATCATGTATCATGTGTATGTTGGATGTAGATATGTATGTGTCTGTGTGTGTATTCATAGAGTTGAATGTATCAACACAGGTGTTGATGTTTCTGTTCCTCTGTGTGTGGGGGATGTGAATGTGGATGGGTGTGTAGATGTTTATCTATGACTTGGTGTATCTGCACAAGTGTGGCTGTGGGGTGTACATGGGGCTGTGTGTGAGAGTGTTCATATGTATGAGTGTGTGACTGAGTGCTTGTATCCAGGTCTATGACTACTGGTATGTGGATGCATCTGACTAGGTGTACAAAGATATGTATATTTTCTCTGTTCATGCATGTGTGCATGTGTGTTGAGAGTGTAGTGCAGTGTATAAGTGTGTCTCAAAATCCAGGTATATCTGCACATGTATGTTTATCGTGGGTGTGTGTGCATATTTGTGTGTAGATGTGAAGAGCTGACTGAAAAGACCCTGATGCTGGGAAAGATTGAAGGCAGGAGAAGAAGGGAACGACAGAGGATGGGATGGTTGGATGGCATCACCGGCTCAATGGACGTGGGTTTGGGTAAACTCTGGGGGTTGGCGAAAGACAGGGAGGCCTGGTGTGCTTCAGTCCATGGGGTCGCAAAGAGTTGGACATGATTGAGTGACTGAACTGAACTGTATGTATAACAATATGTGTGAATGCATGCATGTGTGTTGGAGTGCAGTCTATATCTGAGTGTATCTGCATGTGTGTGTGTGTGCACACGTGCATTTGTGTATACGTATGTGTATGTTGAGAGTGGAGATGGGTGTGTGGATGTGTATCTGTATCTAACTCTAATTTGCTCAGGTGCAGATGTGAAGGCAGTTCATGTGTGTGTGTGTAGGGACTGTATTTGTTTCAGAGGGCTGTTGGATGCTGACTGCGTGGGCACTGGACAGACAAGTCACTAACCTTTTTTCTTCTTCTGTTTCCACATGTAGAAAATGGTAACAGCGGCAGTTCCTATCTCACAAGTTGGCTTTGAACATTAAATCAGCTTCCCTGACATCAGATCTCTCTTGAGGGACCCCAGTTAGTGGGCTCACAGAGAATCCTGCCTCCAACTCAGAATCGTGCAGATTCTGACTTCTAGGTTGCTTGGAAAACGCTGCAGGCCTGGATCCCCTTTTCTGGGGCCCTTGGCTCCATCCCCCTTCACTCTGGTCTGCCCAGAACCCCAGACTGGATTCATCCCATCAGGACGGTGACAACTCCTCAGCCACCGACTTCCACACTTCAGCCTGTCAGATGAGGCTGAGCAAAGAAACCCAAAATTTAATAAAGCCTAGGAAACGGGAAAGCTCTCCAACCCAAATCAATCCTCAATGTGTTTTTAATTAAGTTATAGCCCTTGTGATTAAAGAGTGTAAATTTCATTACTGTGACCATTTATCAAAGAGTGTACCTGCTGAACCTTTGCAACAGACAGGGAAGAAGGCTTTTTATTTTCATCAGCACCAAATGCCCTGCTTGTACAGTATCTCCATTGACTCATCAGGGAGAATCATCACCCTTCCCAAGCTGCCACCCGCACAGTGATGACAAACCCGCCCCCTCATTGCCCATCAATAGGCCAAGGCAGGTGACTATAAAATCTCCAATTAGGATCCAGTGTTTCTCCCACCCCCCAACCAGTCAGACTATCCTGCTTGCAAAGCCCAGCCCAAACCTCAGGAATCAGGGTACTTAGAGCAGGGAGCCTGAACATTCACTAGTTTCTGGATGCATCTGTTCACGTGTGTCCTTTCAGTTTTTCAAGGTTGTTTTATTGAAGTATTACATACAGAAAAGCACCCAGATCATGTATGTACAACTAGGTTCATTTTACAATGTGAATGCGCTTGTGTAACCACAACCCAAGTTGAGAAACAGGACATTAGGGCTTCCCCCAAACCACCATATTGCCTCCAATGGTCGCTAATCCCCCAACCAATGGTAACCAGTGTCATGAGTTCCACCAGTGTTTTCTTGTATAGGTAATTTATTTTAATGGACTCATAGAGAACTTGCTTTTTTCACATCTAGTTTTTCTCTTTTACTCAACATTGTGTTTGTAAGTTTGGTATGTGAACATGGCATAATTCCTGGAGGATGGAATGGCAACCCATTCCAGTATTCTTGCCTGGAGAATCCCATGAGGCGCTACGAGCTACTGTCCATAGGGTTGCAAAGAGTCAGACATAACAGAAGCGACTTAACATGCAAGTACGCACATGGCACAATTAATTTGCCCACTGTACACTTGATGAATATTTGGGTTGTTTCCAGTTTGCACAATATGAACAATGCCATTATGCCCATTTATGTTCATGTCTGCTTGTGAACATATACATGTGTTTCTGCAATTTAGAATACTTGGTAGTGGAATAGTTGCATCATGTATGTGTGTTTCACTGTAGTAGATACTGCCAGACTGCCATTATCCAACGTGGCTGCAGAATTTATGTCACCAGCAGTACATATGCAGTTTGGTTGCTCTACATCTGTCTATAAGAGTTGTGGTTGGGGACTTCCCTGCTGGTCCAGTGGTTAAAACTCCACACTTTCACTGCAGGGGGTGCATGCGGGTTTGATCCCTGATCAGGGAAGTAAGATCCCACATACTGCACAGGGTAACCAATATATAAATAAATTAATTAATTAAATAAAATTACTTTAAAAATTGCTTTAAAAAGAGTTGTGGTCAGTCCACATTCTCATCAACACACTGTATTATCTGTCTTTTCCATTTTAGCCATTCTGCTGTGTGTGTAGTTGTCCTAGGTTTCATTTCTCTGGAAATAGACTCTAAGATACATGTTAGTGTGCAGGAAGTTTATTGAGGTGCTCTTTGAGGAGCAGTATCTATGACAGAGTGGAGGAAACAGGATTAGGCAGGGGGAAAGGTTAGATTGAGATGCAGTCACACCAAAGACCTCAGCTATTCCCATGGAGAACTCTGGAGCTGGAATGATCCTTCAGAATTGTTCCAAATTAGGGCTGGGTACTGAGATTTTGTACCTCCTTTCAACCAGTCATTAGATGCAGGCTTTGCCAGGGAGAGGAGGTGGCTTCGGGGTAGGTGGCTCTTTCCAGTTAAGGACAATCAGCAGGAGGGGGAACTCAGTGTGGGCTGTCAGCACCCTCAGCAAGCAGAGAGTTGGATGCTTCAATTCTGAAGGGGAAATCTGGGAAGCACACTACGGAGAACACTACAGTAGTGGCATTGTATGGTAGTTGTTATTTGCATTTTTCTGATGATACCTGAGGTTGAACATCGTTTGGCATTTGGATGGCCTCTTTGGTGAAGTGTTTACTCAGGTCCTCTGCCAAATTATCTACTGTCTTTTTCTTGTTGATTGTAAGAATTCTTCACATATTCAAGATAGTTCTTTGGATTTATATTTTGGACATATATCCCAAAAAACTATCCAGAATATATAACATATAAAGAATTTCTACAAATCAATAGGAAAAGACAGATATCAATAGAAAATGTGGCACATGGGCTGAGTAGATGTATATAGCAAACATCTCCACTCTCTGAGTCTGGCCTTTTTACACTTTTATTGCTTTTTGTAAAATAAAGTTGTTTATTTTACTGTAGTCTAATTATATTTTTAATGTGGCTAGTGCACTTAGTGTGTCATTTAAGCTGTCTTTGCCTAAAGACATAAAGATGTTCTCCTAAAATATATATATATTAATTTAAATAAAAAGGATATATATATATATACACACACACATTACCTTTTTCAACTTGACCTATGACATGAAGCGAGAGTCTCAGTGTGGTTTTTCCATGATATTCAATTTACCCTTACTAATTTATTGAAGAGACAATCTTTTTAATAAATCAGGTGATGATATATATGTGGCTTTGTTTCTAGCCTTATTATACTATTACATTTTCAAGTTGATTTTTACTGCCCTTGCATCAGTATTAATCACATTGTCTGATTTATTACAACATTCTTGATATCCAGCTATCTAGCAGTGAAAAAAGTTGCTTAAAGCCTGCTTGGATTTTCATTGGGATTGTGGTGAATCCATGCATTAATATAAGGAAGATGAGCATATTTATGGTATTTGGCCTACCAAATCCATGAATAATGGCACATTCTTCTTTTTAACTTAATCTTAATTTGTCTCAATGTTTTCCTGTCTTCAGTGTAGAAGTTTTACACATTTTTCATTTATTTCTAGGTTTTTGATGTTTTTAATATTATAAATGGTTTATTTTCTAACTTTCATTTTTATTTAATTGTTGTTGATATATAAAAATGTAACTGGTTCTTATATATAGAGTTGGTGTCCTGATCATAGAAAAAGCAAGAGAGTTCTAGAAAAACATCAACTTCTGCTTCATTGACTACACCAAAACCTTTGACTGTGTGGATCACAACAAACTGTGGAAAATTCTTAAAGAGCTGGAAATACCAGACCACCTTACCTGCCTCCTGAGAAATCAGGTCAAGAAGCATCAGTTAGAACTGGACATGGAACAACGGACTGGTTCCAAATTGGGAAAGGAGTACATCAAGGCTGTATATTGTTACCCTGATTATTTAAATTATATGCAGAATACATCATGCAAAATTCCAGGCTGGATGAAGCACAAGTTGGAATCAAGATTGCCAGGAGAAATATCAATAACCTCAGATATGCAGATGACACCACCCTTATGGCAGAAAGTGAAGAGGAACTAAAGAACCTCTTGATGATAGTGAAAGAGGAGAGTGAAAAATCTGGCTTAAACTCAACATTCAAAAAACAAAGATCATGGCATGTGGTCCCATCACTTCATGGCAAATAGATGAGGGAACAATATAAACAGTGACAGACTTTATTTTCTTGGGCTCCAAAATCACTGCAGATGGTGACTGCAGCCATGAAATTGAAAGATGCTTGCTCCTCGGAAGAAAAGCTATGACCAACCTAGACAGTATATTAAAAAGCAGAGACATTACTTTGTCAACAAAGTTTTGTCTAGTCAAAGCTATGGTTTTTTCCAGTAGTCATGTATGGATGTGAGAGTTGGACCATAAAGAAGGCTGAACTCTGAAGAATTGATGCTTTTGAGCTGTGGTGTTGCAGAAGACTCTCGAGCATCCCTTGGACAGCAAGGAGATAAAACCAGTCAATCCTAAAGGAAATCAGTCCTGAATATTCATTGGAAGGACTGATGCTGAAGCTCCAGTACTTTAGCCACCTGATGCAAAGAACTGACTCACTGAAAAACACCCTGATGCTGGGAAAGATTGAAGGCAGGAGAAGAAGGGGACAACAGAGGATGAGATGGTTGGATTGCATCCCTGACTTTATGGACATAAGTTTAAGCGAGCTCTGGGAGTTGGTGGTGGACAGGGAAGCCTGGCATGCTGCAGTCCGTGGGGTCACAAAGAGTTGGACACAATTGAGCGACTGAACTGAACCGATCCTGCAACTTTATGAATCGTTATAGTTTGTACGTTCTATTGGATTTATCGTGTGTCCAATCATGCAGTTTGTGAATATTGGATTTATTTTCTAATGAACTAGGTTGGACCTTTGGTACAAGGTGGAACAAAAGTGGTGGTAAGGGGCAACTTGTTTTTATTCCTAATCTATGGGGAAAGATTCTAATGTTTTACTATTGATTGTGATGGTTGCTATCATTTTTTGTAGCTTTCCTTTATTGGAGCAGAAAGTTAACTTCCATTCCTAGTGTACTAATAGATTCTTGTTTGTTTTATCATAGGTGGCTGTTGAATGTTGTCAAATGCTTTTCTACATCTATTTAAATAATTGTATCATTTTCTCCATTTTTCCTGTTGATATAATTAATCATATTAATTATTTTTTGAATATTAAACCAACTTTTCATACCTAGAATAAATCTCTGTTAGTTGTTGAATTATGTCCTTTCCCCTAAAGCAGATACTTGCTCAAGAACTGAAATACAAGGAGATGATTCCTGAAGACACCAGAGGAAATATGAAGATGAAGTGCTTTTCCCCCCTCTCTTTCTAAACACACACACACACACACACACGTATTTGTGTGGTATGTGAATGGGCATATATATAAATGGAATTTGAACAGGGATATGTCTGTGTATATATATATTTATATATGATACCCATGTAAATAAATATATCAATAAATATTAGAGACTTGCCAGGTGGTGCAGTGGTAAAGAATCCACCTGTAAATACAGGAGACATAGGAGAAGTGGGTTTGATCCCTGGGCCAGGATTATTTTTTATATTCTACATATAAGTGATATTATGTGGTATTTGTCTTTCTCTGTTTGACTTACTTCACTTAGTATAATATCCTCCATGTTGCCGCAAATGGCAAAATTTCATTTTTTTGTTTTATGGTTGAGTAATTTTGATATCTTGCTTGGGAAGATCCCTTGGAGAAGGAAATGGCAACCCACTGCAGTATTCTTGCCTGGAAAATCTCATGGAGAGAGGAGCCTAGTGAGCTACAGTTCATGGTTTTGCAAAGAGTTGGACATGACTGAACATGCACACACATCAATAAATATTATATGTGTATATATATAGGATGTGACTGGCTTCGTTTTGCTGTTTTGTGAACCTATGCTCATGAGAGAAATTGGTCTATAGTGCTCCTTTCTTGCAATATCCTTGTTAGGTTTGGGAATGAAGGTTATAGTGGCCTCATCAAAAGCAGAAGTGTTCCCACTTCTTCTACTCTGCAAAAACTTAAGTAAGGTCAACGTTACTTCTTCCTTAAAGGTTTTTAAGGATTCATAAGTGAATCAATGTAGGCCTGGGGATTCTTCGTGGGATTATTTTGAACTAATCAATTTCTTTGATAGATATTGGACTACTCAAAATTTCTGCTTCTTCTTCTGTCAGCTTTGGAAGCTGTATCTATTTTGGCTTTTAAATAGAAGAAAAAGAAACCTCTAAGCACAAGAGAGCACCTAACTAGAGCTATCACATGAGATAGATAACCCTTGCAGAGGTGCAGCCAGCTTCCCTGTTTGTTTCAGGGTTGCAAAAGGTTTTTATTTATGATAGGAATGGACTTGTCAAGTCAGAGCAGAAAATGATCTGGAGGCAAATGCTAATGCATTGACTCTAAAGCATTTCTGTGTTATCAACAGCCCTCTGTGATTATGTAAACTGGAAATAAATGATTGGCATTCACAAATTGCCTCTGAGAACATATGGATAATTAGCACAGCATTGAGAAAACCAGTTGTAGAAGGCAATTGTGACAAATCCACAAAAAGAATGATTCTCGATTAATAGTTAATGATACATGTCATGGGGAGTAGAGCTGTTGGGTCCCTCCTCATCCAGAATGTGCTCTCCCTTTCCCCTCCTGCATACCACTTCCCCTCCTTGGAGCAATGCTGAGCTCCTCCTGACCCAAGACTGGGAAATTGAAAACTCCAGGCTGGGAGGCCACAGAAGTATATCGAAAAACAAGATTCAACAGCTCCTTTTGCAACTTGCAAATGGGCCAGAAGAGTGCCAGCAAGGATGCTCCAATATCAAACTTGTTTAAAAGCCACAGTGTTTAATGAGTACATGGCTGGGGTCTCATTACTAACAGGGACCGTCAGTGGTACCCAACTTAACACCCCCTCCCCTCTCATCTTTCACTAACAATCCATAGAGAAAATGCTTGTCAATTCTGCAACTCAGATAGACTGATGTCTGGAATAACAGAAGGGCACTGGTGCTATTAAAATCAAATGGGGTTTGATGGAAGGGTCCCCAGAGCACAGAGACAGCACTTTTGAATAACCTGTACATACAGGTTACATGGTGGTGGCTTGAAAACTGATGAAAAAACAGAGGTATGTAAGGGAACTACCTGGCGTCTACAGATTTCAGACACTCTTAGCACCATGAGATCATCTGTGTAGGTGCAGGCCTTTGATAAAACTCCCACCCCAAGGACACAGGAGGGGTTCAGAACAGTGAGGCATTGTAAAATGGGATGGCAGTCTCTTGTGGACAGAGTTGGGGACAGGGCTGTTGAGGGGAAATAAGCTTTTTCAAGAGTCTGCAGAGTTTAATGACAAGGCCTGGCCAGTTTTGAATACTCTTTGTTGGACCACGGAGGGTTTTTCTCCTGGCCTGTACAACAGCAGCTGACAGGGAGTTTGGAAGCCCAGATCCTGGTTCTGCTGGGTCACTGGCTCATTGCCTGATCTGTGTGAGTTTCTTTTCGTTATAGTAATTCTTCAAGGTGATAGGTAGGTAAAATCCCTTGGTGGGTAAAGAGCTGAGTGGCACTGGAGGTGCCGGGATTTGGTAGCTGGGGGAAGTGTGTCACCGCGGATTCATTTCACTCTGTGCCCCCGTGTCCAGTCACTGAAGCTTTTGACAAAAAGTCCCTGGAAATCAAGGCTTTGGCTCTCAGAAGACCTATTTCTGCCAAGAAATCGCTGCGTGACCTTGGGCTATTTCCTGCCCCACAGTGTCCCCAAATGTCCAATCAGACGCTCTCCCAACTTCTGGGACAGCCATTATCATGTTTCTCGTCTTGCAGTCCCTTTACTCTCTTAGCAAATTATCAAGGACCCCAAAAGAGCTCTTGGTTCTATAGAATTTCTCTGTCTACTGAAATGTACAGTTTTAGGAATTTAAACTGAGAAGGCTTTCAAACATTAATTTATTAATTCATTAAAAAATAACACTAATAAACCCATTAAATAACTGTATTTTCCAGAACAAAAGTGATTAGTGAGAAGAGTGACATTGTTTTACAGTTTTGCAAACCACTTTAATGTCAAGCTTAATAGAAGACAGCTGGATTCTGGTATCTGCTTCTGAGTTCAAGCTGTTGTGATATCACGTGTCCCGTCGTCTCTAGAAAAATTCACCATTCAACTGTGAGAGGAGAGCAAAGGCAAACACATCTTGATCTTATTGTTTTAACTTCTTTTTATTTTGCTTTAAATATTTATTTATTTGGCTTCGCTGGGTCTTAGGTGCAGCATGTGGAATCTTTAGCTGTGGCCTGAGAACTCTTAGTTGTGGCATCTAGTTCCCTGACCAGGGACTGAATCTGAGCCTCTGCACTGGAATCTTAGCCCCTGGACCACAGGGAAGTCCTTGATCTTATTGTTGACATTATTGTGAAAGAGGTTTTGACCTTGTGGGCCCCAGAAAGGGTCTCAGGGGCTCCTGGGCCCCTCTGTATGAAGCAGTATCCCCCAGACATACTCCAGATCAAGTGCAGGACTAGGTGTCCTGTTCTGCATAAGGTGTCCACACACTGATGCTACAGCTTTTGTCAGGAGGTGGCAACATCCCCACCCCCCTACTCCTGAGAGAAACGAGTTCTTTTGTTCCCAGAATCCTTACCCATCTCCACCCATCAACCTGGGGTCAGTAACTGGTGCCAAGTTGCCTTATACAGTTCACACAAAATCCCAAAGAAGCCAAAAAGCAATAGAAACTGGCAAACCAGTTCGCAAAAGTATCTTCAATTTCCTGTAAGAGAACCACCACGACTGATTCATACATCAAGGTCGTCTGGCACATCGATGCCTCAAGTGGAATGAGGACGCTGTGGACTGGCACTCAGAATGCACAAGCAGAACAAGTCGATGTGCTTCAGCCTGAGCTGCCGGGCAGCTCTTGCGTTCAGACAGACAGTAGAGGATTTCATCACGCACTGGATTATCATACAAAGGCTGGGAGTCTGCTGCCAGATCCACGTGTGTGTGATCCAGGCGAGTCAGTCTCCCCTGGCTCTGTCTCTTGGTCTGTAAGATGTCAGTGCCTTGCACCTTTTTGAGGCTGTAGGGCATCCAAGCAAGCAGAGATGTTTGCAGAAAGCCCCCAGAAATGGTGATGCACTCCAAAGCTGTCTGGGCCCCTGGGAAGAGGCCATGGGTCCAGATTAGGAAAGGCAGCACCCAGAATCAAAGCTGCCAGCCAGGCTGTGTTGGGGAATAACAGACAAGTTCCCCCTAGCAGTTTCCTCCTAACCCATCACTGCTCCCCATGGATCCCGTCTCCACACTGGCGATACTAGGGAAGAGGAGGTGGCCATGTTCAGAAAGGGTCTTTCTGTTCTCAGTTTCTCACCAGCTTAGCAGCACCTCCCCTCCCCCCACCCCTGCCCAGGTATAGTGGTTGTGGTTGTGATTTTCATGAGTTTAGGGTAAAGAAACACCTGTTGCCCCCTGAAAGCTTGCAGGTAATCTCCATGCTCTCGGCCAGGCCCAGAGCCAGCTGTGGCCATGCATCCAGGAGGTTTTGCCAGGCTCTCCATTCAGAGTCTTTGCTATCCATTGCCTACCTCCTATCAGCTGCTGGACAAACTGTGACCTGTCCTCAGGCAGCCTGGTCAGCTGAGGCTGAGAACAGGCCCTGGTCCCCCACACTGAGTATGGATAGCCACTGGCAGAGGGCGGGGATGGCACCAGTGCCGCAGGGTGCATGCTCCTGCTGCTGCCTATGACCTGATGGTATGTTGCAGAGGAGGAAGGAAAGGATGGTTCCAGAGGCAGTGAAGAGCTGACAAGCACAGGCTGCTGTAGCTGCTACATGAAGAAAAATGGCCATGTGTCACTTCCTCTGTGCCCAGCAGTGTGCTCAGGAGCCTATTTCTACATCCTGGGACCTCATTAGAACTGGAACAAAGCAGGCTGGGAAGGAAAATTTTAGCCAATTGGAATGTGGCATCAATGCCACCATGGCTGCCACCCACCCAAGCACCTTCCATTCTCCATTGTCATTCACTGAGACAGGGTGGCCAGAGTCAGATGGTTTAGGAACAATTTCAACTTCCAGAGTGTTTATCAAGACATGCCGGGAGAGAGTTCTGGAGGCAGAGTTCCTGGGCTGTGGGTGACTAAACTGAGGGGACCTCAGTTTCACGGTTAGGGCAGCAAGAACAAGCCTAAGGACAGTTTACAAAAAGCCGTGACATCTACTTTCTCCCTAGAACTTCCTATTAAGCCCAAGTGGTGAGGAAGAGGAACCTCATGTCTTCTGTACAAAGAAGGAAATTAAGCTTCAGAGAAGGGAGGCAACTTAGTTGCTCAAAGACCCTTACCTGACGTGGAGGCTGAATCCTGGCCCCAAGATGTTCATATGCTAGTCACTGGAACCTATGAAAAGGGACCTTGCAAATGTGATTAAATTAGGCATCTCAAGGAGAGATTATCTTGGATTTTCTGAATGGGCCCTAAATACAAACACAAATGTCCTTATAAGAAAAATAGAAGCAGCGGAAGACTTGATATGTACAGAAGAGGAGGAGGCAATGTGATGTTGGAAGCAGAGACTGGATGGATGCCTTTTGAGGATGGAGGAAGAGGTCACGAGCCAAGGAATGCAGGCATCCACCAGAAGCTGTAAAGGGCCAGGGAAGAGATTCTTCTCTCATGCATGTGTGCTAAGTCACCTCAGTCGTGTCTGACTCTTTGTGACGCCATGGACTGTAGCCTACCAGGCTCCTCTGTCCTTGGGATTCTCCAGGTAGGAATACTGGAGTGGATTGCCATTGCCTTCTCCAGGGGATCTTACCAACCCAGGGATCAAAGCCAGGTCTCCCACATTGCAGGCAGATTCTTTACTGTCTGAGCCATCAGGGATTCTTCCCTCAAAGTTTGTAAAAGCAACCAGCCTGGCTGTTACCTTGACTTTACCCAAATGAAAGTGACTTTGCACTTGCGCCTTCCAAAAGTGTTACAGTAAATTGAGATATTTAACTGTGAGAGTTGTGGTGATTTGTTACAACAGCAAGGGGAAAATAATGCAGATGACTAAGTGGCAAAACTGGGGCAGAAGCCAGTTTTCGTGTCACCCAGACAGAAGTGGAAGTCTCTTCAGAGCCTGCATGGGCGGGGGTTGGGGTGGGGGTGCAGCTGGAGGATGGGAAGACTTCAGGAAAAGAAAATTATGCTTTGGGAGCAGGAGGCTGATGGGAGGCCAGGGTACAAAGTCCCTTAGTTGAGGTTTATCATCAGGTAACTTACCCGATGGCTTCAAGGAAGGGCCTGGGAACATGGAGGCTGCAGGTTGTCCTTGGCCAGAGAGGCCAGGACAGTTAGCCCATCACTGACCAGATGAGGGACCTGCTGACCAAGACTGGAGTATTGACGTTTGGATTCTTTCATTGCCTCCTTCCCTGAGACCTCAGTGCCCTGGAGGACTCAAGGCAGCCTCTGTCTAACTCCAGGCTCCTGGCACTGAGGTAAGTACAATCCAGGAGGGGAGTTGAGGGGAGAGTTCACCTCTGAGTCTAAAAGAGTGAGAGGCAATGAAGAGCTGCCAAGAACAAACCCTTGACACTTTTCAGAGTCTCTTCCATCATCTTTTGTGTCCAAACAGCAGCAAGCAGGTCTGGCTGGAGTGGGAAGGAATGAATTCCACATCCTCCCCACCCAGAGGTCCCTGCCTGGGATCCCAGTAGGTAATATAATGATTGCCTGCTGCCTGGTGCTTTGGGATGTGAAAATTAAACACACCAGGAAATGTTGGCATTTGTTCATTCCCTTCTCTCCCCTCCCACCTCCTTTCCTCTCAGCTTCTCTCTCCCTGTCTTTCTGGTTCCTTCCTCTGCTGCCTCCTGTCCTGGTCCAAGTCCCTCAAACTTCTAGCTCTGAGAACAATTCTCTGGTTTGAGCTTGAATTTCAGAACATTTAAACCACTTCGAATCCTTACTATGTGTACAAACTTCTCAATGTGAGCAATGGCTGGGGTGGGGGTGGGAAAGAGGCAAAGGGAAAGGGCAAAGAACACGGCTTGCACCAAGTTACACAGGGACTACTTGCACCCTGCCCTCACCCCCTCCCCTCAGAGACCCTGGACAAGTTCGAAAAATTCATTCTGTTTCAAAATTCTTTTTCTAGTGGGCAGTTCCTAGTCATTTACATAAGCTCATACTGGATTGCAAGCTTGAGGCCAGTTGAGCTGTGTGAAATGCAAACATAAAATTTTGGGAATCTTCTTTCCTCGAAATGTCCCACTGTAGGGTAAAGAGTTCACTTGTGTGTTCATTCAAAATGGGACATTGCAGAGCTTGCTAAGCTGATCCCTGGAGAAACTCCACACCTGGAGCACATGCACCCACTGAGCAGGCTTCAGACCACCTGGGCTTCAGATGAGGAAGCAGTTGACTTTGAAAATGCGCTTTGTACAGGCATTCAGGCCACTGCTGCTCTGTGAATGGCACAATTTCTAAAATACCCTCACAGACATATTTCATCTTTAACATCACCATTATTCTGGGCACGATTCAGGGCAATGTCCATATCCCATTTTATAGGTAGGGTCAAGGGCATCTCCAGGGTCACCCTGCCAGCCCAAGGGTGGTGCTCCTGGAATGAAGAAATAGGAAGTGCATCAAGCCTCCCTTGCTGTATGCACTTGGACACTGAGGCCCCAAAGAGGGAACAGGCCCCACAACTTGCTGGGGACCCAGCGAAACCGAGACTTGGGTCTCACACACCCCTCTCCCCCGAGAGCCCTCCCTTTCTGGGCCCAAGCACCTGGCTCCAGCATTCACTTCCCAAGCCAGGTGCCAGGTTGGAAAGGAACCACATCTTCTGTATCTGAGAAACTGCCAGGGCTTGGTGATACCACACATCTTGGGGCTGGGAGCTGATCCAGAGTCTGTCCAGATGCTGGTTCTACACAACAGAGTCTGCTGTGCATGAGTCAGGATGGATCACTGTTTTGTCTATTGAATTGTCAACCCCCTAGGGGCAGCCTCTCTAGCAGCCTCAGGAGAACTCCATTTAGGAAGCCAAGGGTCTTCTTGTGATGCAAATCATCACCCCCTAATCGGCTTCATGGTCAACTTTGTGCCTTCAATTGCCTGAGGGAGCCAAGTTCATTTGTCACCCATAGTAAGGCTTTTTTTTTTTTTTTTTCCTTTCTCATAAAGCAGGAAAGGTTCAAGGTCAATTCGGACCTGCCACCTCTGAAAGGCTGGAGGAGACCTGCCTGGGCCCAGGGGTGGGCTCAGTGTCTCGGCTGCCACCTTCACACACCACGTCCACTCCACCGGCCCACCCAAGGCGGGTTGTGCCGGCTCAGTTAATCGGGAAACCAGCAGGGCAGGTGGCACACTACGCCACCTGGAGCCTTCTCTGACCTAGGGCCTGCCTCCGCCGAGGCTGGCCAGGAATACCAATTGCACGGTTACTGGGCCCCCTCAGGAACCCACAAGAGGAAATTAAAAGGCACACACACACCTGGAATAAAGGGTCCTCCTCTTGCCACTAATCACCGAAATTGGTCACTGGGTTGTCCCTTCCCCTCTTTGGGGAAAGCCATGTTCTTTCTCTGGTTCTGTTCCATCACTGTGTCCTTGGAAGTATGCGAGGGGGACTGAGCTCTGAAAGAGCAGCCCCTCCCTGCCCTCCTTTCCTCGCCAGTCCCTGCCTTTCCCAGTGTGGGGGCATCAGCCTGTCGCATCTAGTGTGGCAGTCAGATCGGCCCGTCGGCTTCCGGGCCATGCAGGGCGAGGGTGGTTGGTGTCTCTATGAAGGCCCCTGCAGGGCCCTTTGCAGGTTGCTAAACACTTCTACTTCTTTTACCGTGTTGGCTTCAAATCAGGCTCACTGCTACTATTTTACCTCTTTGAAGTGGCTTGAAGTGACAGACGTGGTTGTTAAGGCTGGAACACAGGACTTTGGTGTCAGGGCCCAGTGCCTCCAGCTGGCTGGTCTCTGTGGTCCTCAGGATAATGGGAGGGCCTTTTAGCATCCCTTGAGCAAAGTCTGGGACACACCTGGAGCTTTATTTAACACTGTCCCAGCTGCCAGCATAGGCCAGGCACACGGAAGGGTCTTCGGGGAACAGCCTCCCTTCCCCCTGCCAGGCTGGTGACAGCTTGGGGACCTGATTTCCAGGATCACTTTCCCCTTGAGTTCTGGAGAGCTGATACAAACTGTGATCTTGCCTCCTGGGGCTATGGGCACCTGGCTCTCTGAGTGGCTCCAGGCACCCAGCCCAGGGAAAAGGTGGGTATGTAATCTTGGGGTTGATTGTAAGTCTGAACATTCAGACTATAGTATGTTGAACGGTGGTCCTCCCAAAAGATGGATCCTCTTGGAATCTGTGAATGTGGTGTGATTCATAAAAGGGTCTTTGCAGATGTAATGAAGTTAAGAATCTGGAGAAGAGCTATTCTGGATTATCCAAGTGGGCCTATATCCAATAACAAGGGTTCTTATAGAGGCAAAGGAAGATTTGAGACACACAGGGAAGGAGGCTCTGTGAGGACAGAAGCAAAGAGGAGCATCACAAAGCCACAAGCTAAGGCACACCTGGGTGCCCTGGAAGCTGGGGGTGCTGGCAGCTGTTGGAGTCTTCAGAGCTGCTGACATGGGTACTCCAGACCCCGGCCTCCAGAACTGTGAGAGGAGAGACACATACATATATATACATACATACATTTCTGTCTAAATGAATACATTTCTGTTGTTTAAAGCCACCGAGTTTATGATGATTTTGTTAGAGTACTCACAGGAAACCAACAGACAGACCATAGCAACAGTATCAGGGAGACCAAGGAGGAGGCAGACAGAGCCACCAGCAGCAGTGAAACTCACATGCAAGGACCAGGATCTTATCACTACCACAACCTTAGGAAGCAGGCAATTCCATTGACCCCAGTGCACAGGCAGAGGGGAACCGGGTGTGCGCCCCAGCTGTGGGACTGCAGGCCTGCCCGGATGAGGAGGGTGTAGGGGGGCACCACTTGCTGGGCTGCTGAGGGCCCAGCCAGCTGCCTGTGTGAACTGCCTGCTACAGATCATGAACCGGGCATTCAGGAGAGAGAGCATGTGTTTCTTTTTCCTCTTTGATTTTTGGCCACACCCTGGGGCTTGTGGGACCTTAGCTCCCCAACTAAGGATTGAACCTGTGCCCCCCTGCAGTGGAAGGTGGAGTCTTAACCACAGAACTGACAGGGAAGTCCTGATAAAGGACTCATCTCTGATCGGGGAAAGCCGCCCTGGAGCTGACCTTTGAGGGATGGGATGTGGCAAGCTTAACCCAGCTCCTGTGAGCTTCACTGGTCCTGTCTCCAAACACTGCAGAGTTGGCCTCACAGGAAAGTGGAAAGCAGGTGGATCTGGGCTACCCTGGTGGCTCAGTGGTAAAGAACCCGCCTGCTAATGCAGGAGACAGAGGAGACATGGGTTCGATCCCTAGTTTGGGACAATCCCCTGGAGAAGGGAATGGTAACCCACTCTAGTCTTCTTGCCTGGAGAATCCCAGGGACAGAGGAGCCTGGCAGGCGACAGTCCATGGGGTTGCAAAGAGTCGGACATGACTGAGCAACTGAACAACAACCAGTGGATCCAGCCCTTGGGGGTGGCCTGCCCACCTGACACCCAGTTTTCTCTTCTGGGGCCCATGTCTCAGTCATTGGCCAGAAACCTGGGCCCTCCCCTGACTCTCCTGACCTCTTTTCTCTCCACAGCCTCTCAGCAACCAATCCTGTCTACTCATTGCCTACATATTTCTCTCTTACCATCACTTCTTCTAAGCCATGTGCCACCCACTGCTGCAGTCCAGGTCTAGGACTCCTCGTACTAGAACTCTCGTGGGACAGAACCGTGTCATTAGCACCTGCAGCTGGCTCTTGGTGATGGCAGGATCAGAGGTGGGAGCTGGGGCTATGAGAGGAGGGGAGGAAGTGTCACCTGTGACCGAGGGGTGTTGTGCTGTGCTGGCATGTGGCTGGCTGCGCCACAGGCCTCGGGTGCCAGGAGTGGGCTGCTGACTGAGTTTCTGGAACTTTGAGCTGCAGTGCTCATCACTATCCATGGGCAACTTAATGCAGTTTTGTGTCTTCTTTATTTCTTCCTGCAAAACTATTACGCAATTGTTTGCATTTCATCAATCACATCATCTTAAAATTGAGAACACACCATATCTAGGTGTTCGAGAAACTCAACTTTGGCTTCTGTGCTGTTTAGAATGGGCTCCGTGGTGTTCATGTCTGTTTTGTCCAATTGGAGCAGCTGATTATCTTAGCTTGCGATAGCCAAATATACCCACAGCAATTTAAAAAACATCTCTCTGGTTGAAATTCTTGCAGGAAAAATGGATTTTTATTGCAAGTCCATAATTCTCTACCCTCACTCTTTGCTGTGTTTTGTAATATAATACTTGAGAGCTGGACATTGTTAGGAGCTCAGTAATACAGAACAGAGGGGACCCTAGCGTAACCTTGGTCACCTTCTATTACAATTATTCTCATGGCTAGTGTCTCCTGAGACCAAGACAGTGAGTTCCTTGAGGGCAGAGATTCTGTCCTTTCCACTGTTGCATCCCAATGGTTAGGACCTAGTAGGCCTGACACCAAGTAGGTGTTCTGAAAAACGTTGTTATTTTACTGGGTAGGTGGATTAATGAGTTCCTGGGAACTGATATCAGAGCAGGTCACAAACTGGGAAGTGCAGACCTGGGATGCAAACCCAATGCTGACGTCAGACTTCATGGTCCGTCTCCTCCCCATACCTTAGTGATGGCAGGATGGAGTCCTTGAGCTGATGTTCCCGAGGGAGAACCTGGGGGGCTGACAAGAAGCTATTGACACAGGCAGCAGGGCCTGGAGCTGGCGGGCACGAGTAGGGGCAGCCCAGGATGGCTGCCCCGGGACTGCACATCCTGAGAGGGGAGGACTAGCGAAGTCAGGGAGGTTCAGGACACAGACTCCAGGGGTGCTGTTCAGTCGGGATTTGGGGGGACATCTAGCCATAAGCCTGGGAGTCTTACTTTCCCCCAAACTGGAGTTGCTGATAAGAAGAGGTCTAACCTTGGCTCAAAGCAAGGAGGACCCCGGAGGAAGACTTTTGAGACATTGGCAGAGGTTGACGCAATCTAAGAAACATCTGCACTTATCTGAGGTGTTGACAGAATGAACCCCAAATCCCTGTGTTGCAGGATGGAGGATCCCTTCCAGGGCCCGAGAAGCAGGCTCTTGTCTAACACTTGGAAATGAATTGTCCAAGGAGACACACATCCTGACAAAGCAAGAGACTTTATTGGGAAGGCGGAAAGCAGGAGAGTAAGGGAACCCAGGAGAACCACTCTGCCATGTGGCTCAAAGTCTTGGGTTTTATGGTGATGGGATTAGTTTCCCGGTTGTCTCTGGCCAATCATTCTGACTCAGGGTCCTTTCTGATGGCATAACTGCCAAAATGGATGCCAGCAAGAAGGATTCTTGGAGGTTGATAGGACATGTGGTGTCTCCATTTGACTTTTTCCAACAGTAAAAAATCTGCCTGCAGTGCGGGAGACCTGGGTTCGATTCCTGGGTTGGGAAGATGCCTGGAGAAGGGATAGGCTACCCACGGCAGTATTCTTGGGCTTTGCTTGTGGCTTAGCTGGTAAATAATCCGCCTGCAATGTGGGAGACCTGGGTTCAATCCCTGGGTTGGGAAGATCCCCTGGAGAAGGGAATGGCTACCCATTCCAGTGTCCGTGCCTGGAGAATTCTTTGGACAGAAGAACCTGGTAGGCTATAGTCCATGGGGTCACAAAGAGTCAGACATGATTGAACTACTAACACAACAAGACCCTTCCAGTTTGTGGTGGCTTGTTCTGTGCTCCTTACTAGGACCTCCTGTTGTAAAATAACTCAAGCAAATGGTTACTATAGTACCTGGCCATGGTGAGCGGTTTCAGACAGTGTTTCTCCTGACACCTGGGCCAAGACACCTGCAGGCCTTCAAAGAGTGGGCGAGGGGGGCAGCTGAGAGAGTCTGGACTAGGGGCGGCAGGAGAGGCCAAGGCAGGATTCAGGCTTCGTGGGCACCATCTGCTACCCTGGATATCTCCAGATCCCATCTTTCTCAGCTAGTTTTCCCTCCTTTACCCCTCTTTTGAAACTGGTTCATTTCCTTGCCAACTAAGCACTGGAGGAAGCCATAAGATGCACACATAGCTTACCATATGAGGCATCAGGGATCCAAGGGCAAGTTCAGCTCCAGCCTCAGAGGGAGAAAGGGTTGGGCGAGTGAGGCACAAAGGGAAGACTTCTAGGAAGTGGTGGAGTTGGAGCCAAGCCTGACGTGATTTAAGCAGTGGGCAGACGTGGAAGCAGAAGAGGGAAGGGGATTCTGGGGAAAGGGGCCAGGCCGGTTTAGGGATGTGTGTTAGGATGAGAGGGGGTGGGTAGAGACTGGCTGCAGAGTTAGGAGACGGGAGTCCACGTGGAGAACATTGAGGGCCAGACGAAGCAGCTCACATAGCATCTCACAGGTGCTAGGGGACCATCAAAGGCTTTTGAGCAAGGCTGCAGACAAGCTGGCCTTGGGGAAAACAAGTCTGATGTCACAGGACATTTTTCTTTTCTTTTTCTCTCTTTAACTCCCCTCACCCCCAGGAAAGCTTTGTGCTTGAGAGAAATAACCAACGCAGAGGAAATGCAGTTTCCAGAATCTAACACACTAGAATTTAGGTGACATACAGATTGCCAGTTACCTACCAGGCCTGAAACAGAAGGGCCTGGTGGAACACCATAGCAGTAACAGCAAGCTCTGGGAAGACCTGTTGTTGTTCAGTTGCTCAGTCATGTCCAACTCTTTGAAACCTCACGGACTGCAGCGTGCCAGGCTTC
Source organism: Bubalus bubalis (assembly GCF_019923935.1). Taxonomy (NCBI): domain Eukaryota; kingdom Metazoa; phylum Chordata; class Mammalia; order Artiodactyla; family Bovidae; genus Bubalus; species Bubalus bubalis. The sequence goes on from NC_059181.1 coordinate 109,544,091, forward strand.
CCTGTCCTTCACTATCTCCCAGAGTTTTCTCAAACTCACATCCATTGAGTCAGTGATGCCATCCAACCATCTTGTCTTCTGTGTTTCCCTTCTCCTCCTGCCCTCAATCTTTCCCAGCATCAGGGTCTTTTCCAATGAGTCTGCTCATTGCATCAGGTGGCCAAAGGATTGAAGTTTCAGATTCAGCATTAGCTGTTCCATTGAACATTCAGGATTGATTTCCTTTAGGATTGACTGATTTGATCTCCTTGCAGTCCAAGGGACCTCTTTGCTCCCTGGGAAGACTTAGGCCACTGGACACTGTCTTGAAGACCGTATTCCAGCATCCATTTGTTCATTCACCCAGAATTCCCAGTGTTCATACTGTAGAGTTCTGAATGGTGGCCCCCAAAGATATATCCCCCCTGGAACCTGCGAATGTAACCTTGTGGGACAAAGGTCTTTGCAGATGTCATCAAATTAAAGATTTCAAGTTCAGATCATTCTGATTCATCTGGGTAGCCCCTAAATTAAATGACAAGTGTCCTCAGAGGAGGAGAAACGTAGAGAAGGTCACATGAAGACAGAGGCAGAGATCAGATGGAAGGAGCCAAGAGTTAAGGGACACCTGGAGCCACCAGAAGCTGGAGGAGACAAAGGAGGCTCCTCCCCTAGAGCCTGCAGAGAGAGGGAGCACGACACTGCCAACACTTAGATTTCAACCCAGTGACACTGACTTTCTTGAAGACCATGCCTGAGTACTCAGTCAATGTCGGCTGAGTGAGTAAGTGAAGGCATGATCGCTGAGAGTTCACAGATCCAAGTGTACACCAAGGTCTGTCTATAGACAAATGTGCCTTCCACATCTATATGACTATTTGTCCTTTTGTGTTCCTTGATAGAGAGATGATAAAATATTGCTAGCTGCTGTCGTGTGGACTCTGCAAAACATTTTAATTCTGGAGAAGAAGTAAGAATGTCAGGTGAAGAATTGAAGCCCATCACAGCCTTTTTCTAAGCCAGACTAGAAGAGTACCAAGACTTCAAGCCCATGGCAGCTTCCAATCAACCTGAACCCTGACCAGCTGCTCCTAGGGCTTCCCTGGTGGTTTAGACAGTAAAGAATCTGCTCACAATGCAGGAGACCTGGGTTCCTTTCCTGGGTCAGGAAGAACTCCTGGAGGAGGAAATGGCAATCCACTCCAGTATTCTTGCCTGGAGAATTCCATGGACAAAGGAGCCTGGTGGGGTACAGTCCTTGGGGTCACAAAGAGTTGGGCATGACTGAAGCAACTTAGCACACAGGGTAGTAATTTGTCGGAGAAGGCAATGGCACCCCACTCCAGTACTCTTGCCTGGAAAATCCCATGGATGGAGGAGCCTGGTGGGCCTCAGTCCATGGGGTCGCCAAGAGTCAGACAAGACTCAGGGACTTTGCTTTCACTTTTCACTTTACTGCGTTGGAGAAGGCAATGGCAACCCACTCCAGTGTTCTTGCCTGGAGAATCTCAGGGACAGGGGAGCCTCGTGGGCTGCCGTCTATGGGGTTGCACAGAGCTGGACACGACTGAAGCGACTTAGCAGCATCAGCAGCAGCAGCAGTAGCAGCAGCACTCTATTCCTCCTTACAGATACTGGTTCCATGGGGGATTCTGAAGACAGGCTTTTGAGCAAGTGCATCCCCTGGGCATCCATTGCAGGTCCCTGGGCTGCTGTGCTGGTCAAGGAGAAATGGCTTAGACCAGTGACTCTCCTTTCTTTATTCATCAGGGATATTTGCATCTCAGTAACTTCTTTGTTTCTTGGGATTTGGATCCCTGGCCCAGACTGGGAGTAGGGACTGATAGGGCTGGGGCACAGGAGACAGCGGAGGGCAGCAAAGTTTACCAAATTGAGATCTTCCGCAAAGCCAAAGATGTGCCTGGACCGGAAGCTGCCTTCCTCTGCCTCCAGCACCCTCTCCGAGATGCCTCAAGGATTTTGAAGCTCAAGGCTGAAAAAAAGACTGAGATCTGAGGGGCTTTTCCTTGGGTCACAGAAGCTAGAAGTCAAGGATCTGGAGTCAGGCACCTCTCAGATAGTCTCGTGGCTTCTTCAGGGGCCAAGTGAAGGCAGCAGACAAGCCCTGTCTTGGCTAAGTGGTCGGTCAAGGCAGGGTTGCTGAGGAGAAAGGAAGCCTCACTAGGCAGCTAGCAGGAGGTTAGTGAGGAGAAGCGGAGAAGGCAATGGCACCCCACTCCAGTACTCTTGCCTGGAAAATCCCATGGATGGAGGAGCCTGGTAGGCTGCAGTCCATGGGGTCGTGAAGAGTCGGACACGACTGAGCAACTTCACTTTCACTTTTCACTTTCCTGCATTGGAGAAGGAAATGGCAACCCACTCTAGTGTTCTTGCCTGGAGAATCCCAGGGATGGGGGAGCCTGGTGGGCTGCCGTCTATGGGGTCGCACAGAGTCGGACATGACTGAAGCGACTTAGCAGCAGTAGCAGCGAGGAGAAGGGAGGCTTGGGGCAGGAGGGTGCTGGTTCCACAGCACCGATGACCTGGGACCGAGGTTCCTTGGCTGCAGGGCCCTCACCCAACTGTGCTAGGCCAAAGGGGCCCCCTCAAGTGAATACTTACTGAAATTAAGGCTGCAGGAAGAAAGATGCCCCTATTTGGCATTGTGTTAACTGAACTTTTTTCTTGGAATATGAACCATTTCCTAGGGTGCTAAAGCTCCTTGAATATTTTACAGATTGGAATTGAATTCACTTTTTTGTCTGGTGGTCTTCCTGCTCTCACCATTTATTTGCTAATGTATGTAACCAGACCAAAAAAAGGGGAAAAAAACCCCATTCTATACAAATTAGCCACATTTTCATTCAGCTTGTTTTATGAGCATGAAAGGTTTAAACATAAAGTTTCCAGATGTTTTGCATTAAAAAAAAGACACAGAAAATAAGTTGTAGAATGTGATATAAAACTCAGTTTCTGCCTTGAGACAATTAAAAAAATAGTAATTTAAATGTGTTCTGCTTAGTTACTAAGTCGTGTCCGACTCTTGGCATCCCCGTGAACTGTAGCACTCCAGGCTCCTCTGTCCATGAGATTTCTCAGGGAAGAATCCTGGAGTGGGCTGCCATTTCCTGAAGAGTAAACTAATTTTATGCATACATTAGAGCTATCAAAGGCAAATGTCTGCTTTTATATAATGATGTATGTAGATTTAGCCCTAAACTATGGGTTTGAGATGTTAATTGAGCTAAGCTGAGAGCTAGCTGATCTGATCAGGCTGGGGCAGCCAGGGGGCTGGGGCAGCAGTTGGGAACTTCTGTCACCTCTCAGGGTTCTCTTGGACTAGGCAGAGTTGGAGGGATGCCATATGCATGGCAAATGCGACTGTCAGAACCATCGGACTCCATAGAAACCCACACCCCGCCCCTACTCCGCCAGGAATTGAAATTCACCTTGTTGGTTCCATCAGCAAAGCAAAGAGATCTCCTGGGTGAATCACTAGACCTGGAGAACTATTCTCAGGTGAAGTTGTAAGGTGTCTATAAGCTAAACTTGGCTCTGGAAGAACTCAGTTCTGTCTACACCCATCCTTAAACTGTGTCTCGTTAGGTAGTTGCAGAAATGGCAGTCTTTGTTCCAAAAACCACAAGGAGGCATGGCGATTTGTTAAAGTGCTTATCAATAAGCTGCCCCTTTATAACAGACTAGATACAAGGGCATCTGAGACACTAACAGCTCACAGCGGAAACAGCTTAGTATTAGGAAGTTTCTCCGTTTGCTTGCAAAGACTTAGGTTCAGATATTTGATGACAGCCCCCAGCTGGGGCTGGGCTGTTGGCAGGAGTAGGCATTCCTGGTCCCCCAAACCTACCATCCACCCCTAGCCTGACCCATGGGGACTCACTCCCACCTGTCAGCCCCTCTGGGAGGCAGTGACAGAATCAGGGTGGATCTGAGCTGGAATGGCCCTCCCTCAAAGAAAGGCCCTTTCATCCCGCCTTCCCACACCAATGCCACAGGGACCTCTGAGGCTCAGACCCAGCCAGCCTGGGCCTGGCAGCTGTGCAGAGGGAGCTGGGCCAGGGTGGTCGGCACCTGCTCAGAGCAGATGCTTACGGGGCCTGGGGCAAAGGAGGGGGCTCACCAACCTCCTTGAATGCCAGCTTCCTGAATAGAGGGAAGCAACCCTGGGCCCCAGCTCTGCCAGCCTCTACTCTGCTCCTACATCTTCTGTAGCTGCGGGGTAGAGGTCAGGGAGGAGTTTCCCTTTCCACAGGTGTGAAACCCTTTCACGACTGCCTGCCACATTTTTCCCAGGCTTTTTATGTCCTTTGCTTTTATTGATCCTCATTGCCAACAGCCCCAATTCACATCTGAGAACGCAGAACTTACAAGCTGATGATGATGGGTGATGCCCTCAGTCCCTGGCAGCTATTCCCCGAGCATCTCACGGCGACAGCCTCCGACCCTGGCAGTCTTGGTAATGTCTGTGACTACTGATTATTTCTTCCTTTTAGGGCTGGAGATACACAAACTTTTTTTTTTTTTAAAGAATCACAGCTGTCCCCAGAGGGTTAAAATATAAATAGCAGTTTCTAAGCGCACTAATAAGTAGATGAAGCTAAGCAAACAATTTCTCAGCTGGTTTCCCAGTCTCTCGGTAGACCAGTCTGGCTGCCCGCCTCGCTAATGTGCCCACCACTTTCCCTGGGCACGCTCCCCTTCTGCCAAGGCCGAGAGAGGCTGGCATAGTGGGCTAAAAATAAAATAAACAAGAGACAGAAAGCAAGCAGCTGCCACCCAAGCGAAGGACACCATCTGCCCAAGGACCAATCCTCAGCCCCAGGAGCCCACCTGGGCTAGTCCGGGAGGGGCCTTGGTCTCTTTCGCCCCCCTGCCTTCATCCTCAGGCCCATCCTGTGGGCGTCTCACACGCCCACAACTGTCCTCTGCCCCGGGGCTGCCACACCCCGCTGGTCCTCCGTGATGGCCAGGTGGGAGCCCGTGGGGAGGAGAGGTGGGCACTGCCGGCTGTGTCACCGTGTCCTGTTCTACCTTGTGGGGTTCTCTGGGTTCTCTGAGGTGTGCCCAGACTGGTGTCACTTGTTGGGGTGAGGGGAGAAACTGGGGATAGCATTCTTGATCACCCTTATGATGGGAGGGAGCACCCTGTCCTTAGAACTGTGGTGGGACTGAAGGGGGACACAGAGGGGCCCAGGCTGGTGTGGCCTCCCGTTCTAGGGCAGCAGGCAGTCAGAACTGACCAGGTTGGCCCAGGGGGCAGGTCCTGGCACACCTGGAGCCCTGAGCAGGTTGGCCCCAGTCCCTAGGGGCCTATGGGTGGGACAGGCAGGGCCCTTCAGGTCAGCCAGCACCCCTCCCCCCATGCCACCCAACCTACTGACAGGTGGGGAGACCAGGCCCACAGGGGCAGGGCTGTGTCCAAGGTCACATGCAAGTCAGGGCACCACGGGGTCCCTGTGTCCTGGGCCAGGGCCTTGGCAGGGCCTCCCCAGGTGCCCATGGACTGTGGAAGCTTCGGCAGCTCCATACATGATCACCAGGAGGGGCTGGTCTAACGCTGGGACCTGGTGGGAGATTTTCTCCTCGGAGACTCTGGGCCCAGTCTGGGCAACTTTGGTCACCTACTGAAGGTGGCATCTGCTGAGGTCACAGTCCCTAAAAGGTCAGGATGCGTCTCAGAAGCAGCCGTCCTGGCTCCACATAGGTCCCTGTGCAGCTGACCAGCTTCCCAAGGGGCGTTCCCCCCCATGCCACCGGGATGGCTTTGTCCCCACAAGGTAGAACAGGACACGGTGACACAGCCGGCAGTGCCCACCTCTCCTCCCCACGGGCTCCCACCTGGCCATCACGGAGGACCAGCGGGGTGTGGCAGCCCCGGGGCAGAGGACAGTTGTGGGCGTGTGAGACGCCCACAGGATGGGCCTGAGGATGAAGGCAGGGGGGCGAAAGAGGCCAGCGCTGGGATGCCCCCTCCAGGGCAGGCAGTGGAGCCCCCAGAGAAGCCCCACCCAGGGCAGTGAGGGACCTGAAGGGCCCGGGATCCAGAGGGGTCTGATTAAACCAGAAATGGCTGTGGGGACCTGGTGGCCGCAGCGAGTAAGGAGAGGGTGAGGCTGGGAGAGGGGCCGTCACTCCCTTGGGCTCCCGGCACGGGCTCCCCCACCATCACTGTCCCCTCCGTGCCAGGATTGTGCATCCAAAAGCTTGCTGGACACATCCCCCTGCAGATGCCTGAAGCTTATCCAGTTGGCTGTGGGCAAACTTGAACTTCAGTGTGTGCTGTCCACACAGAGGCCTCTCGGTGGAAGGCAGCTCCGTAGTGTCCACCTGAACTCCCACCTCTTTTCCTGCCCCCCCCCCACCAAGGGTGGTCCATGGGCTCCTGGATCTTACTGGGCTCCAGTTGGATCTTTCTTTTCCCACCTGGACCCCAGAGCAGCTCCCCATCTATCGATGATGCCACTGGTGCCAGGGGCCAAGACGGAACCCCTCCTGGATCTTGGCCTCCCCACCTGCCCACATCCTCTCTCTCTGCGTTCCTGGGCGGCCTTTCCTTGTCAACCTTAAATACACTGTGGGTGGCTTTGCTGGGCCTCCGTGGTGTTGGGGTTCAGCTCAGACCATGTTCTACTCACACTTCCCAGACAGTGGAATTCAGTCACACCAGAGAAATGACCAATTAGAGTTTATTTGAGGTGTATATTTATTTTGCTTTTCAGTGACTGGTTCTGGTGATTGTGTAATAACCAGTTGTTTGACAGGTCATAGATCTTTTCCCTAAGCTGGTTGCTCTGTGCAGGCCCGACTTCTGTGTTAGGAATGATGCCCAACACCTCTGGCTTGCCACGGGCCCCATCTGTGCAGACCCAGGCAGGGCAGCCCAGCTGAGTCTTTTGGACTGGGGGCTTTCCTCTCAGCTGCCTGGGGGATGGACTTCTGTGAAAACTGAGACTTGTTTATGGCAAGAGTGTCCCTCTGGTCCTTTGGAGTACAGCGCCACCTCTCTTACTGGCTTTTTTGAAAGCCAAGTTTGGAAGGAACCTGGTCTTTGGTTTCTTCTTGGCCTAAGGGACCCACCCTCTTTCTAAAGCAGAAAGAAAAGATCAGAAACCAGCCCAACCTGTAGACCCTTGCCTGTGCAGAGGCTGCTGTTGTGCATTCCTGAAAGAGTTGCTGACACCTAGAAGCTAAAAGTTTACTGAACCACCACAAGGCTGACACAGGCTCTCCACATGTCCATTCCACTCCTTTTTAACTGCCTTAGTGCCAGCTCAGCTCCCAGCACTGGGAGGTGACATGGCACCCAAGGATTTCCCCAGCTATCTGGAATGAAGCTTTCACTTCTATAATTAGAGTGCCAGAATGTCAGGGCTGCAGGGGCCCTTGGGATCAGCTGGCTCATCCCCATCACAGGATTGACAGCCAGCATGGAAGGCCCAGCTTGAGGCCTACCCCTTTCCCTCCTTCCCTGCCAGGGCCCTTCGTGCTCCACCTTCTGCTGCTCATTCCTTCCACAGTGTTAGTCTTTTCTCGCAGACCCAATGGGTGCTCCATAGGTCCTGGATAAAAGGACCAGAGCTCTTCTGCCATCTTCCGGGTTGCAAGCCAGGCTGTCAGGCATTCCTGTGCAATTTCTTTCTCTAGAGACTCCCAACACTTGCAGGAGAACACAGAGCACCTCCACCTGGCTTTCAATGCTCTCAGTGATCTGGTCCCAATCTTCTCTGGCATCATTCTCACCTGGTGTCCTCTATTCATTTCTGCCGATCACATCTGTTCCTTGAACACACCAGGCAATTTCCCACCCCCAGGCTGTTACTCCAGCTGTTCCCTCCAAGCAAGATGCTGTTTAATTCCGCTGTGCTCTGAGAGTCTTCACTTTTGGTAAAGCCTGTCTCCAGGATTCTTTCCTCTGTGAAGCCTTTCCAAAGACAGCTCCATCAGCTCACTCTCTTCTCCCACGAGTCACTCATTTATTCAACAGATTTCTTAATGGGTGCCCACCATGTGCCAGGCACTGTTCTAGGCACAGAGGATGCAGGAATGAACGAGACAGATATAAATCTCTGCCCCCATGGAGCTCATAGTCTAGTAGGGGAGAGAGACAAAAAAACAAGACAAGTAAACCATGTAGAATTGAGCCATGGAACTTCTCTTGCACTCCATGCATCTTCATTCCTCCATGCTGCCCTTATTTTCCTTTGCCCTGTGCTCTGGTTACTTTGTGGGGCTTTCCAGGTGGTACTAGTGGTAAAGAACCAGGCTGCCAATGCAGGAGACATAAAAAAACATGGGTTTGATTCCTGGGTCGGGAAGATCCCCTGGAGGAGGGCATGACAACCCACTTCAGTATTATTGCCTGGAGAATCCCATGAACAGAGGAGCCTGGTGGGCTAGAGCCCATGGGGTCACAAAGAGCCGAACATGACTGAAGTGACTTAGCACGCATGTGGTTACTTTGTACTTCTCTCTCTCACTAGAAGGTGAGCTCCTTGAGAGTCAGGACCAAGGCCTAGCCTGTTCTGCAGCCCCCCTCAGCACCAGGCACACAGCAAACACTCAAGAAATGCTTATGAATTGAGTGAGACTGACTGGCTGAGTGGATGGATGAGTGAGTGAGTGACTTAGTGAGTGGATGGATGAGTGAGTATGTAGGCTCAGAACACATGTGTGTTTGGCTTTTCTGAAACAAGGCTTCTACATTTTAAAGTTGATAGGCTTGAGCACAGGATTTCAGAGAGCCAGGAGAAGAGTCAGCACCGGCTCTCATACCACAGAACAAATGAACAGTGGCTACAGAGTTTCCAGAGATTAACTTCATGGTCCAGACCACACTTCAGCCTCATCCGACTGTGGGTTCTGGCTGTCTTTCAGGGGAAGGCACCTCCAGGGATCTAGCATTCCTGACTTGGTACCTCGTACCCAGGGCATCATGCTCTCAGAGCACCTTTGCTTTCCTCTGCAAACATTAGTAGTACTACAAATACTTTTGCATTTTCTGATAGCCAAAAAAAAAAAAAAGTAAACATCAACTCCTCCCATAATCCATTCTTTATTAAATATGTGCTGGAATTAGCTGGTTATTATGTTACTAAATCCCTTTTAATTATTTGCTGAAGATTTTCATATCAATTCTAATCAAGTAAATTTATCTTAAATCTTAATTTTATTTGATGTTTCAGGGATTAAGGGAATGATTTTATGACCTAACATGTGAATGACCTCTTTTTAAAAACCCAGTTGGTGGCGTTATCAAGTAATGAGCACTATTTTCATCTTTTCATAACATAATCTGCTACGGGACTTTATTTTCTCAAGAGGTTTGATTTATCTGCTCTTTAGACACATTCAGTCTCTGTAAATATGCTTTTGGCTTTTCAGTAATAATATTAGACCTGAATGCTTTGGCACATATCTATAGGGGAAGGAGGTTGAAAGGGAGGGTGCTACATACATTTAAACATTACCAGGCCAACAGAAAAGAGCACATTTACAAGTATTCACAAGTATTCAATGTACCTTCTACACATGTTTTATAGTCTACCATGGGTTAGTCTAGAGTACTTATTGCTTTTTTTTAAAAGTTAGTTTTCCCTTGGGTTTTCATCTCTATTTTCACTACTGGTTTTAGTCTGGGTGACCTTTGCCATCAGAATTATCAGGTGGCGTGCTTGAGAATGTTCTTATGATCCAACTGAGTTCAGACTCCAAAGCAGATTCAATCAACAATGCCCAAGGGGCCTGAACAGGGCTCTAAGTCTCGCTTCAACTCCCCAAAGTCTGAAGCCAAGGGTGACTGCTCAATAGCCAGGCTGAGCAAATCTGTGTACAGTCAGGACTCCTCTGATTGATTCTCTGGAACATGAATTGAACTTTCAGGATTGAGTGGTGGAAAGCACGCTCCCCTGACTACTTTATGAGTGTCTTTCATCAAAGCAGAAGCAGCCCTCAGTTTCCGGGCTGAAAAGCTTGGCATCATTTTTTCAGTCTCCAACTCCCTCTCTCTTCCACTGACTCATAACCAAGTGCCATCATTCTAACTTTCTCTTCTAAATGTCTCTTGGATGCATCTCTTCCTTTCTGTTTCCATTGCCACCTCCTTCCTCCGAGCCCCTGGGATCTCAGCCTTGAACCTCTTCAATAACCTCCACATTCTTTTCTTGGCTCCATGCTCTTGTGCTGAAACTTGACTCCCGGATTTATCTTCCTAAAACACTTATTAAGAATCTCTCTCTCATGTTCCCTGACATACTGGGGAACTCCTTTGCTCCCTGGGTCAAGTCCAAGCCTTTCCATTGATTTTCAAGATCCTTACTAATCTGGCTATACCTAACTTTTAGCCTTCTAATCCCTAATGAGCACAGCCTGAGCCACTAGTTGTTGAGAGACGTCTGCCTGCTGTGGTTTTGGTGTAAGACTAGATAAATAGACTGATGAACAGAGTGAAAAAAAAAAAAAAACACAAATTGAGAAAAGGTATCTGGAACATATAAAACCGACACAAGGCTTGAAGCTAGAATGTTTTTTACAAGTTCTACAAATTACTAACAAAAAGACAGATGACCCAATAGGAAAATTGGCAAAAGACTTAACAAGTCATTTACAAACCAGGAAATCCAAATGGGCAATATATGTGTGAAATGCTGCTTGATTTCCTAGTAACAAGAGAAGTGCAAATGAAACCCACAATGAGATTCACTGCTTACCTACCTGAAAGCTACAATTAACAAGTGTCGGTAAGGATGTAGAGCCCTGGAACACTCATGCATCACTAAGGGGAGTGTACAATGGAATAGGCACTTTGGAAAAAGTTTATGTTATCCAGTAAAGCCACAGCCAGTGCCCCAGTAATTCCACTCCTAGTTATATACACAAGGAAAATGAATACACATGTGTATCAGGAGACACGGATGACCATGTTCACATGTCCAAACCATGGAACCACCAAATAGCCCATTGCAGTAGAATTGGTAAATAGAGTGTGGTGCACTCAGAGGAAAAGTATACTATGAAAATAAATATTATGGAAACTCAAAAGTACAATGTTAAGTGAAAGAGTTCAGAAAAGAAAGAGTGTGGATGAGACACAGAAGAATATACACATGTATATACACAAATGAGCAGTGAACTCTAAAGTCAGTGGATTGTACCAATGTCAGTGTCCTGAGTGATAATATCAATGGGAGAAACTAGGAGAAGTGTGCATAGGACCTCCCTGTACTCTTTTTGCTACTTACTGTGTATTTATAATGATTTTAAAACAAGAAGTTTTAAAATATGATTAAAAAGTATGTATGGTATTATTCCATTTTTAAAAACTTCAAAAAAGTAATCCATGGTGTTCCACGATGCACCCTTGCAGAGTAATGTATAATCAATAGCAAGGAAATGATCATCATAGAAGTCAGGGGTGTGAATGAAACCTGTGATTGTGACTGGAAGAGCATGTGGGGGGCTTCTGGGGGGCTGGCAAAGGTATATGTTTTCATCTGGGTAATGGTTACACAAGAATTGACAACAATTTAAGCTGGGCATTTATGTATGAATTACTTTCCTGTGTGTGTTGTATTACACAATAAAAAAGATTTAATTACAGCCATCTATGTGAGGGCCCCTAAGGGGTCATTTTGAACAGTTAAAACTGTCCCCATTAAAGGAAAGATAGTCTCCTCAATAAGATGTACTGGGAAAACCAGGATATCCACATGGAAAACTATGAGGCTGACCCCATCTTGTACACAAAAATCAACTCAAAATGAATTAGGCTTGAATGTAAGACCTGAAACCAGAAAAAGTCTGGGAGAAAATATGGGGATTTGAGATTGGTCTTGGTAAGAAGTTTTTGGATTTGACACCAAAAGCAAAGGCAGCAAAAGCAAAAATAAAGTGGAGTGACATAAAACTAAAAAGTTTCTGCACAGCTAAGAAAACCATTAACAAAATGAAAATTCAACCTACCTATGGAATGGGAGAAAATACTTGCAAATCACATATCCAACGAGGGGTTAATATCCAAATATAAAAGAAGCACATATAACTCAATGTAAAATAAAAAAGAAACAAAAACCCCCAAGCAACCCTGATTAAAAAATTAAGTAAAGGCTCTGAATAAACATTTTTTCCTAACAAGTTATACAGATGGCCAAGACACATGAAAAAATGATCAACATCATTAATCATCAGGGAAATGAAAATCAAAACCACAATGAGAGATCACCTCACACCTGTTAAGACGTGGCTATCATCAACAAGACAAGCGATAACAAACGCTGGAGAGGACGTGGAGAAAAGGGAACCCTTGTGCACTATTGGTGGGAATGTAAATTGGTGTAGCTACTATGGAAAGCAGTATGGAGATTCCTCAAGAAAATAAAAATAGAACTACCATATGATCCAGCAGTCTCACTTTTGGATATACATATATCCAAAATAAATGTAATCAGGATCTTAAAGAGATATCTGTACTCGTATGTTTATCACTGCATTATTCACAATGGTCAACATATGGAAACAACCTAAGTGTCAGCTGAAGGATGAAGGGATGAAGAAAATGTGACACACACACACTCACACACAGGATTAAAAAACCTTTAAAAAGGAAAGAAATCCTGCCATTTGAGACAACATAAATGAAATTTGAGTGCATTATGCTAAGTGGAAGAAGTCAGACAGAGAAAGACATACTGCATAATCTCACATGTGGAATATGAAAAAAAAATGTCAAGTAGAAAAGTGGTTTCCAGGGGCTGAGGGGTAGGGGAAATAGGAAGAGGTTGGTAAAAGAGTACAAACTCTCAGTTATAAGGTAAATAAGGTCTGAGGATCTAATCTAAGCATGGTGACTAGATAACACTGTATGGTATAGCTGAAATTTGCTAGAGGAGTAGAAATTGTGCTCTCAAAAATAAATAAATATGTGAGGTGATGAATGTGTTAATTAACTCAATTGTGGGAATCCTTTCACAATGCATATATATATATATATCAAAACATCCAATTGTATACTTTACATTATAATTTTATTTGTCTATTATACCCCAATAAAACTAGGGAAAAAAGCCCCAGCACAGGGCCCATCTCAGAGCAGGCACTCAGGGGAGGTCTGGCTGCTGGAATTAGAGGGACTCTCTCAAGAAGTGTTGCCCTAGAGGGCAAAGCCAGCAGAGCATGAAAAGAAGAACTGTTGGTTCTGGAGCCATTGTGTCATCCAACTCAAGTTTTAGGGGCTCTTATTTGTAACCTGGGGCAGTTATGTAGCTCCCAAGCCTCAGACAGTACCTCTGGGAAGCCTGCTGGGAGTACAGCTTGGTCCTGGTTGACCGCAGGGCAAAGGCCACCCACAGTTATGCCTAGAACACAATGTGGGTGTCACCTGCTTGAGCTGTGTGGCACAGTGGCCCTGGATAATTTCATATGTGTGCTAATACTACCACTCCTTCCACTGCTGAGTCCCCCAGGAGAGAACAAGCTGGGGCTTCAGGCCATGACCACCCTAGCACCAGAGAGACTACCCATGCAGCCACTTGTATACTTCTCCATTAATTGGTGAAGTAGACATCAACAACCTCAGATATGCAGATGATGCCACCCTAACGGCAGAAAGTGAAAAGGAACTAAAGAGTCTCTTGATGAGGGTGAAAGAGGAGAGTGAAAAGGCTGGCTGAGAGTGAAAAGGCTGGCTTAAAACTCAACATTAAAGAAACTAAGAAAATGACATTTGGTCCCATCACTTCATGGCAAACAGAAGGGGGAAAAGTGGAAACAGTAACAGATTTTCTTTTCTTGGGCTCCAAAATCACTGTGGACAGTGACTGCAGCCATGAAATTAAAAGACACTTGCTCCTTGGAAGGAAAAGTATGACAAACTTAGACAAAGTATTAAAAAGCAGAGACATTACTTTGTGAACAAAGGTCCATAGTCCAAGCTATGGTTTTCCAGTAGTCAGGTATGGATGTGAGAGATGGACCATAAAGAAGGCTGAGCACCAAAGAATTGATGCTTTTGAACTGTGGTGTTGGAGAAGACTCTTGAGAGTCCCTTGAACTGCAAGGAGATCAAACCAGTCAATCCTAAAGAAAATCAACCCTGAATATTCATTGGAAGGACTGATGCTGAGGCTGAGGCTCCAATACTTTGGCTACCTGATGCCAAGAGCTGACTCACTGGAAAAGGCCCTGATTCTGGGAAAGATTGAGGGCAGGAGGAGAAGAGGACAACAGAGGATGAGATGGTTGGTTGGCATCACCGACTCAATGGTCATGAATTTGACCAAACTCTGGGAGATAGTGACAGACAGGGACGCTTGTCATGCTGCAGTCCATGGGGTCACAAAGAGTCAGACATGACTAAGAGACTGAACAACAACAACAACAGACGGAAGGGCAGGTTAGAGGAGGTTAGAGGAAGAGCTTGTACATCTGGGAGGGCCACCATGGAATAAGGTGGTGAAAGCCTTCCTTGGACTATGAAACACCACACCTATTTACGTAAGCAACTTGGGCTACTGTGACAATGATCACCATTACTGTTCCCAGGACTCAGCCTCCTGGGTCTGAGGGGCACGAGAGAGCATGTGCAAAGAGGATGGGAGGGTCTTGCTGAAATTTCTAGTGAGGACCTGAAACCAGGTCCTAGGAACACCTTTAGCTGTGCAGTCAGAACTCATTCAGGTAAGGATCCCCCATAAACCCCCACCCTTCTGAGGCTGCTCAGGATGCTACCTGAAGCTGGTGCTCTTTTTTAAACATTTATTTTTAATTGGAGGATAATTGCTTTACAATATTGTGCCGGTTTCTGCCATATGTCAGCACAAATCGGCCATAGGTATACATATGTCCCTTCCCTCTTGAACCTCCCTCCCACCTCCCTCTTCATCCCACTCCTCTAGGTTGTCACAGAACACCAGGTAGGGGGCTGGCACTCTTCAAGTAGAGGTGGCCACTACCTTGGAGGTCACTGTCAGTCCAGAGCCCTGAGAGATGGGTGTCTGTCCCAGCCGTCCCCTTCTGCCACATGAGTGTTCCATACGGTGGGAGCTGGCCAAGGAAGGGGCAACCTCCTCCAGTCCCCAAAGGAGGCAGGTTCCTCTGGTCCTTGCAAGACGTTCATGATTCTCATATTCTCAGCAGCCAGATTCCTCACTCAAGATATCTGCCCAATGGGAACCTAGAAGGCTGTCTTCCTTTCCCAGCACCCATCTAAGTGCATATCATGACCAAAAGTCAAGAGTGCGGCCTTGAACTCACTTGGATCCACAGCTTCGTGTAAGTGAGTGCTGCTGACCTGTGTACTAACAGATGTTCTGCTTGCAATAGCCCGTTCTCCTTTCTGAACTGAGGTCAGGTTTAAAAGGGATAACCATGACAGCCAATGGCAACATGGACTGGGATGCAGAGAGCCCAAGAGATGGGCTGCATTGATAGTTATGTGTCTCAATAATGTTTGCTTGCGATGAAAAGAGGCATCCCCATTTCCTTAAACTCCAAGGAAATGCTGTTACAAGAAGGGCTGCTATTTTGTGAACTGCTCCACTCCCTCCCCTACTGGTGATCTCTCACGAGGCCCGGAGACCAGGGCCCCACACTAAGCTGCATGACACCCATCTTAACTATGACAATCCCTATGTTCGTTATCACACTATATGGAGTGCTCACATGGAACCAACTTGTGAACACCACTCTACATAGTCTGCATTATCCTAGCAGATTTTTCCACTTCTAAATGGAAGTTTTCAGAAAGTTATAAGGATAGCCAGGCACATGGTTGAAATGTAAAGAGCTAGCTGGAATGTCAGTGTTTCCTAATCTGGTAAAGAGTGAATAGTGTTGGGAGTGGGCTGTCCTCCTGAGTGCCCGGACTGAGCCCCATCCAGTGATGGGAAGAAATCAGGACCAGTTAGTTTACTTTTGAGGATGGAGCAGAGAGACATTTTTTCCTACTGGGGGTTGAGATCAGGAAAGGAGGATAAGGGAGTAGGCTAATACTCAAACTCCAGGTGAATTGCCAAAGGGCTCAGCCTGAGGACTTGCAAACAGCCCACAGAACTTTCCAGACATGCCCAGAGGCATCCCAGAAGTTAAGTGGCTGGGACTGGGAATCCCACTTCATCCAAAGAAGCCTGAGTTAAAGCTCTGTTGAGAAACCCACAGGCTCTGGGTCCAAAGCGTCTTGCTTCTCAGAGCACAAAACATGCCCAAGATAGAGAGTCAAGATTGTTCTTCCTTTTCCTACTAGAGCCCCTCTACTTCTGTCACCAGAAAGCTTAGGCAGTTTGGGATCCTTGGCAAGGCCTTTGACCAACTAGCAGTATGGTTTCTGTCAGGGACTTCCTGGACAACAGATGTCAACAAACAGTCATGGATTCTGAAGAGGAAGAAAAAAACGAAGTAGACAGACGTGATGGTGAACACTAACAAGAGCTTCTCTGGGAATTCCTAGAAATACTTGTATGAGTCAATGGGAGCTGCTATAACAAAATATCACAGACTGAGTGGCTTAAACAACACACATTTATTTGGCAAATTCAGTTCCTGGGGAGAACCCCTTCCTGGTTGACAGCTGCCATCTTGCTATGTCCTTATGTGGTAGAGAAAAAACTTTGGTCCCTTCCTGTTCTTATGAGAGCACTAATCCCATCACAGGGGCTCAACTCATGACCTTGTTAAAACTAAATCACCTCCTAAAGGCCTTACCTCCAAATACCATCCCATTGGGAGTCAGGGCTTTGGGGGAGGCACAAACACTCAGCGCATAACAGGGGCTTGTTAGTGTTCTGAGGATCCTGTATCTGTGGGCAGGTGAGGCCCTGAACCTGCAGATGACAGGGTGTTGTGAATTCTGGGCAGAGGAAGTGTCAGGGTACAGAGCCGCTGCCATGCCTTGCTCACATCAGGCCATGTACTGAAGAACACTCACCAGTCTCAGGATGTTGGGCTATTCAAGATTTTTAGCCCCTACTGTTTCTTCACTTAGGCACTATATTTATTCAGAGAGCTAAAAATGGCTAAAAACCATAACTTTGGAGTGAAACTAGAGCTTCAGTGCCTTGAATTCCCTTCCCTGTTTGGTTCTGGGCTAATGGGAGCCACAGGAGAATCAGATGACTTTGGAAGACATAAGAAAAGCAAGAAGCCAGTGCCATGGCAGCTCAGGTAGTGTCCCTGATCTGCCAGCTCCTTTTGTTGTTGTGGGGCAGCCCTGGCCCTGCCACTCCCCCAATTCTCACCAGATATCCTCCTCCAGCTGGGTCAAATGTGTGTGCAGCTCTTGGTAATGGAGACCAGTTCCTTTGCAGGTCACTCACGGTATTGAGGTTGGAGGTGGCCAGAGACAGATGAGCTGCTGGTTTGTTCTCGCACTTTCCCTTGGCCCATTTCCCTGCTGATAGTTGGTTTGGGCAATTTCAGGCTCAATACCTGATGTGCAGACCCTTCCAGTCCACACAGGAAGCGGGTCCCATTCTCATGATAATCCTCGTGTTCTACCTCACCTTGACTGCTTAGCTTCTCTAACTGAACCTTGGATGGTGCAGAAACACCTCAAGAGAAAGAAAAGTTAGAAACCAGGGGAGTGGATGATGAGCAGGCAGAAACGTACCAAAAGCCAGCATCCTCTAAGGAGCAAAATCACTTGGCATATATTTAATACAACTGCAACTCAAAGATGAATGCATTTTTTTTTCCTTTGGTGACTTTTTGTCTTCAGCTTTATTGAGGTTTAATTGATAAATAATAATTGTATATTCTTGAGATCCACAGCTTGCTGTTTTGACACGTGTATATATTGTAAATTGTTCCCCAGTACCCTATTGTATAGTTGAATGCACTTGAAAGAGCCCAACCCACAATAAAAAGCAGCCATTTCTGTTTGCTTCTCTAACATGTATTTAGGCTTGTTTGGGGATCTTGAACTTCCCTGGTAGTATCAAGTCTTGGAGCCCTGGGTGGCTGCTGCCACTGCCCAGCAGCTGAGGTGGAGCCCATGGGCTCTGGTCAGGAGACAACTTGAACTCGCATCCTTGTCTCTCCTTTCTCATTACAACACCTTACACATGTACCATCCCTAATTTAGGGCCCACTCTCCTCATCTGCAAAGTCTTGTTTGGATACAATGGTGACTTTCAAACATATTTATAGTAAGAAATATATTTTGTATCAGGACTCAATACAGATACCCATACAAATCAATATATAGGACAATGAAAGTTTCAATAACCAATACTTACCATTACCACATAAGATGCTCCTACAGAATGAACGTCTGTATCCTTCTTAAACTTGTGTGTTAAAACCTAATCCTCAGTGTGATGATATTTGGACTTTAGGAAGTGATTAGATCATGAGGGTGGAACCCTTGTGAATGAGATTAGTGCCCTTATAAAAGAGACCCCAGAGAGTTCTTTGTCCCTTCTGCATGTGAGGTCACAGCAAAAAGATGACTTTCTATGAACAAGGAAGTCAGCCTTCAGCAGACAGTGAAACAGCTGGTGCCTTGATCTTGAAGTTGCCAGCCTCCGGAACTGTGATAAATAAATGTTTGCTGGGTAAGCCACCTGATCCTTGGTATTCTATTACAGCAGCCTGGATAGACTAAGAGATTGTTACTGTGAAGTTGGGGTGTGGAAGTGGATTTGGGTAATGGGTAGAGGGGTGGATGACTTTTGAGATGCAGACGAGAAAAAAACCTACACTGCCATGAACAGATCTTTAAAGAGGATTCTGGTGAGAGCTCACAGAGAACCTCAATCTTCTTAGAGAATAACTAATATTTATGAACAGAATGATGGCATGGGGTCTCAGATGGGAAAGAGGAACATGTCATTGTAAACTGGAGGAAAAGTGATCCTTGTTAAAAGTGGAAAAGAAGCTGACTAAGTTGGGTCCAAGTCCTAGTAGTTTATGGAAGGAAGAACTTGCAAGTGATGAAATTGGATGAAGCAATTTCTAAGCAGTGTTGAAGGTATGGTTGGCTTCTCCTGACTGCTTATAGTAAAATGTGAGAAGAGAGAAATAACTTACAGATGGAATTGCTAAGCAAAAAGGAAGCAGAACTTAAAGATTTGGAAAATTCTCAGCCTCTTTATATTGCAAAAAAGTGAGAATACCAATGATGTGGCCAGATGCCTGTTTCATAGGGAAATTAGTATAGATGTAAACTCCAGACTTATCAACTTTCTCTACAAAAGCTAGGAATAGAGATAAGATTATGCCAGCTGAAACACTGCCAGCTGGGACTAAAGGAAACAGAGAAAATAGAGCAAAATAAAGGAAGAATGCTGACTTCTTTGACCTGACAGGACTGGACCATAGAGCTATTCAGCTGTGAACATACACTATTCCTCAAAACAAGCGAAGAAGGACCCCAGAGGGGATGGAGAGGTTATTAGGGCTGCTACTCCTATCCCAGGCTCAGAGTGTACCGGCCTGTGGGCATGGCTGCCTCCACCTAGGTTCTAAAGCACAGAGTGACCAAGCAAAGCTGTGAGCTTGAGAATCCAGCCCAGGAGAGCTTCAGGGCACCAGCAAAGAGCTGTCATGGAGCAAGGCCTGGAAGAGAGGCATCCCAATGGGTCCGAAAGGCAGAGCATGGCACCAAAGAGGGTTACAGTAAGTCCCCTTCATAAGCAAGAGTTCCATTCTGAGAGTGCATTTGGAAGTCCAACAAAGTTAGCCTAGGTACCAAACTAACACAATCGGCTATATAGTACTGTACTGTAATAGGTTTTAATACTTTTCAAATATAATATGTTAAAAATGTGAAAAATAAAGAAAACATTTTAATCTTACAGTACAGTGTTTGAAAAGTACAGTAGTATGGTACAACAGCTGACATACAGGGGCTGGCATAGAGTGAACAGGCAAGAAGAGTTACTGACTGGAGAAGGGAGGAGGTGGGAGATGGTAGAGCTGAGGGGTTGTCAGCAGTAGGAGACAGAGGGCAAGCTGCAGTTTCACTCACACCTGACATGGATGGCACAGGTTCAGGTTCCTCGCTGGAACCAGATGCACGTTTGCATCTTTGAAAGTTTGCACGTTTGAATCTTTGAAGGTTCATATGTACGGGACTTACTGTATTCTTGAGCCTTAAGATTTAATGTTGTTTGCTCTGTTAGGTTTTGGACTTACTTGGGACCTATCTAACCCTTGCTTCTTTCTGATTTCTCCTTTTTGGAATGGGAATGTCTATGCCATGTCTGCGGCACCACTGGATTTTGGAAGCATATAACTTGTTTCGTTTTACAGTTTATAGCTGGATAATTTTCCTCCAGCTTGAGGTACAAGTACCTCAAGTCTCACCCATATTTGATTTAGATTTATATGATATTTAGATGACACCTGAACTTTTGATGCTTTTGAACTGTGATGTTGGAGAAGACTCTTGAGAGTCCCTTGGACTGCAAGGAGATCCAACCAGTCCATCCTAAAGGAAATCAGTCCTGAATATTCATTGGAAGGGCTGATGCTGAAGCTGAAACTCCAATACTTTGGCCACCTGATGCAAAGAACTGAATCATTAGGAAAAATCCTAATGCTGGGAAAGATTGAAGGTGGGAGGAGAAGGGGGTGACAGAGGATGAGATGGTTGGATGGCATCACTGACACGATGGACATGAGTTTGAGTAAACTCTTAGAGTTGGTGATGGACAGGGAAGCCTGGTGTGCTGCAATCCATGGGATCGCAAAGAGTTGGACACGGCTGAGAGACTGAACTGAGATGAGACTTTGGACTAAGAGTTTAGTTAATGCTGGAACAGTTTAAGACTTTTGGGGCTATTGAATGGAATGAAATGTACTTTGTATATGAGAGGATATGAATTTTGAGGGTCCAAGGATAGAGTTCTATAGACTAAATGTTTGTGTCCCCTCCCCCAGGATTCATATGTTGAAATCTAATCCCCAGTGTGATGGTATTAGGAGTGAGGCCTTTGAGAAGTGATGAGGTCATGAGGGTGGAGTCCTCATGAAAGGGATTAGTGCCCTTATCAAGAAACCCCACAGAACTCCCTCAACATTTCTGCCAGATGAAGTCACATGTAGAACATGGCCATCTATTCACCAGGAAGACATCTGTGAGCTTCACTAGACACCAAACTGTTGGTGCCTTGATCTTGGATTTCCTAGCTTACAGAACTGAGATGTTGCTGTTTAAGCCACTCAATCTATGGTATTTCTGTTACAAGAAGGACAGTGTACTTGGATGTTTTGTATTATCTCCTTTTTATTCTGTTTCATGTTTCCAAATATATGCAGAGACTTGCTAACTCAAGCCTCTGTTGAGACTTGCTAACTCAATTTTAGGACAACCACATATGGGTAACAAGTTGCAGTTTAAACAGTTATAGATGCTTCCAGGGCATTCAGCCAGTCCTTAAGCTCCAGGACACTGTGGGGGTTTTAGGGGTTTGTGCTGGCAGCCTGCTTCAAAATGGCTTCCTCTCTGAGGGGGCTATGTTTTCTCCCTCTTTTTCACTATGACACAGCTAAAGAGTCAGATACTGAGCTCTGGGGCTCAAGGTCCTTCTTCACTGAGAACCTGACTTAGGCCTTCCTGGTTAGGGAAGCAGAAGGGTAATTACAGAGGATTCAAGTGGCCAAAGAAGCTAGTAAGGCCTGACGTTGGCCATTGTGCCCTGGGCTATAGTCCCAAGTTATTCAATCAAACAATCATCTGAGGGCTTCCCTGGCGGCTCAGTGGTTAAGAATCCACCTGCCAGTGCAGAAGACATGGGTTCGATCCCTGGTCAGAGAAGATACCACATGCTGCAAAGCAACAGAACCCATGCACCACAACTACTGATCTTATGCTCTAGAGCTTGGAAACCTCAGCTAATGAGCCCTGCAACCACTGAAGCCCCTGTGCCCTAGAGCCCATGCTCTGCAACAAAAGAAGCCACTGTAATGAGAAGCCCATGCCCCACAAGTAGAGAGTAGCCCCTGTTTGCTGCAACTAGAGAAAAGCCTGTGCACAGCAATAAAGACTCAGCACAGCCAAAAGTAAATATATAAATAAAATTATTAAAACAAAACATTCATGTGAATGTTGCTGTGAAGGTTTTTTGTAGTTGTGGTTACTTGACATCTATAATCAGTTGACTCTAATTAAAGAAGACTACTAACCCTTGATAATGTGGAGGGGTCTCATCCAATCACTTGAAGGTCATAAGAGGAAAGATTGAAGTTTCCCAAAGAAGAAGAAATTCTGCCTCCAGACTGCATTATAACCCCTACCTGTTTCTAGTCTGCAGGCCTGTCCAAAATCTAAAAAAAAAAAAAAAAAAAGTCCTATAGATTTTGGACTTGCCAGAGCCCACAGTTGAGCTGTTGCTGCTGCTGCTGCTAAGTCGCTTCAGTCGTGTCCGACTCTGTGCGACCTCACAGACGGCAGCCCACCAGGCTCCCCAGTCCCTGGGATTCTCCAGGCAAGAACACTGGAGTGGGTTGCCATTGCCTTCTCCAATGCATGAAAGTGAAAAGTGAAAGTGAAGTCGCTCAGTCGTGTCCGACTCTTCGCGACCCCATGGACTGCAGCCTACCAGGCTCCTCTGTCCATGGGATTTTCCAGGTAAGAGTACTGGAGTGGGGTGCCATCGCCTTCTCCGACAGTTGAGCTAGTCAGTTCCTTAACAATCAATTGCTCAATCTATCCATCCATGTACTATCTATCTATCCACCTACTCACCTATCTCTATCCATCTGTCATCTATCTGTCATAATTTATTATCTACGTATTGATGAGTTTATCATTATCTATCTATCATCTATCTATCTATTCATCTATCTCATCTCCTATTGGTCTGTTTCTCTGGAGAACCCTGACTGAGCCAGGAGATTACTCTGTGGGCATTCCTAGGGCACTGATTATAACCCTTAATTACATTTTTCACAGCTTTATGGAGGTTTTGGCCCCCATGGTCCTGGCTTGAATTAGTGGTTAACACTTACCTGTGCTGCTCCAACCTGGTAGCGCTCTTCCTGGGGGCCAGGAGGTAGCTTGGGAAGCTGCCAGGTAAGGCTTGGGGGCCAGTAGAGGGGGCTTTCATCTTAGGAGTCTTAGGGGAACCTTTGCCTGAGGTTCCCCTCATAGGAAGGGACCCTGAAATAGCAGTGAGAGGCAGCAGAAAATTTAGGACTGAGTGACATCAGCCAATTTACTTCTTATTTCCAAACTTTGGCCCTTTGGTGTGGAAAACGGGACAAAATTCAGCATCCTGGCTACGTTCAAGACTGGTTGTATGATCAGAACTGGGAAAGAGACAACAAGTGGGACAGAGCCTTGGGACAGGGCAGAGTGTCCATCCATATAAGGCATTGTACTGCGGGAGCACCCAGGGCTGCACTGGGCCTTCTGTGGAACCCAGGCACAGATTTGCATCACACCTTACCCAGGTGATGGGCTTCCTGCTTCTTGCAGTGTCCTGATGATGGCGTTCACCACATCTCCAGCGTCCAGCTGAGTGCTGGACAAACAGTACATCTGGGTCTGAAGCAGCGGAATGAAGGCTGGACTGAAGGACTGAAGGATATGCAGGCTTCTTGCCAACAGACAGGCACTCCTGTCCAAGGGACACAGACAGTGTACCCCACCCCCCCCCCACAGACTATTGTCACTCCAAGCTGCAGAACCAGGGCAGCAAAACAGACAGGCAGTCCTGGATGTCTCCCGTTGACATCTTTGGAGTTGCCCACCATCAGCATGGCCTGTTATGACTAATGCCGTCAGGCAGGATGGCTGTTGTCTGCCAGTGAATCACGGATGCAGCTCCTCAGCCTTGGCAGCTGGCTGGGCCTGATGACACAGGGGAGAGAGCCCTGGGGTGGGAAGTGGGAGCCACAGTTCCGGTTCTAGTCTGTGATGATTTGCCATGTGAGCTGGGCTCTGGCCTCCCCAGTCTGTAGAACTAGTCAGAACCACCTGTAGAACTCTTAAAAATGCAGCTGGCTATCGCCCTCTCTCCCACCCACAGGGAGATGCTGATTTCAGAGCTCTGGCACAGGGCCCGGGAACCTGCATTCTCACCAGCAGGCCCTGTGCCCAGGGTGCCCATTCTGGCTTGGAGGCCCCACCAGAGCTGCTTTGGGGGCCCTGTCCATTGCCCCAGGCTTTCAATTCTAGGATACTATAATGTCTTTCCACCACAAGTTCCAAGAAATTTCTGGAAGGAAGGGCCAGCTCACTTTCTTTTCCTTGAGCACCTCATCTGGGCCAGGCCCCTAGGGGGTACCCAGAAGTGGAGGGCACGCTGCCCAAGACCCTCTGTTACCTGGGACACTTCCCCTCTAAGCCACACACACTGCGACAAGGACTGGAACCCCCCAGATGCAAACCCAGGGTGTCTGGCAGGCAGGGGGACATGGAAAAACCCCTCCAGATGTGCACATGGGGGAAGCTGAGGTGGGGGCACTGTTGGACTTAGAGCAATACACTGGGAAAGTCACTACAGAGATGAAGGCAGCTTATGGCCCTGCATTGAGAAGGGCAGGGGCTGGGGGTGCAGGCAAGTATGAGAAGCCTGGTGGGAATTGTACTGTGGAAGGAAAAGGAAAGTTCTCGAATATGAGGGGGTCACGGCCATATTCTGGAGGACCTCAAGAACTGGAGGGGAATTTAGGGGTGGGGGTGGGGGATGGTTTTTGAGTAGCTCAGGAGCCTGCCCTGACCTTGTTGTCCCTGGGGAGCCAGGATGGGTCCAGAAGCACAGGCTGCTGGGAGCAGAGCTCTAGGAGCCCAAGGCAGCAGCACTGGGGAGGTTCTGAAGTCCCTCTGAGTCCCTCCTCCTGGGGTTGCCCCCATTCAGCAGTCTGCACCCCAAGACACTGCTTCCCAATCTGGGATGGTCTCAGGGGCTTGAGACCTGAGCTGGGGCTTCCGACGAGCCTGCTGGGCTTCTGTTAACAGCAGGGAATATGCCTACTCCACTGGGGCTGTGTGCTGGAGAGGGACTGGCTGGCTCGACCCCGAGGCCAGCGCAAGGCTCTGAATTCTCAGCCCATCTCTCCCCTCTGCACCACCCTGGGCAAGTTGTTCACCCTCCTGAAGACTCAGTCTGCTCCTCTGTGAAATGGGGATATGATTGTCACCTGCCTTGACCTTAAATGGGAGGCTGCAGAGAGAGCCCAGCTCCAGGCCTCTCCCAGGGAGACTCTGTAGACTTCCTCCTGGCCTTGTCCTTCATGGCAGAAGAGAAACCCTACTAGACCTACTGGCTTGAGGTCAGGCCCCTGGGAAGAGAACTCTACCAAGAATTGCTGAGAGGAAGGCTGGAGAGAACATACTCCCAGGCACAGGCATGAGGGGGCAGGAGCAGTGAGTAGGAAGAAGCAGCAGCTTGCTGAGAACCCGTCTCAGCTGGTGCCAAGGGGGTACAGAGAAGACCAGGGCATGCAGAGAGAACTTCACTGCCGGGGACAGCAAGAAGGGGGCGGATCCCTGGGGGCACTGAGCAGACTGTCAGCAAGCAGGGAAGGGGGAGCATTTGCACAAATCTGGTGCCCCCCCTCCTGAGTAATCATGCTTGCCTGGCCTTGGCCGGCTCCCTCCTCTTCATGAGAGGTCAGGCTGTGGGCTGGAATCCAAGTGTGGCCAGTACTGACTGGGTGGAGGCGGGGCTGAGTTGCAAGGACCAGGATCCCCAGGGAAGAAGACAGAGTTAGGCCAAGCCCTGAGCCAAGCCTGGATTCTGAGGCGACATTGCCGATACCTAGCCTGCCTCCTGGGATGCTGAGCCCTGGGAGGAGGCGATTGTGTGAGGCCAAGGGCAGCTGTGGAAGGTGGGGAGATGGGGAAGCAGCTTCCAGAGTGCCTCAAGCTGCCCAGACCCGTCAAGGCTATCTCCCCACACCAGCAGGCCACCACCCAGTAGCACCTTCTGTTTTTCTCCATCTCTGGTTTACAACCTACACCTGGGGCCTTTGGTGGCTCCCAGCCCTGGTGTGCAGGGCCCCTGGAGGTCATCCAGCAAATCCCTCCAAACCAAGTGTGGAGCAAGTCATCTGCTGTCAGGATCCTCATACCCCCAGTCCCCTCCCCTGGCCCGGGAAGAGTCTTGGTTCCTTGGGCACCTCTACATTTCAGGCTTTAGGACCCCTCCCTGATGGCTCACTGCTGAGAATTAGCTAGATCCACTGCCAAGGTACCCTGTTCCCTGAACACACCCCCATGGAGTCCGCCCTCTTGCTGAGCCTCCAAGTCCACCAGGCTGCAGCCCCCATCAGCTGACCTCCTGCTTCTCAGCCCTCCTGGCACTGCTACCCTCTACCCGCATCCTGGCCCTGGCTCACAATCTGTTGGCCAAAGCCAACCTGAGCTGGTGCAGAAGGAACAGTGGACATGATGCTGAGTTCTATGTGTCAATTTGGCCAAGTCATGGTTGTCCAGTTGTTTGGTCAAATACAACTCTAGATGTGGCTGTAAAAGTAGTTTTTAGATGTGATGAGCATTTGTTATCAGTTGACTTTGAGCAAAGCAGATCAGCCTCCATAATGTGGGTGGGCCTCATCCAATCAGTTGAAGGCCTTAACAGCAAAGACTGAGGTTCCCCAAAGGAGGAATTCTGACCCCAGACTGTGATGTAGAAGTCCAGCTTGAGTTTCCAGCCGTCAGACTTAAGAGAGCAACGTAAACACCTGCCGGAACCTGCATTCCACCGGCCTGCCCTCCACAGTTTGAACCTAACAGTCCCTAGAATAGCATGAGCCATCTCCTTAAAAATCAATCTCCCTCTGTTCCTCTCTGTGTCTGTCTCTGCCTCGTCCTGCCACATACAGTGGAAAGTGAGGGAAGAGGTTTAGCTGGACAGGCATGTGGCAGCCATTGCCACGTGTGGGAAATGTGAGCACCCTTGGGGAACCCACAGCTGTGTACCATGCTCCCAGCCTGCATCCGGTCCCTGCCCACCCCCAACCCCCTCCATGGACTCAAACCTGTTCTGCCCCTTTCTGGAGCAGGCCACACAAGCGTGGTCTGCCGAGGCCAGTGGCCTCCAGTGAGGAGGGCTGGATGCTGACCCTGAGCAAGGTCCTTCCCCTCCCCTGGGCCTCAGTGTCCCCATTGCTCAACAGCAGAGCTGGATGAAAGCAGCTGCTTGTAAATGTTTTACAGCAGCAGATTGCTTAGTGCCGAAGGGAATTGTATACAGTAGGTCAACTTGTCAAGCTGTCCAAATAGGGCTTCCCTGGCTTCTGTGGAGTGGAGGGGGCTGTATCCCTGCTCCCACGCCTCACTCCTGCCTTAGCTTTGGACCTTGACCCCCTGAGCCAGGCCACCCCTGCCTACTGGACACCTGCGGGCTGCACTCACCATGCTTTCAGGGGGAAGCCTGCTCCCCAGGAGCCTTGCCTGGCTCCATGTGCCTCTGGGTTGGTGGAGGGAAGCTCATTACTGCTTGTGACTCATAAAAGTCTAAAACTAGCAGACAAAAGCTCCTTTCAGAGCTCCCTTTGAACCCCAGGGTCTCGTTATGTGACAAAGATATTTAGAGGCTAGAGACAAGAGCAATCACACAGAAGGCAGGAAAAGGCAGCCTTGTCTCCTGGGGGAAGCAGCAGCTGGAGCCCCCCTCCCTGTCCTCACACTCAGGCTCTGCTCTTCAGTGAGTGGCCTAGGAAATGTTTCCCTGGTCTCAGGCTGTACTCCAGATGCCGCCTGACGGGCCCTCGAAGGCCAGGACCCCCGATTTCCAGCAGCTTTGCAAGATGGCTTCCCATCCCCGGGGACCCAGGCTGTCTGGGAGCTCGACGCTGTTCATTCTCCTGTCAGTCTTCCCAGGGATCTGCACACGTCAGTCCTGAGACCCTGAGGCCGGAGGCACCTGACCTGAGAGGTCAGAAGGGTGGCTTCTTTTTCCTTCCACCCTTGAGAAGACATTTCTCAGAAAGCATCTAGACAACACAAAAGGAACCGGGGAAGTTAGTCACAGTGAGTTTTACCTGGGCCCCACTCAAGGTGACCCTATGCTGGATGTTATTCCTTTAGCACAAGGAATGACCTCCCCACATGTATCTTTCTGCCACTTCTGCTTCTGTAGGAGCCTCTGAAGGCTCAGAAATAAAAAGCAAAAGAGCTGTCAATAATATAATCAGGATTTCAAGACTACATGAGAAGAGGTGGTAAGACCTTACTCTGAGGGCGAAGGGAAACCTCTGTGATTTTTCCTTCCCTGACTACCTAGGTACAGCATCAAATGCCAGTGGTTTTTGTTATTGGTAGGCTCTCAGATGGAATTCCAGGCACCAGTATGCCTGGGCCGCCAGGGGTCAGAGCTGTCATTTTCTGAGCCCAGCTGGTCTGAAGCTGTCCCACGAGCTCTTTGGCAGCTCTGGTTTGCCACCTGCTGCCTGTGGTCTGACCCTCTCTGGCTTTCTTCCCCCTTGCAGGGAACACCGAGAAACCAGTGGCTCATGGACACACAGTGGTGGGTGTCACTGTCGCAGCCAGGGCCTGGCTCACCTGCTGGGTACTCCCTGCTACACACTGGGTAGGTGGCCTTGGGCAGAGGACACGAGTGGGGCCGGGCAAGGGTCCCTGGATAATGTCTGTATCACTACACCTTGGGCTGGAATCATGGCAACACAGAAGCCAGGAGGCAGAGGTGCAGGTTGGTGCTGTGAGCATGGTGGCTGCCAGCCATAGTCAATGAGTGCTGTGGCGCCTGACCCAGCCTTTGTCTTGCTGGGACCTGCCTCTTCTACCAGTGTCTTCCTGGGAGGTGGCCTGACATCCAGGGACTCTGCGTCCTAATCAAAATTCCCTGGACTGCTGGAATTTCCTCTCTCAAGAGAGAATCACTTTGTTCCCAAAGGCCCAAGATGGGGATCATCTTTCTTTTGTCTCTTCCTCCTCCGCATCACTCCCTTCAGGCCCAGAGCCCTGCCTTGTCTGGAGTGTTCAGGCTTACAGAATGCTGGCCCAGTGTGTGTGTTTGAACTCCAGCCAGTCTGGAGAAGGGTTATCATCCCATCTGAAGAGGAGGAGGCTGAAGCTAGGATAGGAGGAGGGCCACTTGGAGAACCCAAGACCACAGACCATAGCCTTGTCAATGCCACCCACCCCCACCCATAGCCCAGGCCTGCAGGAAATTCAAAGTTGAGGATCCCCAGGGAGGCCTGGCCCCAGGCCAGCTTACTTTCTGCTCCTGGGAACCCTGATAGCTACACAGTGATGGCAGTGCCTGCTTTTTGAACTCAGCTGTCTTGCAGCAACCTCTGGGCCAGTGTCTTTATCCACTGGGGCTACCCTGCTGGCTTAAACAACAGACATTTATTTCTCACAGTTCTGGAGGCAGAAGTCCAAGATCAAGGTGCCTGCAGATCTGGTTCCAGGTGAGGGCAACTTCCTGCCTGGTTGGTAACAGCCACCTCCCTACTGTGTCCTCTCTTGGTGTTTCCTGGGTGCATGTGCATGGAGACAGAAGCCACTGCTCTGGTATCACTTCTTATAAGGACACTGATCCCATCATGGGGACCCCACCATCATTACCTCATCTAACCCTCATTACTTCCCAAAGGTCCCATCTCCAAATATCCTCACAATGGGGGATAGAGTTTCAGCTTGTGATTTGGGGGAATGCAAACATTCAACCTATGTCAACCAGGGAGAGTGGAGATGAAGGTAAATTTCAAATAGTAACCCTGGTGAATTTCTGCTCCTCAAACACACATTAGCCCAAAGCCCCGGTCCAGCAGCAGGGGGCAGAGGCATCAGGCAGAGCTGAGAGCTCCACACCCAATGTGCTTTTCTCTGAGGGCCCTGGTGCTGCGCAGCTTTGTTTTTACAAATTGAATTATAATCTAGTCACAGGTTTCATATGCTGACCTCACCTTAAAGTAATCAAGTAAAAAGTCAAGAGCACACAGGCCTTGGGTGGTCAGTGGGTTCAGGGTTTCTGGAGCAGCATAACCCACTGATGAATTTCCTGGGGCTGTCATTGTAACAGTTCACCACAAAGGCTTGGACTTGAAGAACAGAAATTTATTGTCTCATTGTTCTGGTGGCCAGAAGTTGGAAATACAGGTGTTGGCAGCACCGTTCTCTCTCTGCACTTTCCAGACAGAGATCTATCCTTGTTTTCCTAGCTTTTGGTAGTTTCTGGCATCAGAGAAATTCCTTGGCTGGTGGCTGCATCACTTAAATCTTTTCCTCCTTCTTCACATGGCTTCTTTTCTGCTCTGTATCTTCTCTTCTTGTCTCTTGTGAGGACACTAGTCATTGAATTTCTGGTCCCTCAGGATAATCCAGGATGACCCTATCTCGAGATCATGAATTTCACCACATCTGAAAAGACCTTTTTCCAAGTAAGGTCATGTTCACAGGATCTGGACATTAGGGTTTGACTAGATCTCTTTGTGGGCCACCATTCACCCCACTCCATCCATCCCCCCCAATGGATCACAGCTCACTGACTTCCTAGGAGTCTGGTTGTCAGGGCAGAGGGACCATTGATGAGACCAGCTGCCACCTTCTCAGAAGTGAAGTAGCTGAGGCCTCAGGTCCCCTGGTAAGTGAGGGGCAGATCAGGGACTTGCTACCCTGCGCCCTAGGCTCCTATGGCCTGGATAAGCCTGCTGCCCTCAGGGCCAGGACCAACTCTTTCACACAGCATGGGCACCTACAAGGGGCACAAGCCTACGGGCTCCCTGGCACAAGGTGACTCTGCTTGGTGTGGCATTGGGAAGCCTTATTCCCTCAGCTTGACAGGAGAGGACTAGAGAAGGATCTCAGGGGCTTCTCCAGGCTCCAAAGGCCATGGCTGCTCAGGAGGCCATGGGGACCATTGCTTCTGGGAGGGCTGTGATCAGCTGGGTGGAGGGCAGCTCCAGGATCCAGAGAACTCAGGTTGTCAAGAGTGAATACACTGGCAGCATCCCCTTCGCAATTCCAACAGGTATGCCCTTGGCTGGCCTGGGACTCGAGTGTCCATAGGAATGAATGTTCCTCTCACGGTGAGCCAAACCAGGGCAGAAAGCTTTCAGAGTGGCAGCCAGGGTACAGACAGGACTGAGGTGAGCTCCATACAGCCCAGAGGCCTGGGCTTGGGTGCTGCTCCACACCCTGCTATCCTCTAACACGTCTGTCCTGTGGCTGCCTCACCCTCTGGTAGGCCTCCACCAGCAGAAACCTACCTCCCTTCCTCCTGAAGCAACCAGTACTAGTATGACTGACTTTTGGAGATGTCTTAGTCCCTCCATGGCGTGGGAAGCTGCATCTCAGTCACTTCTGGTACCTCCATCCCTGTCCTCAAAGAAGCTACCAGCCACATCAGAGATGCCCTGTCTCCCAGTGGGTACCCAGCCTTCTCTCCTCCAGATATGCTCCACTTTGTCAGGTCCTTCAGAGTATGGGTCCCAGAAATAGCCAGAATATCTGGTTGGTGTGAAAGCAGAGCAGAGCCAAGGCAAGCCATACACATCAGATACTGCCTGACATTTGAAACTTAGTATCGCATTGAATCCTGCTAGGCCTAGGCTTCCCAGGTGGAGCTAGTGGTCAAGAACCCACCTGCCAATGCAGGAGACATAAGAGAAATGGGTTTGATCTCTAGGTCAGGAAGATGCCCTGGAGGGCTTCGCAACCCACTCTAGTATTTTTTGCCTGCAGAATCCCGTGGACAGAGGTGCCTGGCAGGCTGAAGTCCATAGGGTTGCAAAGAGTCGGACATGACTGAAGCGACTGAGCATGCACACAATCATTGAAAAGATGAAAAAGGCCATCTGTGTCTCAGAGGTGTCAAGTCATTTCCCAAAAGTCATAAATATAATAAGCAGTAGAGTCAAAAGTCTAATCAGACCACATTGTTCTAGAGCCCATGCCTTACACACTAAATTGCAGAGGGGAGCAGCACACTCACCTCCCTTGCTCTGAATACTTTGCCTCTGTTGATACGGCCCAGGGCCCTGATTGTCTATCTGGCTCCTCCTTTGTGACACCAATTCATGATGAGCAGTTGACTCTTCTTGCCCATCTCCATGTCTTTCCCTGTGTTTTCTGGGCCCTAGTTCAGAGTTGCCTGGTCTCCACTGCCTAGCTCCCCTCCTCCACCTGAGCCCTGCTTCAGCCTTTGCAGGCCAACATGATTACTGAGTAAAGTTAGAGCACAGCAGGCGAGCAAAGCATTGGTGCACAGAGCCATGAGCTGGCAACCGCTAAATTGAGAACAATTCCTGGAAATTAGGAAACAACTATCAAGGCCAAAGGCATCAAAATTAAATCGGCCTTTGAAACAAACAAGTGCATCTCCGCAGGCATCTACTATGATCTTGCAAGCTTCCAAAACGAGCCCTTAAATGAGATAAAGTCCTTCAGCCCAGGTTGGACTGGGCACATGGGTGCAGAGGATTGGCTGACCTATGGATGCCATTAGCAGGAACCAGTTTGGATTGCAAGCCATTGATGGAAACCAGGAGGGGGGCATCAGGGCCTCCCTATGGCACAGCACACAACCTTCCCACAGGGGCATCTGTAAAATGGGGGGCAAGAGACATAGCATTTTTAGTGAAGCCTGAAGTTGGGGGGCTTTTTCTCCTTTAAGAATTTTTCCTAGCTCAACGAGTGGTGATTCCTGGAGTTGCAGTGGTTTGGAAGTGTTGCCCATTTTTATTATCCCTGAAATAAGATCATTTTTAAGAAGCATGGACAAATATCAATACCAATGGAAGCATTCCATGGAGACTCACAAATGTCAAAATATGCTCCATTAACTTTGAGCAGGTACAGCTGTAGCCACCCAGCATTTTCCAGTTGCAGATTGTGGGTGCTGGCCACATGATCCAGTGCAATTCAACAAACATCCCCCATGCCAGGGATGAACGTGTCTACACTGTGGGGAAATGGAAAGACTTGGTGACTGCCTTTGGGGAGCTCACAGACAAGGAAATACTTCCTCGCAGAACACTCAGCTGGCTAAGTGCTCAAGAGGATGTTCTGAGAGTGGGTTCAGGAAGCTCAGAGGAAAACAGGATGGTTTGCACTTAAAAACCTTGATGGTCTTCCTGGAAGAGGCAGTAGTTGATCTGGACCTTGGAAAGTAAGAGTACGGCAATGGTCAGGAAGGTATTGGCGAGGAGTTGGCGAGGAAGGTATTCTCTATGAGAGGAGAGCATTTGCCAGGGCATGGAAGGACAATCGGGGAAAATGACGAGTGACCCACTTGGCTGGAACACTGTGTCCTGTGCAGTCATCCTGAGTCGAGGTCAGGCCTGATTCTGCAGACAATCGGAAGCCATCCAAGGTCATGATTAATGGAGGTGGCATGAGCAGATATATGCAGAGCATCGTGCAGCTGTTCTCAGAGACCTGAGGAACCATGGAGGCCCCTAACACCCTTTTAGGAGATGCATGACATCAAAACTCTTTGATGTCACAGCACCGCTAAAATGTTCTTGGACTTTTCCACCAGGTTGACATTAGCACCAATGGTGCAAAAGCAGTGGTGGGTGAGACAGAAGGGGTCTGAGCACGAATAACGGTGGTGGCATCAGATCTTCCTAGCCATCGATGGGTCCTTCATCAGCACGAGCTTGCAGTGAAGAAACAAAAAGCTGGACTCACATAAAAAGGTTGTTAGAGAAGAAGTAATAATTAACTTTATAAATATTGACCCTTGAATACCCATATTTTAAAAATCCTTTGTGACAAAATGGGAAATACACTTAGAAACTTTCTGCTAGAAACTCAAGTGCAAGTTTGAGTCAAGGCAGAGCACTCTGGCGACAATTCTGAGTTGTGAGCTGAACTGGCTGATTTTTCAGAGAACATCATATTTACTTGAAAGAATGACTAACTAATGTTATTCCGTTTTGGAGATCTGGCAGACATTTTCTTGTAAATGAACGAAGTGAGCTCATCACTTCAAGGAAAACAACTGACAGTATTTTTGCCAATGCTCACATTTAAGATTTCAAGCAACATTAAGAATTTTGAAAAGGCACTACTTTGAACTTGAGAGCTTTCCAATACTTAATGACTTTTTCCAATGAGATGGGTGGTGAGAGTAACAAATGTGATGTTCTGATGTAGAATGAAATGTGTCAACACATGGAAGGTCTGTCCAAGTCAAGGGACTACCACTTTCCAATGACCAGTGCATGATGCTCCTGATCCATTCAGAGGATGGCTTGGTGGGGTCAACAGTGGAAGTTTCACTAATATGGTTTCACACTCTACACTGCACTTAACCTGGAAGAAACAACCACTGGCTGAGTTTTTGTCTCATACCAAAGAAGAATGTCCACAAGTACATGAAATGTCGACTGAAATATTCCTTTTTTCTTTTTGGCCACACCACATACTATATGGGATCCTGGACCTGGGATCGAACCTGGGACCCCTGCATTGGGAGCATGGAGTCTTAACCACTGGAAGCCAGAGAAGTCCTTAATCCTCCTTTTTCTAGTTACATATCTTTATGAGGACAGATTTCCTTCATATATTTCAACTGAAACAACCATAATAACTGAATAGAAAAGGACATGGGAGACTCTAGTTGTCTTGTATCAAGCTAGATACTAGAGAAATTTAAAAAAATGTAAGGAATGCAAATTTCTTCAATACGCCTTTTTGTTTGGAAAAATACACTTATTTTCATTCCATTATTTATATTTATACATGAAATCATTTTATTATTGTAATATCCTATTAATAAATAAATACTTTAGCAATCTTATTTTGAGTATGGTTAACATGATGAGCTAAAAGCCACATAAACAAAAGCTCTTTGGAGTCCTCAACAAACTTTGTTGATGTTGTTGATTTACTTCATTGTAAGTGAAGTGAAAGTCACTGAGTCATGTCTGACTCTTTGCGACCCCATGGACTATATAGTCCATGGAACTCTCCAGGCCAGAATACTGGAGTGAGTAGCCTTTCCCTTCTCCAGGGGATCTTCCCAACCCAGGGACTGAACTCAGGTCTCCTGCATTGCAGGTGGATTCTTTACCAGCTGAGCCATAAGGGAAGCCCAACAATACTGGAGTGGGTAGCCTATCCCTTCTCCAGAGGATCTTCCTGAACCAGAAATCAAACCGGGATCTGCATTGCAGGCGATTACCAACTGAGCTATCAGGGAAGCCCTCATTTACCTCATTGTAAATCAACATTTAAATCACTGTTACACTGCCTTTTTTTTTTTTTAAGGTGACATTCACATGACATAATATTATTTAAGGCATACACTTCATTGGTGTTTTGTACATTGACAGGACTGTGTAACTACACCTCTGTCTGGGTCCAGAACATTTTCCTCACCCCGAAAGGAAATCTGTACCCATTAGGCAGTCACTTGCCTTTTCAATCTCCTACTGGCCCCTGGCAACCACTAATCCACTTTCTGTCTCAGTGGATTTACTCTCAGTAAGTTTTAAGAGTACAAATGGGTCTGAGACCAATTTCAGACCGTTTCAGAACTACTAGCTTTAGTCTTTCAAATCTCAGCTCTGCTTTTATTAGCTGTGATACCTTGGTCAAGTTGGTTAATTCCTAGAAGCTTCATTTTCTGACCCCTAAAATGGAGGTGATCATAGTACCATCTTCATGGGGCTGTTGTGAGGATTTAAGGGGAAAAGGCATGTAAAGTTCCTGGAACGTAGTAGACATTCAGTACATGGGAGTTCCTATCAACTCCCAGAAGGGAGCATGGATTCCATTTCTATCCACTCCGCCTCTAGATGTGAAGGGCAATGTTTCCAGAATAAGAGCCAGCTGTCATTCTTGCTTACAAGCCCCAAGACTTTGGTGAGTAGCTTCACCACTCTGAGCATTGCTTTCCTTATCTGTACAGTGGAACTAATAGAATATCCATTTCGCAGGGTAGTTATGAGAATCAATGTGGGAGTGAATGCTTACAATGTTCTCAGCCCATAGCAGGCACTGGATGGCAGACAGGCATTTGCAGGGAGGGTGTTGTTTACAATGATGACAATGACATTGACGGAAAAGGGAAAATGCTGACACTGTCCTCTTGGCTCTCACACTCTGTGTGCAGCTCAGGAGCCACTACTGCGGCTTGGTCCTGCCTTGGGACAGTGGGAACAAGGGGCCCCTAATATCAGGATATGGCAAGATCATGGCAGCACAGTCTGCTTGGGGCCTGAGGAGTCTTCATCTTAGCTCAGCTGCTCCCTGTGCACAGGTTGCTTGGGCTTTAGAAGAGCAAAGAAGTTCATACTAAGCTTTCCTGCTAGAGCCATGTTTTAGCTCCAGACCCAGAAAACTTCTATCCCCCCGTTCTGGAAGGTCCCCAGGGGTGCAGACTTGAGAGGCATTTTTCAACACGATAGCTCCCCATGGCCCCACCTACACAGCCCCTTCTCTTCTCAAAGGATAGAAACATACTCTCCTACTGGAGTCCCTTCTGATGATGCAGGACTCCCGGGGTAAGTCTGCCTCCGCTACCATTGGTGTGGGCGTCCAGGCCTCCGAGGCCTACACCCGTTGGCTCTGAGCCCCACTATAATAAGCTGACACCCTCCTGTCAGCCCCCCTTAACTGCCACGTTTGTACCGCTAATGGGGCTGTAAGTTGCAACCTGAGTTTTTGTCAAGGTAATTTTGAGAGAGGGATGCTGGGGAAGGCTGGTGGGGTGGAGGGTGCAGGGGATCAAAAGACTTAGATTCAACCCTGCTGGTGACTGGAGATATGAACCTTCCTGAAAAGCAGTATGTCAACGCTGTATATTGTCACCCTGCTTATTTAACTTCTATGCAGAGTACATCATGAGAAACGCTGGACTGGAAGAAGCACAAGCTAGAATCAAGATTGCCGGGAGAAATATCAATAACCTCAGATATGCAGATGACACCACCCTTATGGCAGAAAGTGAAGAGGAACTAAAAAGCCTCTTGATGAAAGTGAAAGTGGAGAGTGAAAAAGTTGGCTTAAAGCTCAATATTCAGGAAACGAAGATCATGGCATCTGGTCCAATCACTTCATGGGAAATAGATGGGGAAACAGTGGAAACAGTGTCAGACTTTATTTTTGGGGGCTCCAAAATCACTGCAGATGGTAACTGCAGCCATGAAATTAAAAGACGCTTACTCCTTGGAAGGAAAGTTATGTCCAACCTAGATAGCATATTCAAAAGCAGAGACATTACTTTGCCAACAAAGGTCCATCTAGTCAAGGCTATGGTTTTTCCTGTGGTCATGTA
Source organism: Bubalus bubalis (assembly GCF_019923935.1). Lineage (NCBI taxonomy): Eukaryota > Metazoa > Chordata > Mammalia > Artiodactyla > Bovidae > Bubalus > Bubalus bubalis. The sequence goes on from NC_059181.1 coordinate 109,581,227, forward strand.
CGGATGCGAGAGTTGGACTGTGAAGAAGGCTGAGCACTGAAGAATTGATGCTTTTGAACTGTGGTGTTGGAGAAGACTCTTGAGAGTCCCTTGGACTGCAAGGAGATCCAACCAGTCCATTCTGAAGGAGATCAGCCCTGGGATTTCTTTGGAAGGAATGATGCTAAAGCTGAAACTCCAGTACTTTGGCCACCTCATGTGAAGAGTTGACTCATTGGAAAAGACTCTGATGCTGGGAGGGATTGGGGGCAGGAGGAGAAGGGGACGACAGAGGATGATATGGCTGGATGGCATCACCGACTCGATGGACATGAGTTTGAGTGAACTCCGGGAGTTGGTGATGGACAGGGAGGCCTGGCGTGCTGTGATTCATGGGGTCGCAAAGAGTCGGACACAACTGAGCAACTGAACTGAACTGAACTGGGCCTCAGTTTCCCCACCTGAAGAATGATTAGGTTGGACTAGCTCCGGCTTCTTGGATTTTAGTCATGGACCAATGACCACGGAATAGTCACTGTCCTGAGCCCTTGAAGGCTTGCTGCTTGATTCACTTTGCCCTGGAGAGGCTTGGTCTGGTCCTGAGGAGGTGAATGAAAGATGCAAGGGACAGTTCTCCACTGGGTGGGTAACAGAAGCCATCACAGAGTGAACTGGTCAAATGTGTGCTTTGCACACAAACAGAGCACCCATTGGAGCTTCCCTGGTGGCTCAAAGGGTAAAGCGTCTGCCTGCAATTTGGGAGACCCAGGTTCAATCCCTGGGTTGGGAAAATCACTTGGAGAAGGAAATGGCAACCCATTCTGGTACTCTTGCCTGGAAAATCCCATGGATGGAGAAGACTGTAGGCTACAGTCTATGGTAGGCTACAGTCTATGTTAGGGTACAGTCTATGGGGTTGCAAAGAGTCACACACGACTGAGTCACTTCACTTCATTTTCAGAGCACCCATGGGGACAGTGAATCAAAGGCAGTTTGGTGTATCTGCTGATGGTGGATGGCAGCAGGTGAGCATGGAGTGGGCACCTAGAAATACACCTCAGTCAGGGGCCTGCAGCAGTTTATTGGGTAGTCTTAGGGACCTTGGGAAGCTTGTTGCTGTTGTTCAGTTGCTAAGTCATGTCTGACTCTTTGTGACTCCATGGAATGCAGCATGCCAGGCTTGCCTGAACTTCACTATCTCCTGGATTTTGCTCAAGTTCATGTTCATTGAGTTGGTGATGCTATCTAATCATTTCAGACTCTGCCACCCTCTTCTCTTTTTACCTTCAATCTTTCCCAACAACAGTAGGAAATACAAAGCTCCATTAGGGGGCATAAAGGGAGGCCTGGTATATAGAGAAACATGCCTTGTTTTTAGATATGAAGATTCAATCTTGAAAATACATCAATTGTTAAAAATTGATCTATACATTCAATAAAATCTCAAAACTTCTAGAAGCATTCATGAAACTGGATAAAGTTATTCAAAAGATCATCTAGAAGAAAAAGTACATGGCAAGAATATTCAGAAAGAAAGGCAATGAGGACAAATTCTTCCTGTTGGATAGAGAAGCATATTGTAAAGTTCTTACACAGAGAAAACACCCAACAGATCAATTGATTAAAGCATAATGTCCCCATATATACCCAAATATATATGCAAATTTAGTATATGATGAAGTTGATATTTCAAATCAGTGTTGAAAGGCCACATTATTCCATAAGTGTTGATGGCTATTTCAAAATGGCTACATAGAAAATAAGGCTTCTCTGATAGCTCAGTTGGTAAAGAATCTGCCTGCAATGCAGGAGATCCCGGTTCAATGCCTGGTTTAGGAAGAGCCCCTGGAGAAGGGATAGGCTACCTACTCCAGTATTGTTGGGCTTCCCTTATGGTTCAGCTGGTAAAGAATCCGCCTGCAATGCGGGAGACCTGGGTTCAATCCCTGGGTTGGGAAGATCCCATGGAGAAGGGGAAAGTCTACCCACTACAGTATTCTGGCCTGGAGGATTCCATGGACTATAGGTAGCGAAGAGTCAGACATGACTCAGTGACTTTCACTTCACATAGAAAATTATAAGTCACATCACATCATGGAGTTTTTCTCACTGGTGGTGGTTTAGTTGCTAAGTCATGTCTGACTCTTGTGACCAAGTGGCCTATAGCTTGCCAGGCTCCTCTGTCCATGGGATTCTCCAGGAAAGAATAATGGGGGTGTGTTGCCATTTCCTTCTCTAGGGAATCTTCCTGACCCAGGAATCGAACCCAGGTCTCATGCACTGAAGGCAGGTTCTTTACTGACTGAGCTATGAGGGAAGCCACAAATTTTCATTATATAAGTTATATTAACTCTTCTCATTATATAAGTTATATTTTGGGGTTTGGGAAGGCTTTTCCAAAGATGACATAAAGCCTTGATGTCACAGCGGGGAAGAATGGGGGAAGGGATAGTTAGGGAATTTGGGATGGACATGTACACACTGCTACACTTAAAATGGATAACCAACAAGGTCCTACTGCATAGCAAATTTCAGCACAGGAAACTCTGCTAAATGTTATGTGGCAGCCGGGTTGGGAGGGGAGTATGGGGGAGAATGAGTACATGTGTATGTATGGCTGAGTCCCTCTGCTGTCCACCTGAAACTATCATAACATTGTTAATAGGCTATATTCCAATAGTGAAAATTGGACTATAAAGAAAGCCGAGCACCGACGAATTGATGCTTTTGAACTGTGGTGTTGGGGAAGACTCTTTAGAGTCTCTTGGATTGCAAGGAGATCCAACCAGTCCATCCTAAAGGAAATCAGTCCTGAATATTCATTGGAAGGACTGATGCTGTAGCTGAAACTCCAGTACTTTGGCCACCTGATGCAAAGAATGGACTTATTGGAAAAGACCCTGATGCTGGGAAAGATTGAAGGTGGGAGAAGAAGGGGATGACAGAGGGTGAGATAGTTGGATGGCATCACTGACGCAACAGACATGAGTTTGATTAGGCTCCAGGAGTTGGTGATGGAAAGGGAAGCCTGGCATGTTGCACTCCATGGGGTCAGAAAGAGTCAGACACGACCAAGTGACTGAACTGATATGAACTGATACTCCAATACAAAATCAAAAGCTTAAAAAAATACCTTGAAGTCATATAGAAAAAGGTTACCAATTTGACTACATATAAATAAAAATCTTTTAGGGGAAAAATGCCATAAACAATATGTAATATTTATAATTTATCATATTTATTATAAATGTGATATGTTATATGAAATATAAATATTATATACATATGTAATATATTACATGTAATGCATTTGTATTTTAAGTATGTATCTTTATGCTATATGCTACATAGACTGTTCCATGTATTAATGTATTAAATACATATGTCATATCTCAATGCGACAAAAATATTTCAAATAGATATGACACAGGATTTAAAGCCCTTTCTACAGCAAGCTCTTAGAAATCCATAAGGAAGAGAACAAACATCCCAAAGAAAACCAGGCAAAGGCCCAGAAAACATCATTCCCCAAGAGAATAAGTACAGATGGTCAATAAATATGTTGAAAGATACTATCACCAATAATCAAAGCAATGCCAAGAAAGTATCTTATTTTTCACCTATCAAATTGCCAAAAGTTTAAAGTCTTGACTAAACTGATGAATTTCTTGCACTTCTGGTAGTATAAATTCATGTATTTTTGAGGGCTATTGGGCAATGTATATCAGCAGTATCATGTGCACAGCCTTTGACCCAACAAGCCCATTTTGAGGACTTTACAAGTATTGATATAGGAAGATATTCATGATGTAGAATGGAGATAAAGTGCTTTCTAGAACAATATCTATGATGCATACACAGCAGTCTGGAGTATGTACACCAAATGTTAAGAATAACCATCCTTGGAAAATGAGATCTGGGTGTGATTTTTATTTTTTTTGTACTTTCAGTATTGTTTGCTATTTTTAAATGACATGTATCTTTTTTTTCTGCAAAAAAGATAAAGCTATTTTCAAAAATAGAAAAGTAGAAGATGAAACATTAGCACGGAGCTTTGTAACCACAGTGGTTGGTTGTTTAGGACCAGATATGGAGGCATTGTACAGGAGACAGGGATCAAGACCATCCCTAAGAAAAAGAAATGCAAAAAAGCAAAATGACTGTCTGAGGAGGCCTTACAAATAGCTGTGAAAAAAGAGAAGTGAAAAGCACAGGAGAAAAGGAAAGATATACCCATTTGAATGCAGAGTTCCAAAGAATAGCAAGGAGAGATAAGAAAGCCTTCCTCAGCAATCAATGCAAAGAAATAGAGGAAAACAACAGAATGGGAAAGTCTAGAGATCTCTTCAAGAAAATTAGAGATAACAAGGGAACATTTCGTGCAAAGATGGGCTCGATAAAGGACAGAAATGGTATGGACCTAACAGAACCAGAAGATATTAAGAAGAAGTGGCAAGAATACACAGAAGAACTGTACAAAAAAGATCTTCACGACCCAGATAATCACGATGGTGTGATCACTCACCTAGAGCCAGATATCCTGGAATGTGAAGTCAAGTAGGCCTTCGAAAGCATCACTACGAACAAAGCTACTGGAGGTGATGGAATTTCAGTTGAGCTATTCCAAATCCTAAAAGATGATGCTGTGAAAGTGCTACACTCAATGTGCCAGCAAATTTGGGAAACTCAGCAGTGGCCACAGGACTGGAAAAGTCAGTTTTCATTCCAATCCCAAAGAAAGGCAATGCCAAAGAATGCTCAAACTACTGCACAATTGCACGCATCTCACACGCTAGTAAAGTAATGCTCAAAATTCTCCAAGCCAGGCTTCAGCAATACATGAACTGTGAACTTCCAGATGTTCAAGCTGGTTTTAGAAAAGGCAGAGGAACCAGAGATTGAATTGGCAACATCCGCTGGATCATTGAAAAAGCAAGAGAGTTTCAGAAAAACATCTATTTCTGCTTTATTGACTATGCCAAAGTCTTTGACTGTGTGGATCACAAGAAACTGTGGACAATTCTGAAAGAGATGGGAATACCAGACCATCTGACCTGCCTCCTGAGAAACCTCTATGCAGGTCAGGAAGCAACAGTTAGAACTGGACATGGAACAACAGACTGGTTCCATATAGGGAAAGGAGTACATCAAGGCTGTATATTGTCACCCTGCTTATTTAACTTATATGCAGAGTACATCATGAGAAATGCTGTGCTGGATGAAGCACAAGCTGGAATCAAGATTGCTGGGAGAAATATCAGTAACTTCAGATATGCAGATGACACCACCCTTATGGCAGAAAGTGAAGAGGAATTAAAAATCCTCTTGATGAAAGTGAAAGAGGAGAGTGAAAAAGTTGGCTTAAAGCTCAACATTCAGAAAATGAAGATCATGGATTCTGGTCCCATCACTTCATGCGAAATAGATGGGGAAACAGTGGAAACAGTGGCTGATTTCACTTTTGGGGGCTCCAAAATCACTTCAGATGGTGACTGCAGCCATGAAATTAAAAGATGCTTACTCATTGGAAGGAAAGCTATGACCAACCGAGACAGCATATTAAAATGCAGAGACATTACTTTGTCAACAAAGGTCCATCTAGTCAAGGCTATGGTTTTTCCAGTAGTCATGTATGGATCTGAGAGTTGACTATAAAGAAAGCTGAGTGCCAAAGAATTGATGCTTTTGAACTGCGGTGTTGGAGAAGACTCTTTTGAGCCCCTTGGACTGCAAGGAGATCCAACCAGTCCATCCTAAAGGACATCAGTCCTGGGTGTTCATTGGAAGGACTGATGTTGAAGCTCAAGCTCCAATACTTTGGCCACCTCATGTGAAGAGCTGACTCATTTGAAAAGACCCTGATGCTGGGAAAGATTGAGGGCAGGAGGAGAGGGGACGACAGAGGATGAGATGGTTGGATGGCATCACCGACTTGATGGACATGAGTTTGGGTAAACTCCGGGAGTTGGTGATGGACAGGGAGGCCTGGAATGCTGTGGTTCATGGGGTCACAAAGAGTTGGACACGACTGAGTGACTGAACTTAACTGTTGGAGTCGGAAGGTAGAGCCCCAAGAATAGGAACTCCCTCAACCTGACACGTGCTAGTTGGGTTGTTTTGGCAACTGGAAGGATAAGAATGGAACATAGCCTCTTAGAGTCCCTGTGAGAATGAAATGTGAAAATGGACAGCAGATAGCAAGCCCCCCAACAGAGTGGACCATTGTCTTTTCATTATTTATTCATGAAAACATAAGAATCCTTCTCATATGTGGTTGGTTAAGTAATGGCCTCCCACTGTTGTCCATGTCCTAATTCTCAGGACCTGTGAATACGTTACCTGGGATGGCAAAAGGGACTTTGCAAATGTGATTGACTTAAGGATCTTAAGATGGGGAGATCATCCTGGATTTTCTGGATTGACCCTAATCATCCAAGGGTCCTTATAAGAGGGATGCAGGAGGGTCAGAGTCAAAGAAAGTACTGTGATGAAAGAAGCTGTGGTAAGAATGATGTAGGGCCATGAGTCAAGTCCCATGTTGTGGGGCCTCTAGAAATTGGAAAAGGCAAATAATTGGATTCTCCCCTAGAACCTCCATAAGGAAGACAGCACCACCAACTCATTTCAAGCTTCTGCCCTCCATAACTGTAAGATAATGCATTCATGTTGTTTTAAGTCACTCAGTTGGTGATGATTTGTTACAGGAAAGTAGTACATCACACAAGGAGAAAGAAGTCAGTTTCTCTTGCATGATGTCCCTTGTCTTTGGCTTCCTCCCGCATGCTAAGCTCCTGAAGGAAGGAGGAGGGGATGTATTTGCTTCACCTGATGTGACCCCAGAGCCTTGCACAGAACCTGGTCCTGACAGGAACTCTCACATCCATTCTCTTCATTCTGTGCTGGGGCCAATGACCCTGCTCGGATCCATATCAGCTTTCTTCAGGACTATTGAAACAGCCTCCCCATGAGCTTCCTGGCCTCACTGCCTCCAATCTCAGGGCAACTGTCTCTGCAGTCCTCAACATGATCTTGGTAACCCAGTAAGTCTGCCACATCGCCTCTCTGCTCTTTAGTATTTAGTGACTCCCCACCCCTACAGGATGAAACCCAGTGCAACAACCCATTACAATCCCATCTGCCTCCTGCCTTTTCTCTCGATGTTCACTGATACCTACTTTCACACATCAGCCATTCCAAACCTTTTGTTTTTTTCCTTTCACCCCCCTCCTGTATATATTGTCACACAAGCTGTCCCCTCTGCTTGGTAAACTCTTTTCTGCCTGGTGATTCTCAACCATCCTTCAAATATCTCAAAAGCCTTCCCCTGGGGCCCCCACGACCTTCTCTTGGAGTGTGTGGCTGCACTGCACTATAGGCACTGGTTCTGTGTCTGCCCCCATGTAACCAGGAGCTGTTGATGGGAAGGGAGCATGGACACTTCATTTCTGCGTCCTCAGAGAGAAACTCAGCAAATGCCTTCTGCATTGGTCCATTGCTGAACTACTGTTTGTCAAGAGGAATTACTCAGCATGGATATAGTCCTGACACAATTCAACTTCACTTGGTATCAGCAAATGTATAACACCCTCTCTGCCTCTTCCATTACCTCTCCAGCACCAGGCTTCAGGGGCTAAAAGTATTTATCTGAGAAGATTTCCAGCCCCTGTAGGACTCTGTTTATTGATCTTAGACAGTCTACAACCATTACATCTGTTATCCAGCTCTGGACAAGTACCATTAATAGTCCTTCTCTTTCCTCTCTTATACTCTTTGCTTCAGTGACATGCTTTATTCTTTGGGGCTCCAAAATCACTGCAGATGGTGACTGCAATCATGAAATTAAAAGACGCTTGCTCCTTGGAAGAAAAGCTATGATCAACATATCTGCTGCTGCTGCTGCTGTGTCGCTTCAGTCGTGTCCGACTCTGTGTGACCCCATAGACAGCAGCCCACCAGGCTTCCCGTCCCTGGGATTCTCCAGGCAAGAACACTGGAGTGGGTTGCCATTTCCTTCTCCAGTGCATGAAAGTGAAAAGTGAAAGTGCAGTCGCTCAGTCATGTCTGACTCTAGCAACCCCATGGACTGCAGCCTACCAGGTTCCTCCGTCCATGGGATTTTCTAGGCAAAAGTACTGGAGTGGGGTGCCATTGCTTTCTCTGGACCAACCTAGAAAGCATATTAAAAATCAGAGACACTACTTTGCCAACAAAGGTCCGTCTAGCCAAAGCTATGGTTTTTCCAGTAGTCATGTATGGATTTGAGAGTTGGACTATAAAGAAACCTGAGTGCCAAAGAATCAATGCTTTTGAACTGTGGAGTTGGAGAAGACTCTTGAGAGTCTCTTGGACTGCAAGGAGATCCAACCAGTCCATCCTAAAGGAAATCAGTCCTGAATATTCATTGGAAGGACTGATGCTGAAGCTCAAACTCCAATACTTTGGCCACCTGATGTGAAGAACTGACTCATTGGGAAAGACCCTGAAGCTGGGAAAGACTGAAGTCAGGAGGAGAGGGGACAACAGAGGATGAGATAGTTGGATGGTATCATCGACTAGATGGACATGAATTTGAGCAAGCTCTGGGAGTTGGTGATGAACAGGGAAGCCTGTCGTGCTGCCATCCATGGGGTAGCAAAGAAGTCGGACATGACTGAGCAACTGGACTGACTGACTGACTCTTTGCTTCAGCCCTGTCAGTCACATATATGTTACTCTTTGTTTTCCTTTGCTTCTGTTCAGTTCAATTCAGTTCCCTTTGCTTAGTTCATGCCATACTGATCACCACTCTGGGAGTCCCTGAATCTCCTACATGGTCCCATGGAGGCTTTCAAAACACAGCTGTAACACCAAGAGAGTATGACCAGCATTGAGTGTGGTGCCTGACATGTTGTAAGCACTTCTTACACAAATGTCTGTGACGGCAGTTCTCAAATGTGAGCATGCATCAGAATCATCCAAGGGCTTGTTACAATACAAACTTCTGGGTGCCACCCCAGAGATTCTGACTCAGTAAGTCTAGGACGGAGGGCAAAATTTTGCATTTCTAACAAGTTTCTAGGTAATGGTGATGCCGCTGGTCAGTTCAGTTTGGTTCAGTTGCTCTGTCGTGTCCAACTCTTTGTGACCCAATGGACTTTGAGAACTACTGGTCTTTCAAATGCATATGAATGAGTACACAAAAGGGAACTTGTGGAATTAGTCACTGTATCATAGGAACTGTAGAACCCCTGTTTGTCCGAAGGGACTATACATAGATGCTGAAAGCAGGAGGTGCTCGTGTGGTAAAGAATGGGATTCTGAGGACTGCACACAGGACAGGGAGTTGAGGGAGAATGAGTAGAGAAGAAAAGGCAGGGTAAGGGATACGACACTGAGGGTCTGCCTGTGTGTGTAAATCGACAAGCTTCCCTCATAGCTCAGTCGGTAAAGAATCTGCCTGCAATGCAAGAGACCCTGGTTTGATTCCTGGGTTGGGAAGATCCCCTGGAGAAGGAAATGGCAACCCACTCCAGTATTCTTGCCTGGCGAGTCCTATGGACAGAGGAGCCTGGCAGGCTACAGTCCATAGCATCACAAGAGTTGGACACTAAGTGACTAAAGAGAGAGAGAGAGAGGGACAGAGAGAGTGTCAACATACAGTGTATCCAGTGATGTTTGGCCAACTCTTACAGATTAGTTGCTTGCTTACCTGATCCTTGAACCAGTTCTAGCCACAAATTAAGGAGTCTGCCAGAGCAGAAGTGGGTCTAGGTAAGCAAAAGATAAACACTACTAAGAAAGTGATATAGGTTTGTTGGATTAGATGAGCTAGTTCAAGCATCTTAGAGATCTGATAATGTGGAGAGGAGCAAATATAAGAAGAAATTTTCATAATATCTAAATGGTTCTTTTTCATGTCTACTGTTCTTCTTTTATTTATGTCTAGTTTGGTCCAGAGTTTCTTAGTTTTTAAAAAAATAGATGTTATTTCTTTGAAGATCCTAAACATATCTTTTACTAAGTCATTTTCAGATTGCAGTATTATTTTCATTTTATTGGTAGAAAATTCATCTCATTAGTGTTGATTTTTTTAAACTGACACACCTAGCATTAGTGTTCATGATGTGTTTTTATTTTTTTGACCATGCCATGCCCCATGTGGGATCTTAGTTCCCTGACTAGGGATTGAACTTGCACTCCCTGCAATATGTCAACCACTGGACTGCCAGGGAAGTCCCTTGTGATGTGTTTTGAAATTTTGGTTCATCTCATGTAGTAGTGCATTTTCATCTTTTCTGTGCCCACATCCCCTCCTGTTTAGCAGTCTTGCTAATGTCTCCACCTAGCATCCTAGAGTCCCCAGTCAAGAATCATGTTGTAAGTTGGTTGCTCAAGGCCTCCATCCCTCCATGATTTGGGGAATGCTACTAGATTTACAGACATCCTGAGCCAGGTCCTGGCTGTCAGCTTGTATTTGGTTCATCCTGCATCACTAGGTTTGCAGCTTGATGTGAACTATAGCCCCAGTCAGTGGGTGGCGCTTTCATGAATGGAGAAGTGCCACACTAGGATCTGATTTCAAGCAGTAAATTCCTTCTTAGATGGATGCTAGTTATTGGAGTAGGGCGTACCCTAATCTGGTATGACCTCATCTTAATTTAAAGAATTACATTTACAAAGCCTCCATTTCCAAATAAGGCAACATTCACCAGTTTGGGATAGGCATGTATTTTGCGGTGCTGGAGAGGGCAGGGGGGACAGTACTCAACTGAGTGCACTAGGCTATGGGCCTAGTGGTAAGCTGTGCTCCTGATTGAGGCAAGGAAATGCATGGCTCACCTTCTGATTCACAGCTCTAGCTGAGGCCATTTGGCTCCCCCATTAAACTCTGTAATTTAAAAGTGGGGCTGGATTAAAGAATGTGAAGCAGTCACCCAACCTCACTTCAGTCAAAACACTGGAGTTCATAGTCCTTCTAATATTAGATCAGTAGCATAATCTCCCTGTATATATCATGGCAAATGATTTCTGCTCCTTAAACCCTAATACTTGCCTTGAACAAAGTGCTTAGGTCCAGAAAGATAAGCTTAGTTGTTTCAAGAGGTAACTTGGAAAATCACAGTTGGCAAAGGAAGTCCAGTAACACCTCATTTATCTAGCATCATCATACTCTTTGTTCCTATGATAAATGATCCCAAGTGGCTGAACCTCTTCTTTGGAATCTGCTTTGTACAATATTGCTGCCTCCTCCCTCACTGTCAGATGCCATTTCTGATGTCTGTCAGTCTCATTTCTAGTAGCTCTGGTCCTGTTTGCTGCTTCTATGTGCTACAGGATGAGGGACTTAGCAGCAGAGCTTGTTAGACATGTGAATGGAAAAGCCACAGACCATGTGCAAAATTTGCAGAGCTCTCTGGTGAAGGAAGTGCAGGAGACAGGACAATGACAGCTCTTTAGAGGCCTTTCTGAGGCTGATGACTTTCTGATTCTATTAGGTCACCAGCTAAATGACCTTGGAATAACTAAAGTATCTCTGCACTGTATACACCCCAATCTTTGAAATCTGCAGAATTCAGACTTTAAGTTGGACCCAAGTACCCATTTGTGCCACTGGAGGCCTGGAAATGTCAGAGCCATGTGCCTGAGGCCAGCCCACAACTTGGGCTTTTCCAGCTGCTCCATCTCCCTGCCTTACTCAGTGCTTCCCCCCCAGATGCTTTCTGATCAGCGCACTGCGGTGGGGTCAGGGACTCTGGCAAGAGTGTCCAAAATCTTCCCACTGGTCTTGCTGAGTCTGTTTTTTTAATGGAAATATAGCTGATTTACAATTTTGTGTTTGTTTCCCAGTCTGTAAGTTGTCTTTCCATTTTGTTTATGGCTTCCTTTGCCGTGCAAAAGCTAATAAGTTTGGGTTCCATTTGTTTATTTTTGCTTTTATTTCAATAGCTTTTGGAGACTCACTTAAAGAAAACATTGGTACGATTTATGTCAGAGAATGTTTTGCATATGTTCTCTTCTAGGAGTTTTATGGTGTCATGTCTTATGTTTAACTCTTTGAGCCATTTTGAGTTTGTTTTTGTGTATGATGAGAGGGAGTATTCTAACTTCATTGATTTGTTGATTTTATTAAATTATTGATAATTATGTATTACTAATAATTATGCACTATTATTTATTTATACATGCAGTTGTCCAGCTTTCTCAATATCATTTGCTGAAGAGACTGTCTTTTTCCCATTGTATATTCTTGTCTCCTTTGTCAAAGATTATTTCTTCATAGGTGTGTGAGTTTATTTCTGGGTTCTCTATTCTGTTTCATTGATCTATATGTCTGCATGCCAATAGCATGCAGTTTTGATTACTGTAGCTTTGTAGTATTGCCTGAAGTCTGGGAGGGTTATGCCTCCAGGTTTGTTCTTTTTTTTTTTTTAATTTTATTTTCTTTTTAAACTTTACAATATTGTATTGGTTCTGCCAAATATCAAAATGAATCCGCCACAGGTATACATGTGTTCCCCATCCTGAACCCTCCTCCCTCCTCCCTCCCCATTCCATCCCTCTGGGTCGTCCCAGTGCACCAGCCCCAAGCATCCAGTATCGTGCATTGAACCTGGACTGGCAACTCGTTTCATACATGTAAAATATCATGTATGAAACAGGTTTGTTCTTTTTACTCACGATTGCTGTGGCAGTTATGGGTCTTTTGTGGTTCCATATAAATTTTAGGATTATTTGTTTTAGTACTGTGAAAAATGTCATGGGTAATTTGACAGGGATTACATTAAAGCTATGGATTGCTTTGAATAGCATGGCCATGCAAACAATATTCTTCCAATCCCAAAGCATGGGGTCTATTTCCATTCTTTGAATGATTTTCAGTTTCCTTTATCAATATTTTATAGTTCTCAGCATATATGTCTTTTCTTGGTGAGTCTTGTATTATATTCACCTGGGGTGCAGAAGCATTTTATTTGGTTTCTGGATTTCTTAAAAAGGGAATGTGCCCCTGAACAGTTGCTGAATTGGTGTGTTTGTGAGGGGAAGGAGGGTGGAGGGCTTCCTAGTCCATCATCTTACTGTTGTTAGTCTGCCTTTTAGCCTTCTGCTCATCCATTTATTCAGCATCAGAAAATACTTGTAGTTTCCCACACTTTTCAAACACAGTAGCATAAGAAACAAACATGTCTTCTGTTCCTGCTGGGGGATTGCTAATAAGCACTAGTTCTTAGCTCCATGGGATGCAGAGTGAGTCAGTTATACAGCTGCGGTGTTTATGACAGTAGACAGATGTGGCCAATTCTTCCTCACTCTGCCTCTGGTCCCCTTTATCTAACTTCTAAGTTTCTTGAGGCTGTAGGCAGCTCGCTCAAAGTGGTAGCTTACTCCTCAGTAGACCCAGGAAGAAAGAAGTCCCCAGGCTCAGCATCTAACAGTACTGGGAAGAGCTGGGAATAATGCTGTGTTCTCTACCCTTTGGGACTTCCCAGGTGGTGCTAGTGGTAAAGAACCCACCTGCCAATGCAGGAGATGTAAGAGACTTGGGTTCAATCCCTGAGTCAGGAAGATCCCCTGGAGAAGGAAATGGCAACCCACTCCAGTATTCTTGCCTGGAGAATCCCATGGACAGAGGAGACTGATAGGCTACAGTCCATGGGGGTCACAAAGAATCAGACATGACTGAAGCAACTTAACAACACACGCTATCCTTTGAAGAGCTTCTTAGAGATCTTTAGAAAAAGGAAGGGCTTATTATCTTCCCTCCTGCCTCACCACATCTTCTCTTTGCCCATTCACCACCTCAGGGTCTGAACAAACAAATGGATAAGCCGCTACTGCTACAGAAGGGCAAACATGAGGGTTCTGATATTGGGACCATATTGCTGCTCAGAATTGGGCAATCCTTTTCACAGCACTTAGGATGTTTTCAAAGTCATTTCCTGACTGTTAAAAATATGATCCCCATTTTAGAGATGAAGAAACTAAGGCAGTGACTGAAGCAGAGAAGGAAGAGGATCCCTGTGTGAGTCAGCAGCTGAAGTAGGACCAGAGCCCTGGTTTTACGCCTCTTTGAACTCTTTCCATACCATGCAGGCCACATAAAAAATAGATGAAGTTTTAAATTTCAAGTCTATCTTAAGAAAAGGCCTAGGATTTTTAAAAAGGGTTATAGTTAGGACAATTAAAAAAAAGATTAAAAAAAAGAAAGCAAGGAAAGAAGAGAGAGAGAGGAGGAAGAGAGAGAAGGCAATAGAGACTGGACAGGAAGAAGCAAAACTGTCTACGATCACAACCAATATGACTGCCTATTCACAACCAATAAATTGTCTATGTATAAAAATCTGATGGAATCTACAAAAAAGCTACTGAAACTAATATGTAAGTTTAGCAAAGTTATAGGATACAAGGTCAATATATAAAAATCAGTTTTATTCCTATTTATAACCAATGAACAATCTGAAATTAAAATTAAAAATTACTTTAAAAAATAGCACAAAAGACATGAAATACTTGGGACAAACCTGTGAAAACATGTGAGAGACTTCCACAGTAAAAAATATTACGTGTTATTTTTGTTGTTCAGTCATCCAGTCACGTCCGACTCTTTGTGACCCCATGGACTGCAGCACACCAGGCCTCCCTGTCCCTCACCATCCCCTGGAGTTTGCCTAAGTTCATGTTTATTGCATCGGTGATACCATCTAGCTATCTCATCCTCTGATGACCTCTTCTCCTTCTACCCTCAATCTTTCCCAGCTTCAGGGACTTTTCCAATGAGTTATCTGTTTACATCAGATGACCTAAATACTGGAGTTTCAGCTTCAGCATCAGTCTTTCCAGCGAATATTCAGGATTGATCTCCCTTAAGATTGACTGGTTTGATCTCCTTGCAGTCCAAGAGACTTTCAGGAGTCTTCTCCAGCACCACAGTTCAAAGGTATCAATTCTTTGGTGCTCTGCCTTCTTTGAGGTCCAACTCTCACAACCATATGTGACCACTGGGAAGACCATTTAATATGCTAAAACGCCAATTCTCTCCAAATTGAGTTATAGATTCAGTTCAATACCAGTAAAAATTCTAGGAAATGTTCTCTCCTAGATGGCTAGTTCTCTGCAGACGCATCCTCCTCTGTAGACAGAGCCTCGATCTCTGCTGATATAACCATGTTCAGGACAGATACAACTTCATCTGAAGAGACCATCTCCTCTGGGGCTTCCTCGCCTTTACGTGGACAGCAAGGTCTGGTTCTGAGCAGACCCAGCCGTGTCTCCACCCAGAGCTTGTGCTTCATCCAGCTCTGCATTTTGCATCCAGTGCATGGCTGGTCCAGGACTGCTGGAGGACCTGCAGCCTGTGTCTACATGGAGAACGCATAGCTCCAAGCTGGATTGGCAGAGAGCAAGGCTTGCCAAATGGTTATCGGGGAACCCGGGCTCTTGCTGACAAGCATGGACTGTCTCTACTTGAATCAACACAGAACTAGCCAGTGCAAGGGAAAACTGGTTGCACTGAACTCAACCAGGGATCTTTGTGGACACTCAGCCTGCGTCCACACAGCTTGGCACTCCTTGAGGGACTGCAGTTTAAAAGTGAGGGAAGCAGAGATGCTGGCGGCACCTGGCAGACCCATACGTGCCCCTCTCCTGGATGCACAGCCTGGGTTGGCAAAGCAGAGGAGGTGCTGCCGGGGGGCACTGGCTGATTCCACTTGAACCAGGGCACCAGCTGGAGGCTCAGTCCAGGTCTACACTGAGCCCACTGGGCAAGAAGCTGAATGCCTGCTGGCTCAGTGAGGCCTCTCCCAGAGAGTGCAGGCTGCATCTTAGAGTAACAAGGGCAACCCGCAGGACCAGCCCACCTCTGTGCTCAGCACAGCTCTACGAAGAAACCCCACCTGGATCAGGGCTGCCTGGGCAGGTCCGCTGGCCAGACTTCCCCAGAGCTGAGCCCCAAGCACAGGCCAGCATGTACCTACACACAGTGCAGCTGGGCATCCTTGTCCTGGCCCCTCCCACCCCCAGGGGTAGGCAGCTGGCAGCAGCCTTCTTGGGCTGGATGCTGCCCTCCCAGTCAGTGTTTGCTTCTCTACCACTGCCTGCAGAACTCTCCCCTGGGACCTTTCATCGCATAACCCTCTCTCTTTTATTCTCTCTGAGCATCCCCAAGGCCACTATGCAGGTCTTGTATCCTGGGTTCCAGAGGCTGGCACCCCCAGATTGGAACACAGTGCTCCACCACATACCAATGTACAGACTGACTTCCTCATGAAAATCTTTCTGCATGTCCCAATCTGAAAAAAAAAAAACAAAAACAAACAATGTGGGGCCACCAACATTTGGACAGGGGTGGGGTGGCAATGAGTGTTCTCAGCAGAAGGGATTTCATGGAGAAAGGCCTGGGGGTAGGAAAGCATGGACTATTAGAGGAAACAGCAGGTTAGTCATATTTTCTGGCATGTGGTTGACTGTTGTCTCTTAGGCTCCCTTAGCACTCTACAGAGCTCTCCATCAGCGCTTGTCCAAGTCCCCATCACCATCTCCTGCCTGACCTTCAAAGGTTGAGCTCCTCCCAGGGCTGTACCGCCTGCTTTCCTTTTCCTCTCCTTCCTCACTACCCAGCAGTCTTGCAGTCACTTGCCACAGTAGTGCTGCTCAATAGAACTTTTTGTGACAGTAGCAATGAGCCATATCTGTGTTGTCCAACACAGTACCCTGAGTCACATGTGGCTACTAAGCTACTGGATCCATGGCTCATGTGAGTGAGGATCAGAATTTTAAATCATAATGAATAGCTTTTATTTTCTATTTTAAAGTTGTGGGGAAGTGAAGTGAAGTTGCTCAGTTGTGCCCGACTCTTTGCGACCCCAAGGAGAGTAGCCTGCACCAAGCTACTCCATCCATGGGATTTTCTAGGCAAGAGTACTGGAGTGGGTTGCCGTTGCCTTCTCCAGGGAATTTTCCTGACCCAGGGATTGAACCCAGGTCTCCCACATTGCAGGCAGACGTTTTACCATCTGAGCCACCAGGGAAGTGTGTGTATATGTATATGTGTGTGTGTATATATATATATATATACACACATACACACATATATATAATTTGGCATTTTAGCCTCTGTTTGCATACATTTCAATATTAATTACATTCCCAGTGTTGTGCAACCATCACCACTATCTGTTCCAAAAGCTTTTCATCATCCCACACAGAAGGTCTGTGCTCAGCTTTTGATCATTAAAATTTGTTTACATGTCCATGTGGCTAGTAGCCACTATATTGGACAGGACACATCTAAAAGTCAGTGACTTCCAAATAGACATCTCCTGCCTAGACCCCTCTGCCTGCAGCCCCTGTCTTGAATACCCAACTGTCTAATGGGCTCCTCCATCTGGGTGCCCTATTGGCACCTTGAACTTTACAAACTTTACAAAACTCCATCTTCACCTCCCAATACTGCTCCCTCTGCGTTCCCTTTCTTACAAAATGGCACCCCAGCACCCCAAGGTCTGAGTCAGAAAACTATGAGTCATCTCAAGGTCATCTCATATATCCCATTTACTTTGCTTCTATAGCCAGTTTCTTTCCAAGCTCCATAGTCTGCTTCCTCCAGTTGAATTCAGTTCAGTCGCTCAGTCGTGTCTGACTCTTTGTGACCCTATGAATCACAGCATGCCAGGCCTCCCTGTCCATCACCAACTCCCGGAGTTTACCCAAACTCATGTCCATCGAGTCAGTGATGCCATCCAGCCATCGCATCCTCTGTTGTCCCCTTCTCCTCCTGCCCCCAATCCCTCCCAGCATCAGGGTCTTTTCCAATGAGTCAACTCTTTGCATTAGGGGGCCATAGTATTGGAGTTTCAGCTTCAGCATCAGTCCTTCCAATGAACACCCAGGACTGATCTCCTTTAGAATGGACTGGTTGGATCTCCTTGCAGTCCAAGGGACTCTCAAGAGTCTTCTCCAACACCACAGTTCAAAAGCATCAATTCTTCAGCACTCAGCTTTCTTCACAGTCCAACTCTCACATCCATACATGACCACTGGAAAAACCATAGCCTTGACTAGACGGACCTTTGTTGGCAAAGTAATGTCTCTGCTTTTGAATATGCTATCTAGGTCAGTCATAACTTTCCTTCCAAGGAGTAAGCGTCTTTTAATTTCATGGCTGCAATCACCATCTGCAGTGATTTGGGAGCCCAAAAAAATAAAGTTTGACACTGTTTCCACTGTTTCCCCATCTATTTCCCATGAAGTGATGGGACCAGATGCCATGATCTTCATTTTCTGAATGTTGAGCTTTAAGCCAACTTTTTCACTCTCCTCTTTCACTTTCATCAAGAGGATTTTTAGTTCCTCTTCACTTTCTGCCATAAGGGTGGTGTCATCTGCATATCTGAGGTTCTTGATATTTCTCCTGGCAATCTTGATTTCAGCTTGTGCTTCTTCCAGTCCAGCGTTTCTCATGATGTAGTCTGCATATAAGTTAAATAAGCAGGGTGACAATATACAGCCTTGACGTACTCCTTTTTTTATTTGGAACCAGTCTGTTGTTCCATGTCCAGTTCTAACTGTTGCTTCCTGACCTGCATACAGGTTTCTCAAGAGGCAGGCCAGGTGGTCTGGTATTCCCATGTCTTTCAGAATTTTCCATAGTTTATTGTGATCCACACAGTCAAAGGCTCTGACATAGTCAATAAAGCAGAAATAGATATTTTTCTGGAACTCTCTTGTTTTTTCCATGATCCAGCGGATGTTGGCCATTTGATCTCTGGTTCCTCTGCCTTTTTTAAAACCAGCTTGAACATCTGGAAGTTCATGGTTCACGTATTGCTGAAGCCTGGCTTGGAGAATTTTGAGCATTACTTTACTAGCATGTGAGATGAGTGCAATTGTGCGGTAGTTTGAGCATTCTTTGGCATTGCTTAGAGTAGGTCATCTGAGCCCCACCTTCTCCCTCCCTATTGCCATTCTTCAGGGATGGCTCCCTCCTCCCATCCCTTCACCATCACACCACTGGCCGCCGCCTTTCTGAGCCCTGAGCCCGTGCTGCTGGAGGCTAGCCAAACCCCCAGCCCCTGCCCCTCAGGACAGAAGGGTCAGCAGAGCTGCCAGGTCACACTCTTCAGATGCTGTTTGGCCCCCACTCCATCCCAAGTGAGGGGGAGCCCAGAAGGATGCTGTCTGTGAGAACAAAGGCCTCGGCAAGCTTGGGAATATTGGAACAAGCCCTAGGAAGAAGCCATCCAGGCTTTTGGGACAGCTCCCCAGGCTAGTCAAGAGGTGTGGGAGCAGCCTTCCTACATGGGAACTCGAACCCTGGCTCTGCCTCTGAAGAGCTGCCTCCGTTTCTCCCATGAAGGATGGAGACAATTCTCTTCCCTCCTTCACTGTGCTATGAGGCTTGACAGAAGTGATGCAGGAGAAGCGTCTGCTGTGTCGTAGGGGATGGGTCAGCCTCCCTAGGGCACAGAGGTGATTGTCCCAGCCCAAAGTGGTGGGGAGTGCTGCATCAGCATCTTGTAGATTCTTCCAAGAAGCTACAGACTTATCAACAGGAGTTCAGAGAGGGGTAACTGCTCTCCAGAAAAAGTGGCCAAATGAGGTCAGATACAACTGCATTTGCAGAAATGCCTCAGCAAGCCCCAGGTGTTTTTTAGGGGATCAGCTTGGCTAAGGGGCAAGCCCTCCCAGCGAGGAGGTTTCTGTCTCTAGGCCTTTGTCACTCTCGATCCTGGGGAGTCAAAAAGGGAGAAGTGTGTCTGCTGACTGAGCTGTCTGCTGGGCCTTGGGTGAGCCCACACACTGCGTCTTGAGGGGTCACGTCCTTCTGCTGGAGCTTGGAGGTCATTAAGTCATTAAAAAGGAGGGAAGCTTTTACTTGGGAAGAAATAAAGAAGCTGACTTTGAGAAAGTGAGTCATCAGCACGAAATGTCTAGCTGAACCTTCTGGTAGCAAAGAGAGCTTTTTTTTTTTTTTTTTCCTGTAGGTTCATTCTGCAAGCAGGCAGCATGGGGAGCACTGCCTCTCCCTCCTTTAGTGAAAAGGCAGACCCACACCCCAGGACCACCCTCCCCTTCAGTGATGTCTGGGCAGGTAGATACACAAGAGGCCTCCTTACTGGAGAAGGGCAGGCAGGCCAGGCACAAGGAACTCTGTACTGAAGGCCTCCCTGGGCTAAGGTGGGCAGGCCTGGGAAGCCAAGCCTTTGGTTCAGGCTCCTGATTCACTCCGAACCCAGAGGCCACATGCTAGGACTCTCCACTAGAGAAAGCCTGAGACCTGGCCAGGTATTTCTGGAAACAGAATTGTGTGGCCTCATTTGGTCACCTTCTTGGACAGCATCAGGAGGCAGAGGAGAGATAACTAATGACCAAGCCCTAAAGATGGGCTCCCAGATGGGCCTGGCTGTGGGTCAGTGAACATTACTTGGGCTCCCTTAGTTTATGGCTGAGGAAACTAAAGCTTGAGGACAGAGGCAACTTTCTGACAGTCTGTACCTCACAGCACCCGCTGCAAGTGTCGCCCTGAAGGGGTGTCCTTTCCTCGAGGGCTGAAGAGGCCTGTCCTCCCAGTCAGTATCTAATTCCCACAGGAAAACCTAATCTCAACATAACTTCACACACGCTGCACGTCTGAGCCTCTGCACCCTCCAGGTGTGGCGATCCTGTGCCTGGCTGGGGATGGGACACACACACTTAAGCCGAATGCCTAATCCTGCAGAGAAGGCTGGGTCTTTCCAATCACCTGCCCATTCCTCCTTTGGGGGTTATGAGGCCCACAGAGCTCCCCTGTGACTTTCCACAGAAATCCTCACTGTCATAAAAATAGACTGCTCAAGCATTTGGATGCAGAGTTTTCACTCTCTTTCTAAATTGAGGAAATCCTTCTAATATAGTGTTAGCTGCATGGTTGTGAAAACCGAATGCAAGGGAGGGGGCAGAGCAAGGGACAGGAGGCCTGGGTCCTTAGTCAATGGTGACTGCAAGGCCAGGGCCATGAGGCCTTGGCCTGGCATCTGGGATGCTATTCACCTGACCAGTCAAAAAATACTTACAGGTAGAACCCTCCCACACAGCTGGTGGGAATGTAAGTTGGTACGGCCACTATGGAAAACAGTATGGAGCTTCCTCAAAAAATGAAAAATACTGTTGCTATATGATCCAGCAATCCACTTCTAGGTATATATTCACAAAATTCCAATTCAAAAAGATACATGCACCCCAGTGTTTACAACAGCACTATTCACAATAGCCAAGACATTAAAGCAAACTAAATGTCCATCGACAGAGGAATGGATAAAGAAAACATGGAACACACAATGGAATACTACTCATCCATAGAAAAAAATGAATAGCACCACTTGCAGCAACATGAATGGACCTAGAGATTATCATACTAAGTGAGGTAAGTCAGAAAGAAAAAGACAAATACCATATGTTATCACTTATGCGTGGAATCTAAATATGACAGAATCTAAATATGACAAATGAACCTATCTATGAAATAGAAACAGACTCACAGACATAGAGAACAGAATTGTGGCTGCCAAAGGGGGGAGTAGGGGGAGGAATGTAGTTGGAGTTTGGGGTTAGCAGATACAAACTATTATATAGACAATGGATAACCAACGAGGTACTACTGTATAGCACAGGGAACTATATTCAATATACTGAAATACACCACAATGGGAAAGGATATTAAAAAAAAAGAATGTCCATATGTGTGTATAACTGAATCACTTTGCTATACACCAGAAATTCACACAACATTGTAAATCAGCTATACTTCAATAAAAAATGATACTCCCAGGTAAGGGCATGCCCTTTGGAAACATGGCTCTAACCGTAAACCATCAAAAGTTTAGAAACCATCAAACCCAAACATTCCCTCAACCCCTGTTTTACAAATATAACCTGCTGAGGCTGAGAGAATCAGGTCAGTTCAACACACATTTTCTGACTCTCTTCAGAGACTGACAGTCCCAACTAAGTGCTCCTTTTCCAAAAGAAACATGAAGGCATCACTATACCAGCCCCTTACACTTTCCTGACAAGTCAAGTAATAACATTTACCTGGAACTTTTTTCAAGCAGACCTGGTGTGAGCATCCCAAGCCTATGGGACTTGCTTCAGGGTCAAGTTGCTGTATTTGACCCCCCCTTCCCAATAATCATATCCATGAAGCTGATGGGAGTTACATCTCCAGACCATTTGCTCTTTTCAAAGGCCATCCAAGGCTTCAGTTCAGTTCAGTTCAGTTCAGTCGCTCAGTCATGTCCGACTCTTTGCGACCCCATGAATTGCAGCACGCCAGGCCTCCCTGTCCATCACCAACTCCCGGAGTTCACTCAGACTCACGTCCATCGAGTCAGTGATGCCATCCAGCCATCTCATCCTCTGTCGTCCCCTTCTCCTCCTGCCCTCAGTCCCTCCCAGCATCAGAGTCTTTTCCAATGAGTCAACTCTTCGCATGAGGTGGCCAAAGTACACCTGGGCAAAGCAGAACTTTTGAAACGTTAAGGCTGAGAGTGCCACAGACAAAAGCCATGGCTAACATCAGGTTCCTGGTGGGGGCTTCCCTGGTGGCTCAGATGGTAAAGAATCTGCCTGCAGTGTAGGAGACCCAAGTTTGATCCGTGGATTGGGAAGATCCTCTGGAGAAGGGAATGGCTACCCACTCCAGTATTCTTGCCTGAAGAATCCCATGGACAGAGGAGCCTAGTGGGCTACAGTCCATGGGGTCACAAAGAGTCAGACACAATTGAGTGACTATCACTTTTACTTTAGCTTTCAACATTAGGTTTGCTGCAAATTGGGCAAATTGTACTGGGCAGGCAGAGGCCAGACTGTACCCCTTAGGCCAGCAGGCTGGCAAGAATAAGAAAACAGCAGTGACTCTGCTTGCTCTCACTTTGAGGCACGCCAAGCCATGTTGTGGGGTCTGATACCTCTCTTGTTGCAAAGTGTTGGAGAAGATGACTCTCGAGCTAGGGTTAGCAATTCCTCTTCCTTCATTGTCAATTCTATTGCAACCAGTGGATTCTAATCATATGTGTACATCTCAAAAAGGAAGGGGACATGGAGGAGAGAGGAAGCAGGAGAAAGAAGCTCACCATTCCACTGGATGCCAGTGCTTACAATCTGCCCGCCCTGGGCCCCTGCAGGCCTTTTCTGGATGGGCCACCTCCATATTTGCCTCACTGCTTCAGCTCAGAAAATGTGTGTGTACTCAGCACGGTGGGGACTGGTGGGGACAGGCACCAAAGCTGGCTTGAGGCAGCCAAAGGCCTTTCACATGAAGGCAGAGGGCGTTGATTGCATGTGAATGATTTTAGGGGTCCCTCACTGGCTGATAGAAGCTGCAGCCATGGAAGCCTGTTTCTAATCACACATCTCACAGAGGAGACAATGTCTCATCATAGGGGAGGGTCCAAACAAAGACTAAACCACTGTGCGCCAGGGAATGCCTCCCAGAGGTAGGAGGCCAAAGCCAAGTGCTATGGGGCCACCCTTTCTGGGAAGCTGGGACTGCTCAGATCCTGGCTGATTGTCATTTGGGGGCTCTGCAGCCCCCTGCAATGAGGCGGGGTCTCCAAGGGTTTCTGCAAGTCATCTTGTTCCAGGGCTGTCTGTGGGCTTGGTGGCCCTACCCGATCCATTCCAGAGAAAGGGTTGCTGCTAAGTCACTTCAGTCGTTTCCGACTCTGTGCGACCCCATAGACGGCAGCCCACCAGGCTTCCCTGTCACTGGGATTCTTCAGGCAAAAGTAGCAGGCCCTATCCCAGGCCCCTGGGGAAGACAGTCTAGGCTGACCTTATGATGTGTAATAGGAACCAGAACAGGCTCCGAAGGGCTCTGCAAGCCTGAGGCAGCCTTGGGATTCCTAGCAACAGTGGAAGCCTTGCAGTTGTCAGATTGGTCTGGAACCTCTGCCCACTTGGGATGTGCTGATGACAACATGGATTCACCTAGAGATTATCACACTAAATAATGTAAGCCTGAGACTTCCCTGGTAGTATCAGTGGTTAAGAATCCACCCTTCCACTGCAGTGGGCACAGGTTTGATCCCTGGTTGGAGAACTAAGATATCACATGCATGTGGCATTATCAAAAAAATTTTTTTAAAAAATGTTCTCTAAGTAAAGTAAGTCTGCCATGGTGCAATTCCACTTTCTTGCTTGCTTTCTCACTTTCTTTTCAGTTAACACATTTTAAAATCAGTATTCTCTTCACAAAGAACATATGCCATTAGCAGCCACAAGATAAATTCCTTCTTTCTTCCTCTCTTGTCAGCTTGTGCCATCAAGGATTCCAAAAGGCCTCAGCAGAGAGCCTTGGCCAGTCATGAGATGCCTTGTTTCTCTGACATCCTTCTTCTTGACTTTGAGCTCTTGTATAGCTCAGGTAGGTTGAATAATGACCTCCTAAAGATGCCCCCATCCTAATCCCTAGAACCTCTGAATAGGTTACCTTATATGTGATTAAGTTAAGGATCATAAAAGATGGAGAATGACCCAGGATTATCTGAGTGGGCTCAATGTTAACACAAGGGTCCTTAAAATGTGAAAGTGTCAGAGAAGGAGATGTAATGATGGATGCAGAGATCAGAATGATGCCTTGCCTGGCTTTGAAGATGGAAGAAGGCCCCACAAGTCAATGAATGCTGTGGCTTCTGAAAACTGGAAAGGGCCACTGGCAGGAACACACTCTTGCCCACACCTTGATTTTTGCCCAGTGCAACTACTTTTGGACTTCTGACCTCTGAGACTATAAGATAATAAAGGTGTTTTTATGCCACTAAATGTGAGGCAATTTGCTACAGTGGCAATAGGAAATGGATACGGTGGCTAATGGTGTTTAAACATCAACGAACAGCTGTCACTGGTAGAAGAAATGTGCTAGAGTGGACAGGGTAGGCAAGCAACCCTGGGTTCAAATCCCAATTCCTCTGCTTCCTGAAACTGGGACCTTGGGTAAAGTCACTTCACTCCTCTGGGTCTCAGCTTCCTCATCTGTAAAATGGCAAAATAAAATCACAATTTTCAGATACATAGTTTAGTTAATAAATTGTATTGCACCAACATTGATTACCTGATTTTGATAACTGTACCAAAGTAACATAAGATGTTACCATTAGGGCAGCTGAGCAAAGTGATGTGAACTCTCTGTACTGCTTTTAACAGCTTCTCTAAAATAATGTCCAATTTGACTATATTTATTTATGTCAATTAAAATATTATTTTCAAAACTTTAAAATCACAGTCCTTAGGGATGTTGTCAGGGCTGTAGTTAAGTTCTTTGTATTAATAGAAAGAATAACAGTCCAAGCTGTGACTAGTGCCTACCATTGCTATTAGATGACAGGCTGCCTTCAGAAACATTACAGAGAACACACTTTCTTCCTTGGTGAACTCATCAAAAATACCAAATAAGCAAGGAAGAAGGGATATGCTACTGGATGATATCCTTGCCAGGTCTGGGTTGGAATTGAACCAGTTGGTATCAAACACAGCCCAGGTGAAGAGTGATGGGTACTCATGGGGGATCTTGTTCTGGGGGAGCCTTGCTGGCAGCTATCCAATTGAGCTGGCCTGTGGTAAGGACAGTCATCACCCCTGTGGGGCAGTGTAGCCCTGGCTCCCAGCCGCTCAGTCCTTGCAGGGTACATCTGGGCTGGAGATAATCCCAAAGGTTTCTTTGAATGTTCATAGTCAGCAGACTCTTACTGGCCTTTTCTTTCTTAACATAAGCAGTTTATCATGCAGCTACCAGGACCTGGAAGAATGTTTGCTCTTTAACCAAGATTCTTTGCTTTTAAAAGTCCTATTGTGACCTCCCAGAATATTGGAAATAAAAGCAAAAATAAACAAATGGGAGCTAATTAACCTTAAAAGCTTCTGCACATCAAAGGAAACTATTAGCAAGGTGAAAAGACAGCCTTCAGAATGGGAGAAGATAACAGCAAATGAAGCAACTGACAAACAACTAATCTCGAGAATATACAAGCAACTCCTACAGCTCAACTCC
Source organism: Bubalus bubalis (assembly GCF_019923935.1). Taxonomy (NCBI): domain Eukaryota; kingdom Metazoa; phylum Chordata; class Mammalia; order Artiodactyla; family Bovidae; genus Bubalus; species Bubalus bubalis. The sequence continues at coordinate 109,607,208 of NC_059181.1, forward strand.
AGAAAAATAAATGACCCAATCAAAAAATGGGCCAAAGAACTAAATAGACATTTCTCCAAAGAAGACATCCAGATGGCTAACAAACACATGAAAAGATGCTCAACATAACTCATTATCAGAGAAATGCAAATCAAAACCACTATGAGGTACCATTTCACACCAGTCAGAATGGCTGCGATCCAAAAGTCTACAAGCAATAAATGCTGGAGAGGGTGTGGAGAAAAGGGAACCCTCTTACACTGTTGGTGGGAATGCAAACTAGTACAGCCACTATGGAGAACAGTGTGGAGATTCCTTAAAAAACTGGAAATAGAACTGCCTTATGATCCAGCAATCCCACTGCTGGGCATACACACTGAGGAAACCAGAATTGAAAGAGACACGTGTACCCCAATGTTCATCGCAGCACTGTTTATAATAGCCAGGACATGGAAGCAACCTAGATGTCCATCAGCAGACGAATGGATAAGAAAGCTATGGTACATGTACACAATGGAGTATTACTCAGCCATTAAAAAGAATACATTTGATTCAGTTCTAATGAGGTGGATGAAACTGGAGCCTATTATACAGAGTGAAGTAAGCCAGAAAGAAAAACACCAATACAGTATACTAACGCATATATATGGAATTTAGAAAGATGGTAACAATAACCCTGTGTACGAGACAGCAAAAGAGACACTGATGTATAGAACAGTCTTATGGACTCTGTGGGAGAGGGAGAGGGTGGGAAGATTTGGGAGAATGGCATTGAAACATGTAAAATATCATGTATGAAACGAGTTGTCAGTCCAGGTTTGATGCACGATACTGGATGCTTGGGACTGGTGCACTGGGATGACCCAGAGGGATGGTATGGGGAGGGAGGAGGGAGGAGGGTTCAGGATGGGGAACACATGTATACCTGTGGCGGATTCATTTTGATATTTGGCAAAACTGATACAATTATGTAAAGTTTAAAAAAAAAAAAAAAAGTCCTATTGTGGGTTCAGGGCCCTTAAACTAGGAACAGACTGCCTCAGTCTAGACTTGTGCCTCCCCAATCTAGAGAGAACTCTGTGGATCAGAAGGTGTTCAGAAGCCTGAGTCTTGTTGGCCAGGCACTGGGAGAGCAGGGGTTAGAAAGCGCACTCCTCCCCATCCCCTTCATTCAAGATGGCATTTCTGCCATCCTAGAGATGACACAGACTGAGACAGGAGTGCCCAGAGGAGGGCTGGGGCCCAGGACCCCGTGGGGCTGACGAGGCCTTGCCTGAGCTGGTCCTGCACTGTCACCTCACCAGGCCTCGGTTCTGGGCCCTCTAAAGTTCCTGTTCTCCACCTTCGCAGGCACATCTTGGCCTCACTCACCCGTGCCCCACCCTTCCAAACACAGGCCCATGTGGTCTTTTCTCCCAGGAACCCTCCAACTCACCTGCCTCAGGCTGAGTAAGCAGCCCTGCCCCACCCTGGCCCTCAGTGCGCTGGATGAAGATTACTTGAAGACCTGCCCCCATAGGTGGTGGGTTCCTGGAGGACAGACCCCAGGCCTCTGCCCCCAGCTCCTGGCACAGACAAGGGGACATGAAATGATGGATGAGATGAGGGAGCCGGCGAGTGGGGGTAGGGGCTGCGGGAGGGTGGAGTCCTGGCCACTGCAGCAGTCCAATTCAGAAGTACTCTCCAGGGCCACCTTCCATTTGTCGAATTCATAGGCTACGATTCAGGAGTGAAATAAGACAGATTTCTATGTATGGCGTGACTCATGCAGGGGCTTTTTTATTGTTGATGACAAAAATAGCCTGAATTCGTCGAGGCCCCCTAGGGAGGGATGACATCATGCTAGCCTCTGTGAAATCAGCTGCTTTGCATTGGGGGCGGGGGGAGGTGAGTTACATTGTTATCTATGCAGAGGAAAGTGTCCTTGGTGAAAGGCCAGCCTGCATCTTCCCACCTGCCCAGGTCCCAGAGGCTGCAGGCCCCACTGGCAAGGAACAAGCACCAGGTCCCCTGCCAGCTGCCCCAGCCCAGGGGCTTGTGAGGGCAGTAGAGGGGCCTTTGCTTCCCAAGCACTGAGCCGTGGCCCCCCTGGACCCATTGTGCGCAGTTGCTCAGTCATGTCTGACTCTTTGAGACTCCAGAGACTATAGCCCACCAGACTCCTCTGTCCATGGGATTTCCCAGGTGATACTGGAGTGGGTTGCCATTTCCTTCTCCAGGGGATCTTCATGGGCCCTCCCATCTATCTCATCTCGGGACAGAGGGACGATGCTTTCCTTGAGGACTTCTGAGCAGCCTGATGTTCAAGCATCTTCACAAATACATCTCTGAGCCCGCCTGCTGCACAGACAGGCAGGCCAGGGCCATCTCAGAGAGTATCGCCAAACGATGCTCCAGCTGCACAGCAAAATCATAGGCACACAGTGAGGCCTCTGTGTTAAAAGACTTGGTTGTGATAGGGGAATGTGAGGCTGCTCTGCTTTTCTTCCTCTACAAGGGGCTTAAAATGCACCTGCTCTGCCACTTCCCTAGACCTGGCTGGTTTCACCTCCTCCCAGATAAATCAATCCCGGGCAGCCATCCCCCACGAGGTGAACGGGAGGCAGCAGATGAATCTTTGAGGGAGATGCAGGAAAGTGAGCCCACGGCCCTAGGACTGCCAACAGCCAGCACTGAGTGGGATCAGGGAGGTAGTCCCTGAGCTGAAGCCCTGGTCTCCATATGGCAGGTTTCAGGTACCCCAGGGACAATCCTGCTGCTGAATAATGCTATCCTGCCTTTCAGTGTGTTTGTCCTGCTCACCTCCCAACTTTCTGGGCTTCATTTCTGGGCTTCATCTCCAAGGATGAGGCAGAAGAGAAGCCTCAGGAGAAAATCCCTGTGGCATGACACCTCCCTAACCAGGCCGTTGGATGGGAGGTTACATGAGAGCCGAGAGCCTGGACCCGGAGCAGCAGAGCCTGACTTGCAGACTCAGCCCCTGTGCCAACAGGTGGGTGACCCCAGGGCAATCGTAATGAGTTTTCCAGCCTCACCTTCCCTACTGTCAAATGGAGATGGAGCTCCTGGTTAGACCACCCTGTGGCCGCCCCCAGAAGACCTGTCACCCTGGGCCTTCCTCGTTTCTTGTTGACTGACTTTCTGGCCCCAGCAGACCTGGAAGTGCCCTCAGAGACTGGCTACTCTGTCAGTTCCATTTTACAGAGAAGGAAACTGAGGTCCAGAGGACAGGATTGGCCTGAGGTGCCCCTAGGCAGGAACTGACTTCCTCTCATCTCTCTTTTTTTAAAATGAAACTTTTAATTTTCATTTAATAGTAGATTCACATGCTGTTGTAAGAAATAACACAGAGAGATGGCGTGTACCCTTGACCCCCAGGGAGACTAATCTCATTTTTGAAAGTGAGTCTGGAGGTGGGGTATGTATGTGTGCTAGTACAGGGGAAATGGGAACCAGCAGGTCTCATATGCTTAATCCAGAGCTGAAATTGCAGCTTTTTGGAGCATCCAAGGCTATGGAGAAAGGGAATTCTGAGTAGCCCATGTTGCCTTTTGACCCATTTCATTCCTCCTGGGCCTTCTCCTAAGCCACCCCTGCTCCTGTGCCCACCGCCTGGCATTTGAAGAACAGGAGGCCGCTAAATCGCTCAGCATCATCCTGCATCAGAGACTACCCCAGAACCCCCAAGCAGGCAGCTGTTTGCCCTGGCAACCAGAGGGGTCCACCCGGCTGAAACATGGGCATCAGGTATCACTAGCTTTTCATGGGAAACTTGCTTCTGTCCAAGTCCCCACAGACACCTGCGATTTCCACTACCTGTCATTTATCAGGAAGACCAGCTCTTGACTGTCAGCATCTATGGTCTACAATATTTTTGGCTACAAAAACAAGCAAACAACAACAATAGCAACAACTAATCTGTGGTCCTCTTTCTTAGGGTGGCCAGAGCCCCTTTGATAACCTCTGGAGGATTGACACGATTTCAGTTAGCTTTTCAGAGTCATGGGCAGTCATTTCCACCCGACTTTTTATCACTACCATCAGGAGAAAGCTCCCCAAAGGGCTTCTAATGAGTCCCACTTGGTTGCTGTAAATGAGCCTCACAGGTGGTGCCTGAGTACAGAGGAACCTGGGCAGAAAAGGGTGCATGGGCATGGGTATCTAGGGAGGGAGCCCTCTCAGCCTCCAAGGGCCTGGATGGCACTGTCCAGGGGAGCATTCTGCGATAATGGAAATGTTCTAGATCTGAGCTATCCCCCCAGTTAGGCACTAGCCACTTGTGCCTCTGTAGCACTCGGCGTGAGGCTGGTGCAACTGAGGAACTGGATTTTTAATTCTATTTAAAGTCAAACTGGAAGGACTGATGCTGAAGCTGAAACTCCAATACTTTCGCCACCTCATGTGAAGAGTTGACTCATTGGAAAAGACCCTGATGCTGGGAGGGATTGCGAGCAGGAGGAGAAGGGGACAACAGAGGATGAGATGGCGGGACGAGAGAGGATGAGATGGCTGGGTGACATCACCGACTCGATGGGCATGAGTTTGAGTGAACTCCGGGAGTTGCTGATGGACAGGGAGGCCTGGTGTGCTGCGATTCATGGGGTTGCAAAGAGTCGGACTGAGTGACTGACCTGAACTGAAAGTCAAATTGGGCACACTATCCATAGCCGGCTACTATCATGTGAGAGAGCAGATGTCCAATCTCCACAGACCCAAACAGAGCTCTGGAACTTTCCCAGCCCTGCCGCAGCCTGTGCCTCCCCAGCCCCGACAATGGGCGCTTCCTTTCTGTACACTTTGCTTTTTCTTCCTGAGGATTTGGTCACGCCCTAAACACAGCTCCCTTCACATAAGCTGAGCAAAAGGCATAGCCCCAGCCTGGCCAAGCAAGAATGCTGGCATCCAAGGACTTTGACCCAGTGCAGTAGGGGAGAAGGGAGAAAAGAAGGGGAAACAGTGATCCCAGGGGGAGGGTGGGAGGTGGGCCTAGCACCTCAAAGTGGTGCAAAGTGGAAAGAAGAGGGGATGGGGGGTCAGATGGATCTGAATACGAATCTCAGCATGACCCTGTGTTAGCTGCAGGTGTGCAGCTAAGCTTTCTGGGCCTCAGTTTGCTCAGAAAACAAGATGCTGGGAAAAATTGAAGGTAGGAGGATAAGGGGATGACAGAGGATGAGATGGTTGGATGGCATCACCGACTCAATGGACATGAGTTTGAGCAAGCTCTGGGAGTTGGTGAGGGACAGGGAAGCCTGGCGTGCTGCAGTCCATGGGGTCACAAAGAGTCGGACACGACTGAGTGACTGAACTGAACTGAACTGTCTTCATGTGTTAGGGCTGACACGGGGAACTGGTCAGATAAAAAGTTACATATAAAGCACCTAGTTTACACCTGGATCAATGAAGGCCTCACTACAAAGCAGAGCTTCTGAGCATAAGAGAAGCATAGGCTGAATCAGACCTCGGAAGAGAAGCACAGATTGGCCATGGCGGTTCAGAGATGTGACTAAGGAGTCTCAAGTAGGCAGGGGAGCAGGTAACCTCAAGAGAGGGCAGGCCGGGCACGCAGGCTGAACACAGATCACAGAGGTCCTTGGAAGGTGCATCTGGACTCCAGCCTCTGGGGTGCAGGGGCCATGGAACCGTCTGAGTGAGGGAGTAATACAGGGTGAGCTGGGCTGAACAATACAGACAGCAGAAAATCAGGAACAGGTTTGAGTGGGTCATTCTATGGGGCTGATGGAGGAGACGCCCTGGGAGTTGAGAGCCCTGCGAAACTCCCAGGGGAGAAGAGCCAAGCAGAGCCCGCCTTGGTGGCTGCCTGGACACCTCAGGAGGACACTGTCACAGCCGAGCCACTGTTGGCAGAAGAGTGACCCTGGGGAGCCCCTAGGTCACTGCTGACTGCAACTTCTGCTTACTGAAGGAAAGGCCTGAGTTCTCACTCGGACTGCAGGGTTCCTCTTGTGACATTTAGGGCCAAGCTCACACCGAGGTGGACCAAGGGCATCTGGTTCCTGTATCTGAGCTGGGCTGCTGCTCCAGGGGCAAACTGAATACACTCTGTAGCCCTGGCTCCTGTGGACATTCCAGAGAATTTGCCTCGGGAGGAGATAACTCTAGGGTCATGCTCCTTGGAGGCCCAGGTACAGGCAGGGTCAGAGGTGGGGTCTCAGGAGACCAGGCCCTGCAGGGAGACTTGAGGGCCCAACAGCACGAACCGAGTGTCTTGGTAGTCAGGGAAGCAGGGGCAAGGAGCAAGCTCAAGAACTGGGTCCTAGGCTAGGTGTCTGCCTCTCTCTCCTGCCCTGTCTCCCATCCGAGGCTCTCTGCCATTGCTCAGCACCCAAACCTCTGCCTCCCAGGTGCTGACTTCCTGAGCAGCAGGTTGCTGGTCAGCCCCAGGGCCTCGTGACTGGGAGCCCCATCTGGCCACCTGTCAGTCCCGGTTGAAAGAGACAGGGGAGAGGGTTTGAGAGCCTGGGCGCGTGTACAGAGAGCAGCCTGTAGGTGGAGCTGAAGAGGCCTCAGCGTAAGTGATGGGGAGGCTGGGGGGTTTGGGAGCCTGGCAGGGCTTGAGGCTCTAGAAAATACTGAGGATGAACCCCAAGGGCCTTTAACCTCATTCCGTTTCCTAAAAAGGCCATTTTTTTTTTTAAACGAGCACTCTTCACAGGCACTCCCATTGAGAAGTTGACAGGCCCTTGTGGGGAATGAAGTGCCATCTCCTTTACGCTCCTGCCTGGGGGGAGGTCATTCATGGGCAGCACTGCACCACCCCACCCCCACCCCCAGCAAGCCCACAGGAGCTGGTATCCACAAGAGGCTTGGCACAACCCTGAGATGGCATGAGCTCTTATTCTCTGGTAGCAACCCATGCTTTTATGGGCTGAGAGAGCCAAGACTTTGATAGGTCGCTGGGGAATGGGCCTCACACACATCTAGAATGTTCTGGTTGGTGCCAAGCTATTTTTTGATTTTTGTCTCATGATCAAATCATGCAGCCAAAAATACACACAGTGTTCCAACTTCTAACATGACTATCACTTTACCCTGGTAACAAATATGATCATTTAAGAAGTAGGATAAGGAACACATTTGTGTATCTGTTTTTTGCATATTCCGCGAGACATATGAAGATGAAAGCTTGTCAGAGATGCTAAGGGGCCTTAAGGCCAAACTCTGCCCTTCTGTAATGGGCAAACTGAGTCCCAGAACACATGAATACAGGCAGCATCCCTTGAATTTGGGTTGTACCTCAAGATTTAGAAAACTTTTCACCATCTCTTGAATTTTCACTTCACCATGAGAGGCAGGAGTGGATAAGAGCTAGTAATTGGGAGCCAGACCCCTGGAGCTGGAAACTTACTCATCGTGTGAGCTGCGGAAAGTCTCTTAATCTCTGAGCCTCTTGGGGATGATAATAGAACCTTTTTCCTTAGGTTTGTTGTCAGGGTTCAAGGAAATAATACATATACCGTGTTTAGAACAGTGTCCGCCTCACACTATGGACTACAAAAGCATTAGCTATTTCTTTAAAAAATCTTATCTGGATCCACAAAAGCCTCTTGAAGTGGGAAGAGCAAGATTATTATTCCATTTGACAGATCATAAAATTGAGGTTTGGGCAATACAGCGATTTGCTTGATTTTATATAGCTAGTCAATGATCAAGTCAGGAATCAAACCTAAACCTTTAGACTCGATTCCTGGGGCCCTTTCCATCAGACTGGCCATGTCCTGTGACGACTCTCCAGCCTGCTCATCCACCTAACTTATAAGTCAAAGAAACACCTTTTTTCCACCGATATTGCAGTAAGAAAAACACTATTATTTTTAATATTTCTGTGAAGATCTGAGGTGGCTTACAATGAAGACACAGATTAAAGAGGGCAGTGGGACTAAGCCATTAAGAAAGCAGTCAGAAACATTCAGATAAAGGTGTAGTTTCACTGAGCCCTGAGTTCGAGGTCATTGAGATCAAAATACGCTTGGCTCTTAGCTTCCTGGCATCTGGAACACAGGGACCATGGGGCCAGATTCTGACCAGTATTGTCAATATGAAATTTTCTGGATTCAGAACTGACCAGGGATGGCAGGGGTTTAGAAGGCGGTATTGCATCACTGCTAAGCCTGCCCCAAGGTGGGGCCATACAAAGAAAAGAAAGGCCCATGCATGCCCAAAGGCTCCACATCAGAGATGCCATGGGCATGAAGATCCAGGCCTGCCCTGGGTCCACCCATACTGCAGACCTCTGAAGCAGCTTGGTTCCACTTGCTGTCTCCAGCAGGAACACTTTTAGTGCAGGCCTGTGACAGGCCAGTTCCAGCAGGGCTGCAGAGGTCAAGGAGCTGAAAAGCCCTGCTTCACGAGCCGGCCAGGCAGTAGCAGCACAGAGAAGGAGGCTGCTGGCCCTGCAGGGGAAACAATGAACTTAGTTCCAAGAGTGTTGGAAGCCCCGTCCTGTTGTAGGCAGGCAGGCGTGCCAGGCTATAAGCCTCGACAGTTCTCTGCTCTTCACCTGCCTCAGCCACCTGGACCCTGGATGGAGCCCAGGCTTCCTTCCACCTGTGTCAGGGCTGGGTCACAGTGGATGAGGAAACACCAAAGCATTGGGAGAGTAGACAGGCTACAATGGCTTGGAACTCAGGTATCTTTAAAGACAGTGCTTCATCAAAAAATACATGTACACTGTTTGGGGTTGAATGGTATTCCCCCAAAATTCATATAATGGAGTCCTGACCCCCAGGACCTCAGAATGAAACCATCTTTGGAAATAGGGTCACACAGATGTAACGAGTGAACATGAGACATCATACTGGAGCAGGGTGGTCCCTCATCCACCATGACTGGTGTCCTTACAAAAAGGGGAAATGTGGACACACACACACACACACAGAACCACATGAGAAGATGAAGACAGATGGGGTGATGCTTCTACAAGCCAAAAAACACACAAGGTGGCCAGTAAACCACCAGAAGCTGGGAGAGAGGCCTGGGACATGTTCTCCCTCTCAGCCTTCAAAGGAACCAACCCTGCCCACACCTTGAACTCAGACTTTGAGCTTCCAGAATCAGGAGAGAATAAATTTCTGTGGTTTAAACTTCCCAGTTCATATTACAGCAGCCCTAGTAAACTAATACATATATGCACACACACACACACACACACACACACACACACATACACACACCACCTCTGCCATATATGAAAACCATCACAATATCGCAAAGCAAATATTCTCAAATTAAAAATAAATTAAACAACAACAACAAATCCCCTTTAGGTGACATAGACAGCAAATAATCTGCCTGCAGTGCAAGAGACCCAGGTTCCATCTCTGGTCAGTAAGATCCTCTGGAGGAGGGCACAGCAACCCACTCCAGAATTCTTGCCTGGAGAATCCCAAGGCCAGAGTCTGGCAGGCTACAGTCCATGGGGTCACAAACAGTCGGACATGACTGAGCGACCAACACTTTCACTTTCGCCTTCACCAGGCCTGAAACACAGACAGACACATTTCCCAGAGAAGCAGGGCCCAGCCAGCCCTGTGTGTGCAAAACATTAGTGGGTTTAAATCAGCTTCCTATTTCTATCTGACGTGGATGCAGATACATAATGAAAACACACCACCTTTCCACACTGCTCTCTAGACGCATGGGCACCTCTGTATTCACATCGCTTAAGCCCCTATCAAACCTGAGCAGGTGCAGACGGTGAAAGGTGGGTGCTGCGTGCCTGTGGAATGAGCGGCAACCTAGCTTGGGGCTTGGTGGATGCCCTCATGGAGCCCTGCCCTTCTCTAGATGAGGACATCGGGCTGAGAGATGGTGGGGAAGCTGGAAGCTGCAGGTCTGGCTGACTCTGTGACCTGGCTGGATACAACCTGTCAATGCTGTCCCATCTGGGTGACCTCCAGAGATGATGACTGTAACAAGTGGCCAGGTTGACAACTTGCCCTCAGCCCCCAGGAGATGCTTGTGAGGAATGACCCCAAATGCCCAGCACCCAGTTGGTGGGCCAGTAATCCATGCAGGAAGTCCCCTGGCTCGGGGCCTAGCTCCCAGAGGTTATTTAGAAGCAGTCTCAGTTCCTCCCGAAACTCTCTTAGGGGCTGGTGCACAGCAACCACCCAGGAATGCTCCGGTGACACCTTCCCTCTTGCCTAGAGCTGGCCTGGAGCCCGGATGGCCCATTGCAGGTGACAGAAATCCTGGCAATGAGTCAGCCATGGAAACTTTCAGGGCTTGATAGAGGAGAGTCTATGGAAGCAGCAGTCTTTCTGGCCTGGGACACTCCCTCTGCCCAGGGGAGGGGTGCTCAGTGGCCCCACCTGCTGGAGCCATTGGCATAGCTCACCAACCTGTAAGAACTCAGCCCCAGACCAGGGTTCGCCAACCTTTTTGGCACCAGGGACCAGTTTCATGGAAGACAATTTTTCCATGGATGGGGGGTGGAGGGGGGTGGGCGATGGTTTCGGACAACACACTGATTGTGCACTTCGTTTCTATTATTATAACATTAGTTCCCCTCAGATCATTAGGCGTTAGATCCTGGAATTTGGGGACTCCTGCCCTAGAGGACAGTTAAGGGGACAGAGGGAAATCTTCCTAGAGGGAAACAAATCATTTCCTCTAAGCATTGTAAGCTCTGGAGATTTGCAAGGGAACAGCATGGATGCTAAACTAACATGCTGGGGAGGAAGGCAGGTGCCAGGCTAAATAAAGAAATGTGAGGATATACACAAACACACTTCTTTATTTCCACGGGGAGACACAAATGTATATTAATGAGGATTCTGAATGCCAAGAAATCAAATAATGACATAAACATCACGTAAACACCAAAGCCCCAGAGTTGGCTGTGATCATTTACCGTGGAAGGAACAGAGGATTTTGAGTGTCTGCCCTGTTCTGCAGCCTTCCAAGCCTTCACAAAACAACTGCTCTGGGACTTGGTGTTCTACATGAGAAGCTCCTGGCTTCAGCCCTAGACACTGGGGAGAAACCCTAGGAAGGCACTGCCAGCGCTAAAGGCACACCAGCAAGTATGTGAGCTAGGATTCATACTAGGGGCAAGGAGCTCTGTATTTAACTCTTGAGGCAAGTTGGCTTCCTAACCCCAAGGGGCACACAGATATTCAGATATGGCAAGACACGTGGTGGGGACATGGGGACTAATGAGGACAGCCTCTCCATATGAGGCCCAAACATGAGAGAACAGGTCCTCCTGGATGGTGTGGGAGGACATAGGCATACGTAGCTGCCCCCGTCCATGCCTATGCCCACCTTTGGCCTGCCGGCCAGATAGGCATAGATGGGCCAAGTGCACCAAGACCACACAATCCTGGTGTGGGCCTGTGGGGGTTATCTAGCTCTTTTTGGCTGCCAAGCATCTTAACTCCATCCCCAGGTCTGAGGAAGCTGAAAGCACCAATTACTCTCCTAGTTTCCTGTCGAAGCTAGAGCCAGATGTATGACTTGGGCTTAGGCCATTAGATTTGGGGTCAGTGCTAATGTTGAAGAGAAGCAGGGCCAGCAAAGGATCTGCCACAACATCTCAATTCCTGGAGCAACTGATGCTAGTAGACAAGCTACAAGGTCTGCTGCTCAGTGGTGCCAACAGAGGTGTCCTTATTAGACTGATCCTGGACCATGATGTTTTCTGTGGATCTAGCCACATGGTCAACAAGCCGGGTTCTCTAATCCCCCCAGCAATTCTGTGAGCTACTCAGTATCCTTCTTATAAACTTCTTTATCTAAAGGCCCCACATGTTCCACTCATTCTTTTGATTCCGTGTTCTTTCCAATCTTACCCCAATAATCCCTATTATCTTATTAGATCTTTAATATTTTAGAGAAATTGTTCTTTAGACTTTTAACTAGGATTTTTATTTCTATTTAGTGGGAGAAATCCTCCACTATCAAAAGTGGAAGCCTCAATGTTTCAACTCTGATTTTCCCATCAAGGTCAGGCAGCCTGGGATTCAGCAAGCCTCTAATATAGCCCTTATCACATTTCTTTTTGATAGTCCATTTATCATTATAATAGGAACTCTCTGAGCAAATGAACAAGGTCCAATTTATTCCTACACTCTCAGCACTTAGCACAGTGCCTGGCTCAAAACAAATATGCGAGAAATATGGTTAGGATGAATGGAGTACTTAGACTGTGGTTCTTAGAAGAGAGATTTGTGTTGGACTTCAAAGGATGACTAGGTTGTGGAGAGAATAGGAAAGGATATATATCCATTCAAGTTCTCAACAAGGATTTGTGGTCCTCTATCATTCAGGCCTCTTACCTTAAAGCAACAGAAACTAAATCTGGATGATTTTTTGAAGAAAGAATGAATGAACTGGAATATAAGTTAAGAAAATAGAATATGCACAGAGAAACAATTTAACTAAAAGTGACACAGACGACAGAATGAGAAGATCTCACATATATGTAACTGGTGTCTAAGGAAGAAAAAGGAAAAGCAGAAAATGGGAGCAGAAGAAATAGCTGAAGAGTTAGTGGTTAAAGATTTTCCAAAACTTATAAAAGGCACCAAACCACAGATTCAAAAGGCCTACAGACCTAAACAAAGATGGTATACTGAGGTATATCTCAGTAAAACTGCTGAAATAAAAGACAAACAGAAAATATCAAACACAGTCAGAATTAAATTATATGATGTTTGGAATTTACTTTGAAATGATGCAAAAGTACTGAAAGAAGTTATAGATGATTATAACCACAGTTATAGATGAAAATATCTGGGGAACTTTCACTTCTAGAAGTGAAACCAATTAGGTAGCAGAGGAGCCCTCTTCACAGTAAACAACGGTAAACTGGATGAAATATAGAAGGCAATTGCTTTCAGGCATTATGGATTTAACATTAGACCGTAGACAACAGCACAAGACTTCAGTCCCTGAGGGCAAAGGATGAGCTACACAACCACTCCAGTTCTCTTCGTGGGGAAAATCCCCAAACCGCAGAGAAGCAAACTGAAATCCCAGCAGAGAATGGTGGTCCTACTAAGGGGTTGAAGCAGAGATCAGAGTTAAGGGAAGCTAAAATGCTTGTGATCTTTGGGATAGGATCCTGGAGAGGAGAGAGCGACAAGTGGGAGGAAGCACAGAAAGTCCATTTATCAGTTTGATAGAGATGTCAGAGTAAACTACCACAGCCTGGGTGGCTTAAACCAATAGAATATTTCACAGTTCTGGGGGTGAGAAATCTACAATGAAGGTGTAGGCAGAGTTGGTCTTTTCTGAGAACTATGAGGGCAGGATCTGTTCTGGGCCTCGCTCCTGGGGTTGTAGATGGACATCTTATCCTTATGTCTCTTTACATCACCTTCCATCAACAGATATTTCTGCATCCCAATTTCCTCCTCTTGTAAGGACACCAGTTGTATTGGATGAGGGCCCACCTTCATGACCTCACTTAAATTTGATCACTTCTGTAAAGATCCTATCTCTAAATATGGTGACACACAGAGGTACTGGTGGTTTAGACTTCAACATGCAAACTTGGAAAGAACACAATTCAACATATAAGAAAGAGTCCATGTGGGATCCCCTGAAAGTCTTTGGCTGATTCTGGGCTATAAATAGACAGGGCAAGATATCATCTCTGATGTTAAGTATATAATAAAAGGAGTAGAAAATGACAACCCATTTCAGTATTCTTGCCTGGAAAATTCCATGGACAGAGGAGCCTGGTGGGCTAGAGTCCATGGGATCATAAAGAGTTGGACACGACTGAGTGCACACACACACACAAACACATACAATACAAATTTACTAAACATACAAGGAACCATGGAATTGTGAAAAGAGCAATTAATAGGAATCAACCTTGAGACGGTCCAGATGTTGGGTTTAGCAAAGACAATAAAGCAACTATGAAAAAAATATGTCCTAAGAATAAAAGGCAAATACAGTAATGGATGAGTGAACTATCCAAAATAATCAAATGAAACTTGAGAACTGAAAAAAGAACAATAATGGAAAGGAATAATTCACTGGGTGGGATGAATAGTAGTTTGAAAAAGACAGAATACAGACTCAATAACTTTGAAAACAAATGAACAGAATTCATCCAATGTGAAGAGCAGGGGAAAAAAATGAAAAAAATAGAACCTCAGGGACCTTGAGAAATCAAATAGTATAATATGCATGCATATTGTAGTCTCAGAAAGAGAAGGGAGTGAGAATGAAGCAGAAAAATATGTTAAAAATGATAGACAAATTTGCCCAACATTTGAGGAAAATTATGACTTATAGAACTAAGGAACTCAGTGAACCTCAAGCAGAATAGATACAAAGAAAACCATGCCTAGCCACATCATAGTCAAGCCACTGGAAATGAAAGGTAAGAGAAAGGTTCAAAAGAAGTCAGGAGAAAAAAATATACATTACATACAAGGGAGCAATGATACACACTCTGCTGGAGAAATTGGATAGCCATAGGTCAAAAGAAATCACCACACGGATCCCTCATGTTGCCCTTTTATAGCCTTACCTTCCCCTCCCCATCCTTCACCCTGTTAACCAGCAATCTATTCTCTATTTCCATAATTTTGTCATTTTAAGAATGTTATATAAATGGAATCATATATATAAGAAAGCTAATCATAAATGGGATTGTCAGGTTTCATTTAGCATAACGCTCTGGGCATTCATTCAGATTGTTGCATGCACTGATGGTTATTCATTTTATTGCTGAATAGTATTTCATGGTATAGATGTATCACAGTTTGTTTAACCATTTACTTATTGAAGGACATCTGGATCATTTCCAATTTTAGGCTATTATGAAGAAGGTTGCTGTAACATTTGTGTACAGATTTTGTGTGAACAAAAGTTCTTATTTCTCTGGGATAAATGCCAAGAGTGCATTTGCTAGATTGCATGGTAGTTGCATGTTTAGTTTTTAAGGAAACTCTAAACTATTTTCCAGAATGTCTGTACCATTTTATGTTCTCACCAACAACATATGAGTGATCCAATTTCTCTGGATCTTCCCCTAGGCTGCCCCTAGGTTGCATTATTCTGTGTATTTATTGTATTGGTAGTTACATCAATCTATATCTTGTAAAGTTCACAGAAATATATATATATATATATAAAATGTTAATTTACAAATAAAAATTTTAAAATGAAGCACAAAACTGTAGGAGTTAGTTACATTGACAGACTTTTAAAGACTCACTATAAAGACTGAATAATCATAAAAGTGTGGTATTGGTATAAGAAGAGACCAAAAAAAAATCAATGTAAAAGAATAAAAAATCCAGAAATAACCTCACACACATTTAGAAAGTTGACTTTCAACAAAGGTGCCAAGGAAATTTAGTGGATAATAATACAGACTTCAAAAAAAAATGGTGGGAGGGGGCTCAGGATGGGGAACACGTGTACGCCCATGGTGGATTGATGCTGATGTGTGGCAGAACCAATACAATATTGTAAAGAATTAGCCTTCAATTAAAATAAATAAATTTAAATTTAAAAAAAAGTTAAAAAAGGTTCAATTACAGCTATATATTTATATGGGGAAAAGTGAATCTGAATCCTTATCATACACCATACATAAAAATTAACTTTTAATGGACATAAATCTAAACATAAAAGCTGAATCTATTTAAACATTTAGAAGAAAATTAGAAAAGTATGTGCAAATTGGGGATAGGCAAACATTTTCTTGATGGGACACAAAAAGAATTTACCATATTAAAAAATGATTCATTGGGTCTTATCAAATTTTGCTCTGTGAAAGAGTCACTAAGAAAATTACATGATAAATTAGCCAACCACATATTCGAAAAAGGACTTATATCCAGAATATACAAATTACACTTACAGTTTAATAATGAGACAAGGAGCCAAATTTTAATGGGCAAATAATTTAAATAGAGACTTCACAAAAGAAGACATACAAATAGCCAAAAAACACATGAGAATGTATCCACCATCATTTGTTATCAAGGAAACACAAATTAAAACACAAAGAGAGATCACTTCACACTCACTTGAATGGCAAAAATGTAAAAGTTGGATAATAACAAGTGTTGGCAAGCACATGGAGCAACTAGATCTGTTAAGCTTTGCATTTTGTAAATGCAAAATGGTACAATCACTTTGAAAAATCGTTTTCTAGTTTCTTGTAAAAGTTAGCATATACTAATTGCACAGCTTGGAAATTCCATTAGTAAATATTAGCCAAGAGAAATGGAAACATATTTTCACACAGATATTTGTATAAAAACGTTCATAGCAATTTCATTTCAAATAGCTAAAAACTGGAAACAAACCAAATGCTATCAAGAGGTGAATTGATAAAGAAACTGTACTATCAATTTATGTACAATATAGAATACTACACAGCAATTGGGGGGAAAGAAACGTACAATAGACACAACAGCATGAATGACCTCAGAAAAAAATGTGATAAGCAAAAGAAGCATGGCACAAAAAAGCACATACTGTATTGTTCCATTTATATGAAATTCTACAAAAGGCAAGACTAGGCAGATGAGTTCTTCCCTGGGGCTGGGGCAGGAGGGGTTCAACTGACAAGAGGGTACCAGGGAGCTTTTTGAGGTAACAGAAATGTTCTATACCAACAATAGGCATCAATCTTGCAAACAACAGAAGGAAGCCATGCACAAAAGAATACATATTGCATTATTTCATTAAGTAAAAAAAATAGGCAAGGCTCAAGCATAGTGCTTAAGGATCCCTACTTAAGTTACCAGTTAAGCAAACTAAGAAGATGAGCAAGGAAGTGATTGTGGGAAAAGCCAGGCTAAAGGTTTCCTAATTGAAGGGATATGGGCACAGTGCCTGGGATACTAGCAATATTCTCTTTCTGATCTGGATGATCGTTACACAAGTGTGTAGAATAATTTGTTAATCTGTATTGTTTTAACTATGTACCTTTTTGTCTGTCCATTATATTTTACAACTAAAGACATTAAAAGAAGAGCAATAAAGCTCACTGAATGACAAGCTGAGGCTGATGCAGAGGATGAGGTCAGGAGAGTTGAGAGCTGAACAGAACAGGCAGCAGGGACTGTGGCACTGGGCCTGTGAAGTATTTTGAAGGAAATCGTTGAACTTGCTGGTGGTAGATGGACAGTGCATCTTCTTAAGTGCTCTCCATCGCATACCCAACACAGGGACGGGGATGCAGCATACTCATCTAAGGCTCGTGCATTGATTGATAGCATTAGCATGTGCCATTGAGACATGCCTAAGTCAGAGCATATTCCCCAGGGATCACCTAGCATAAAGCATCAGACAAGAAGGCTAGGGACCTGGATTAAGGCACCAGCAATGTCATGTCATTTCACCTCTTAGTATTAGTCTCCTTATTACTAGCCCTGGCTAAGAGGGGCAGTGAAAGACAGAATGCATATATCTATAAATCTATATCCTTCTACATCTAAATCCAGCCTTTAAGAATGGCCCATGCAGTAAAGTCTTGAGATAGGAACACCAAAGATCTCAATTTCAGGCAATCAGTTGGTCCTCCACATCTGATCTCCCCTGGGTTTTATTAAATGCCTCTAGGTGTGAGTTAGTGTGGTGATGTGAGGGATTGCCTGCCAGCTATAACAAGCTGAATATCTGAAAAGGTGCCACTTATGAAACAGGTAGCAGGAACAGGAAAGTGGGGAGGTATGGAAGCCAAATGCCCTGAACCTCAGCTAAGTTCACTGCACACCGTCCCCGAGGATAATTCGCCATGTCAGGCTTAAAGGTGGGGGAAGTGGCACAAGGCTGATATTTTCCAGGCCAAGCAAAGCATCAGCACCCAAGGAGGGTGCCTGAGATGGGGATCACCACTGTTGCCTCCAACAACTGCTCTGTCACATCCTCTGCTACCTCTGGGCTCAAGGGGACCCTGGCTGATAGTGCGGGTTAGGGAGCTCTCTGACTACAGGTGCCCTGACAAGACATTCAAGCAGGGAACTTGGGACAAACTTCCTTATCCTCTCAGGGGGATAATGTCCACTTCCTTGGTTCATCTGAGAAAAAAGGATCTGGATTCACCCCTGCTCACTGATAGGCAGGAAGCTTTTGCAAATTAAAGCCTTAAGATGAAGGATGGCTGGTGATGTCGGAATGGCAACAATGGGCCAGATGCTCCTGCCTTATCCATTTCAAAGGTTCGTGAATAGCCAGCTGTACCGAGGAAGGATCCAGGCTTCTTTTTAATAACATGTCATGGTCCTGATTAGGCATCAAATGGTGCCAGCACCTGTCTTCTTCTTGTCCCTGTTCCATATGTGTGTGTGTGTGTATATATATATACTGTTATTCTCAAGTAGATGTAAGAATCCACTGCAAATAAATTTAGCTTTGGGGAGAAATTATTTGCTGATTTCCCCAAACACACACACACACACACACACACACACACACACACACACACACACACACACTATTCCATTTGGAAGTGTGAAAACAGTATAACTATGATCAAGACATTTTTTTAAAAAGAAATCACACGAATCCCATCACCCTAACAGAGCTCTTTATATTTGAGAGTTTGCTGTGCAAAAAGTGTTTGTAAGTTGCAAACTTACAAGATCACAATGTAAATATAACGGTACCTTCTCCTTTACAAAATCTTCTGTTCTGCATGTCCCTCAGCCTGCTGCAGGTTTCAGAGTGGGTATATAAATAACCTCATAATATGCAATGGAATGAATATGCTATAATTTAATTAACCACCCTGTATTGTTGGGCGATTCATTTGTTCCCAGTGTTATATTGCTACAGCAAATCTCGTCATCTTCATGCATGTATCTTCTCAATTCTGTTGAAATGCTTCCTAAGGATTAAACTCTCAGGAGGGAGAATTATCGGGCGAAATGGTAAGAGCAGTCCCAGGGCTCCTGCTTCAGTGGCTTGGGTTGCCTTCCCCTGGGCTGGGCCCTGTTCTGCAGTGTATGTGCCCTCCACACAGGTCAGCCTTCCCCTTCGGCCTCCCCAAATCTGTCCCACGCACTCTTGGTGCCTTAGTAACTGCCTGTTGTGTGGGGATCAACTTCTATTTGCTCTCTGGGTGCCTTGCACCATGGTTTCAAAACAATGCAAACTTGTTTTGGGAAACAGACTGAACCAATGTGGAATACACTCTGAGCTCTAACAGCTGAGAGTCCACAATAATTATCTTTAGGGGATGGCAGCCTTGGGAAGCATGGAGCAGATGCGCTTGTTTCTCTGAGCCTACATGGCTGAGAACATTCCCCACACTCTGATGAGGGGACCACAGGCTCTGACACAGGCAGCCTTGCACTGACTGCTCTTCCCCTCTGCACCTCCTGTGCCAGGTCTGCCCATGAACCAGAAGTGATCCTTTCCCTCAAAGAGCCCACCACCTCAGGTGGAGCCAAATAAGGATGTGGTATGGTGCAGCGGTCATGAGTGGGTGCATTGCAAACCAGGTGGACTTGGGTTGGGAGCCCTCTTGGACTTCCGGTTGTTGCATGGCCTTGAGCAGGTTAATTTACATACCTTTCTGGGCCTTGGTTACTCTGTCTACAAGATAGGAGTAATATCAGTACTGTGCCCTGTCGAGTTGTTATGAGGAGTTGGTAAGTCAGGGCAGGGAAAGCCTACAGAACAGTGCCTGCCTTGGAGTCAAGTCAGTGGTCAACAGATCCCAGCTATGCATAGTGGCATTGCATTACTAAAACCAGGTAGAAAGTGAAATGTTTCCAAAGAGAGAGTCTGATAAAGTAGACAAAACCTGAGTCTTCCTGTTTGGGGATCAGGAAACGCTTTTTGCCCTCCTCTGTTCCTGGCACTGAGAGATGCTGGGAGACACCAGCAGGTCAGAAAGGCTGGCCTCTTCCACCAGCCCCAGGACAGGAAGGCCTGCAAGTGAGGAGCCCTGCGGTGGTGGGAAAGGACAGGCTCACCATGGGGGGCTGCCTGAAAAGCCAGTTATAGAAGCTTCCACAGTCTCTGCCTGTGTGATTTCTACCAGGAAGGGAAAGTAATGTGGCCTGGCTGACTAGTCTCTCCCGAGTGCCTAACGGGCCACTTGATTAGAAAAACACAGCCCTGGGCGGACAGCCTTGCCAGCCATCAGAGCTAATGCAAGGCCCAGCTGAGGAATACAAGTGGCCAGGCCCCCTGCCCAGTGCCACGCAGCCTTTTGGCTTGTCCAGGACACAGGCCAGAGACTTAAAAGCTGATTTCATAGCAGAGCTACTTAGAGTCGACATTTACCAGTGCCAGCGGTGTCTTCTATGCAATGATGGGAACATGAGTGGGGGCGACTGCTCTTCCCACCAGCCCCCGATCCCAGAGTATACTTTCCCAGAGGAACTGTCAGTTGAGAATGGCCTTGAATTGACACGGCTGGCTGTGCAGGCACGTGGACCTCAGAAGTCCCCACCAAGGCTTGTACTCACTTCTTCCTGGGAAAAACCTGCTTTCCTCTTGTGGCTGGGAAGCTATCGTCTGCATCCAAAGTAGCTTCTCTTTGCATCCAATCTACCCATTTCTCATTACACTGGGTCTTGAATGCCCATCATCTGAGCACCTCCTGTAGCAGATGCAGGTCTGGGGAAGATGTCATCATCTCCCCTCAAACACTTCAGCGGAATCCCCACTGAACTGAGTGGCACAGTAGTAGTGTTATTTGCTCAGTTGTGTCTGACTCTTTGCAATCCCAAGGACTGTAGCCTGCCAGTGACCTCTCTCCATGGGATTCTCCAGGCAAGAATACTGGAGTGGGTTGCCATTTCCTTCTCCAGGGGATCTTCCTGAGCCAGGAATTGAACCCGGGTCTCCTACATTGCAGGCAGAATCTTTACTGTCTGAGACACAGGGAAGTCCTTGGCCCTGAGTAATCATCCACTCCAGTATCTCCCAAAGCAGGCATCACACATAGGGGTGCCATGACATTCTAATCGATGCTCAGCTCCAGAAGGGGGTGTGATGACAAAAGTTTGAGTAAAGCTGAATGGAGGAAAGTCACCAAGCTTTGTTGACTGCCCGACTTTCCAGGGCCTGTGATGGGCCAAGGGCACAGTGACTCTTCCAGAGACAGCACAGCATCACCCAAGCATATCAGACTCCAGACCCACGTGGAAAAAGCCCTGCAGGAGATTCGTAGCCAGATGACACGTGCTAGTCCAAGCCCCTTGGAGTCCAATCCCCCCTTTTTCAGTCAAGAGACAGAGGCCCAGAGAAGAAAAGGGCTTGCCTGGGCTCACCCCAGGGGCTGTGGCAGGGGCACAGTAGTTCAGTTTGTAGCATCATCAAGAGGGCTGTCTCAAAACCTCCTTCTACCCTTCTTTGAAGTTCCTCTGAAATTGCACCTCCTCCAGGCAAAGAATGCTGCCAGAAGAGAAATGCAAGGTGCTGAGTGGATTTAAAGGACTCACAATTCACCAAAAATGATTTAAAAAGTTTAAAAAAAGCTATAGAGTCTACTTCCACCAATGGACAGGCAAATTCTTATTGAACCAATACTACTGCAGTTAAAACTAAAAACCTGGAGAATATGCAAACAAATGAACAAAACAAAATGAATATATAAACAAATGAACAAAAATGCATTACCTGAAGACTATAAGAAAGCAGGCAGATACTAGAGGGGAGCAAACACTGGGAAGAAGAAGATGCCACTGGGTCACTCTCCCTATGTTGTATGACATTGAGCTTTGAAGACATAACCCACTTGGCACCAGGCAGGGCAACTAAAACTCTACTGGAAAACTTGTGGCCTTTTGAGATTGAAGAACTGGAGTATAGCATTCAGAGCAACCACAGCACCTGAATAGTAAGGAGCAAGCCCCCCTAAATAAGAGCCAGAAAGAGACTCCAATCCTATGTCTAAACTACACCCAACTTTCTGCTGACCTCAAATCACGCATGTGTGGCACAAACTTCAAGGAGTCTAGTGTGTGTTTTGTCTGACACCAAATATTGTGGCATTCCTAGACAATAACGAATTCTCCAATTCTCTAACTCCTCTTGGCACAAAAACAGAAATCAATGGAACAAAATAGAAAGCCCAGAAATAAACCTACACACCTATGGGCACCTTATCTTCGACAAAGGAGGCAAGAATATACAATGGAGAAAAGACAGTCTCTTCAATAAGTGGTGCTGGGAAAACTGGACAGCTAGATGTAAAAGAATGAAATTAGAACACTTCTTAACACCATACACAAAAATAAACTCAAAATGGATTAAAGACCTGAATGTGAGGCTGGGCACTAGAAAAACTCTTAGAGGAATACAGAGGCAGAACACTCTGACATAAATCACAGCAGGATTCTCTATGACCCACCTCTTAGAGTAATGGAAATAAAAACAAAACCAAATGAATGGGACCTAGTTAAACTTTAAAAGCTTTTGCACAGCCAAGAAAACCCAAGAGGCACATAGGAAAATGGTCAACACCACTAATTATTAGAGAAATGCAAATTAAGACTACAATGAGGTACCACCTTAGAATGAAAGTGAAAGTGAAAATGGCCATCATCAAAAAGTCTACAAACAGTAAAAGCTGGAGAGGGTGTGGAGAAAAGGAAACCCTCCTACACTGTTGTTGGGAATGTAAATTGGTACAGCCACTATGGAAAACAGTATGGAAGTTCCTTGAAAAACTAAAAATAGAGTTGCCATATGATCCAGCAATCTCACTTCTGGGCATACATCTAGAGAAAAACGTAATTCAAAAAGATATATGTATACCCGTGGCGGATGCATGTTGATGTATGGCAAAACCAATACAATATTGTAAAGTAAAAAAATAAATTAATTAATTAATTTAAAAAAAAGATATATGTACCCCCATGTTCATTGCAGTACTATTTACAATAGCCAAGACATGAAAGCAACCTAAGTGTCCATCAAAAGATGAATGAATAAAGAAAATGTGGTACATATAGACAATGAATGGAGCATTACTCAGCCATAAGGATGGAAATTTTGCCATTTGTGACAATATGGATGAACCTAGAGGGCGTTATTGCTAACTGACTTAAGTCAGACAGAGAAACACAAATACAACATGATCTCACTTACACGTGGAATCTAAAATTAAAAACAAACAGAAAAACAAAACAAAATGAAACAAGACTCATAGATACAGAGGACAAACAGTAGTTGCCAGAGGGGAGGGGGTGGGGGTGGATGAGTGAAATAGGTGAAGGGGACTAAGAGGTACAAATTCCCAGTTACTAAATAACTCTCAAAGGCTTCCATGGTGGCTCAGACAATAAAGAATCTGCCTGCAATGCGGGAGACCCAGGTTCAATCCCTGGGTCTGGAAGATGCCCCTGGAGATGGAAATGGCAACCCACTACAGTATTCTTGCCTGGAGAATTCCACAGACAGAGGAGCCCGGTGGGCTTCAGTCCATGAGGTCGCAGAGAGTCGGACACGACTGAGTGACTAACACTTTCAATTTACAGGGATGTAAAGTATAGAACAGGGAACATGGTCAATAATATTGTAATAACTTCATATGGGGGCAGATGGTTACTAGCCTATCATGGTGATGATCATTTCATAATGCAAGCAAATGCCAAGTCATTATCTCATACACCCGAAACTAACACAACATCAACTATATTTCAAACAAAATATTTTTTTCCAACTGCTATCCTAGGTGGGTGCCCAAGAATTAGCCACATTTCAGCTCTAGCACTAAGAGATCTGACACTCATGCTTTCACTGGGATCAATGCTCATGTTATAGCCAGGCGACAGTAAAATACGATGGAAAAAAGCAGCCAATGACAGAACTGGGATTCAAGCTCAAGATTTAACACCCTCTGTAGCACCACTGCCCTTGGAGCAAATCCTCTGATTTAGCTCCCAGTGGCTTCTAAAAGGGAAAGCCATCTACTTAGAGTTGCCATTGTGATGATCAAAACTAAAATCACTCACTTTGCTTTCTTAACAATGAAAATTATATCATTACCAAAAAAACTGTTACCAGCTCCTCCCACCCCCAGGTAATGATGCACTGTCATGTACACAGAGTGAAAATTTTAAGTAATGGGAAATTGGTAAGCTAGAAGTCCTCAGATGTTTTTATTGATGGGCTATTCTACAAGGGCTTGGTATACACATATATGAGTGACTTGATACACACAAAGCTCATGACTATATTATGAAGGAGCCTCTATCACCCCACCAGTTGGCTGATGAGCTCCCCAAATTGTGGAATTCTGTTCTCTGACCAGGGTTGGGAGCCTTGAAGACACTTCCTTGTGTTTGTGATACTCATTACTCCTGATCATAACAACAGCTGGCACAGTTGTACTAGAGCCAACTCTGAGTGTGAGATCTGCTGCCATAATCAAACTGGCCCAACATGTCAACTCCGGCCTTGTCCAGGACTGCACTGGGTTACATAAATCTCATATGTATGAGTCAATCATCAAACACAGCCCCAAGAGGCATGCCTTATTATTCTTATTTATAAAATGAGGAAATGGAGGCTTGGAGAGGTGAGGGGAGTGGCCCAAACTCACAGAGCTGAACTTGCATTCCCGTCCTGGTCTTTCTCTGGAGCTTGGAGCGGGCATGCCTTCTCATACATGGGGTAGCTTATAGGAATGCACACTGGGGAAAGCAAACAAGATTGCTTGTTGGCCTCACAGCTTGTGACCAAAAGGGCCCTAATGCTACCTACTCACTCAGTGACGCCATCTTTAGAGAAAACCCTGGAAGCACAGTGTCCTCCTGCCCTTTCCAAGGCCACCAGCAGGAAGTAGGGAAAAGATGTTTGTCTGAGACCTTCCCTGGGCCCCTGCACATGTCTAGCAGTCTGATTAGTTATTTGTGGAGGCCATGTTAGTCTGAATGGAAAAGGGCAGCACGTCTCAAGCCCATGTTGTGTCTGTTAACAGGATTTCGGCTCAGCAGTGCGGGCCTCAGACAGCCAGCTGGGCAGCACCATGAAGGCACTTCTAAAGCCACCTGCTGGGGACAAAGGCCTGAGAGCTGGTGTCCAGACATGCTGGGTGTGACGTGGGGGAACCAAAGTAACAGCACATTGAAGGACTCTTTTCTTTATTATAAATCCCACCCCACTCCCTACAAGCTGAAGCCACAGGACCCTCAAACTCATCATAGCTTTGGAGACTGGCTAATGCAGAGCACAGAAGAAAAGTCCAGTGTGGGACCTCTAACTCAGTAATGTCAGGGTGTGAGTGGGCAAAGTTTCACCCCTTTACCTTCCTCCTCTGCCTTCCTGGTTTCTCCCCTGCCTCCTGTTCTCTCAGTTAATGGAACCTTCCCCTGAGGGACCAGGCAGCAACAGCTCTAGGGATTGGCTCAGGATTCAGATCGACACCAAGGTCACATTTACTATGTTGAAAGCAGTCCCTTGACAACGCTTTCACTCAGCATCCCTCCCTCCCAAAGTCAGAGAGGCACGCCTGACACATAGTCGACACCAACTACAAAGGAGCCAGCTTTCTGGGCACTTGGGACAAATTGGTAGTCAAGACAGCCACAGGCCCTGCTCTCTGAGAACAGATATTCTAGACGGGGAAGAGAGAAAAGGAAGTCAACGAATACACAGTGATTTCATAATAAACATTATGAATGATAATTTCATAATAAGTGTTATGAAGATAAGATCCAGGTTATATGCTGGTGACCATGGCGGGGCGGGGTTGGGGGTTGGCAGTCCTGGTCGTGAGGTTCAAGGGATGAGACACAACATTAACACACTGGCACAACCACAGCACATGGGTAATCTCTCAGTACAAACATGTGCCAGAACAAGTCACAAGCTTTCCCTCTTACATACACACACACACACGCACACACAATCACAGGATGTCAGGGATAGAGACACCCTTGGAGGTCATTCAGTCCAGTGGTTTTCAGTCTTCTAAAGAAGAGTCTTCTTTGCAGGAGCATATCCTTGGCCTCTTGTTCCCCCAGGGTACCATCCTGGGAATGCCAGAGAACATGTCCAAGCCACTTGGTTAACACAATCCAGGGCCCAGGTTAGAGAAAAGCCTTGCCCAATGTCAGGCCAGGTGTTGGGAACAGAGCTGGGACTTGGGGCTGGGCCCTTAGCCCTGCCCTCCATGACCTGTAGAGGCTTCTCCCAATGCTCACCTGGGGCTGCCTGACACGTGCAGTGGCTGGGGTTAGGATCCTCAGTGATGTTCCTAGGGAATGAGGGAGACCATGGGCCTGGGGTGTCACCAAGAACAGAAAGAAAGGAGTCAGATGGGTATTGGTGCATCCATGTCAAGCTGACTACCTTGGCTGTGGGCAGAGCATTGCGGCTAACAAGCATTGTTTTACTCTCTGCCAAGGAGAGAAGGCAGGGAGCAGGGTGATGTGTGTGTGTGTGTATGTGAGAGTGCATGCATGTACACATGTATGCATGCAGGGAAAGTCCACCCTACCCAGAAGTTTGGCACCAGCTTCAAGCTGGGCATGGACCAATGGCTCTCAGAAGTAAGGGCTGGCTAAAGCAAGCTTCTCTTGAGGAACTGCTCACAACCCATATATATTTGTGACAAATACTGGCAAGTCTTTGATTTGAATGAGAGACTTTTGATTTCAGAACCAGCCCAAAGTAATGCAGAGCCAAGTGGCATGAGGAAAAATGCATGGGTTGAAAGCCAGTCCAGCCTGGATGAGAATCCAAGTTCCGCCAGTAAGTGCCTTTGTGATCTGTGACAAGTAACTGTAAACCGCACTGGGCCTCTGTTTTCTTGCCGGTAAAGTGGGGCTATAAGAGCTATCATTTGTGGAGCATCGGGTTTGGCCAACTCCTGAGCACATAAAGAAATTCTCCTTCCAGCCCCATTAGAGCTTTGCAGTGTACGTTGTTTCAACACTGCTTCTCGCTCCAGCCTCACAGCACAAGAGTCTCCAACAGGAGTGACCGTCACGTGAGAGGGAGCTCTATAGAAATGAGCAAGGTGCACAGGCAGCTGCTCCATGCTTGTTTTACAGGCCAGTTGTCCCTGCCCATCTGGGAGCCTCCAAGACTGGGGCAGGGTTGGCCTCCTCGCCAGAGCCTCAGCACCCTGCCCAGTGCAGTATGCAGACTGCCTCAGTAGATATATGTTCAGTTGATAATGACATACCCTTGCTCAATCACAGATGACTGCCTTGGAGGCTCAAGAAAGTTAGGATGGTGCCATATTCTCGACAGAGGCAAGGACAGAGATCCTAGAGTTTCCTAGCCACAGCTATGAAGGGGCCCTAGGAGATGGCCCAGGTATCAGACAGATATAAGCCTGCAGCCAGTGACAGGAAGGGACAACCCCAAGTCACCAACAAGCTAGGGACAGAGCCGGCCCCACACCTCACACCTCTTGACCTTAGGTTACCCTGCACCCTGTGCAGTCCTCGACCTCCTCCAATCCAGCCAAGCTGAGTCCAGTAACTCCAGAACAAGTGAGGCCCTGGTAGATGGTACTGCAGCACCCCCCCCCCCCACCGACCCTTGCAGTTGTGTGCTGGAAACTGCTACCTGGCGAGGCCCAGGGCCTCTCCCTGCCCTCAATGGCAACTCAAGAAATCCCATTCTGGCCACTATCTGCTTCTTCCCAGCATCCAGGCCCCTCTGCTCTGACAGACTTGCCACCAGCTCCTCCCCCAGCCATGCTACTCTGGGGCCAAAGCTTAGGCACCGGGTCCCCAGGGTCCTGCCCAGCAACCAGAGTGGCTTCCCAGATTCCTTCTCCAAATTCCAAGGAGATAGCCAGGGTCAACTGTCCTGTTGTGGCTAGTTCCTCATCCACAGGGCCTGTGTGAATGGCTTGTCAGCTTCAAGCAAAGGCTGGGGAACCAAGCATTCTAGAGACTGAAGTGAGGGGTGGCAGGGTGACAGTGCCCACACCCCTTTCCCAGTGGTGTGGCTTAGGGTAGGCGGTGAAAGGCCTATTCCCAGGGGACTGGGAAGGTCCAATGAGACAATGGATTTGAAAGTTCCTGGCAATATGACTGGTACACACAAGGGGTTCTGTGATGCCAGCTTTCCTCCCATGGGGAGGACTTCTTAACCAGGGGCCCTAGATGGACTCCAAGACCCCATATATGACCCACGTGTGTATTCATGAGCATTTTCTGGGGAGAAGCTCCCATGGCTCCATTGGAGCCTCAAAGAGGTTCCATGACACACCAAAGGTTAAGAACCTCTGATCTCAAGGGTTCCTTCTTGGGCGGAGATGGTGTGGAGCTTAGTCAAGAATCAGCCACCCCGTCTCATGTGGGACCCGCACAGAGCCAATCCAACAGGTCATGGGGTGTGAGATGTAAGAACCCCAGCATCCACGGGACCCCTGAGCTGAGCCCCAGAGATCTTGACATGGGAGCAGCCCACACTGCAGTCCAGAACCACCCAAAGGTGCACTGACTGTGGAGACAAGAGGCAAGAAGAGTTGGGGTGGGCAGGAGGTGGGGTCGGCAAGAGGCGGCGAGGGCAGGAGACAGTTTCAGCATAGCTGACTGCACCTTGAAAGAGAAACCAGCTCCTAAAGGTCAGAGCAAGGACTATGGCCCAGAGGACTTAGGACAGAGCAGCATAGGGTGTTTTGAAAGGCAGTGTAACCCAGTGGTGAAAACCATGGGCTCTGAAACTTAGTGCCCAAGTTGGAATCTGGGCTCACTTGCAGGTAACTCACTGTGGACCAGGTTTAGTTACTGCCCTGCTCTACACCTGTTTCTTACTTCATAAAATAGAGACAGTCATAGTGCTTGCTTATAGGGTTGCTGTGAAGACTGAATGAGTTGATATAGGAAGAGCCCTCAGAATGGGGCCTGAAACTTGGCAAGCATCTGTGCTGGTTGCTATTATTCCTATCAGTCTGGTGGGGCCAGAGGACAGGGCTCGTGGATAAATCTGGTGAGACACCTGTAACCTGGGGTCACATATGCTGGGCTGAGGAGTTTGGGGTGGGATCTGTACACTCGGGGCACCACTGACTGTTTCTGAAGAGACAGCCACCATGTGCTGATGGATGCTGTGTGAAGGTCCTATGAACATGTTGGGTAGAACAGCAGATCAGTCAGCACTCACTGAATTCTTATCCATGTCAGGCCCATAAAGGACCTGAAAGAAGAGTTCCTGGGAGCTAGATGCTTCGAATACCACATGTGGGACTGTTCTGGGCTGTGGAGCTGCACAATATCCCTGTGTGAGGGGAGGCTGGGGCCTGGGTGGGCACAAGGGCATGGAAGCCCCAGATGAATCTATCCACACTCAACAGAGCTCATCCTGATAACTGCTAATACCTTGACTTTGCAGTCAGGAGTCTGTGGTAGCAGAAAATGACCCCCCAAAGTTGTCCACACCCTGATCCCTTGTTGTTGTTGTTCAGTTGCTCACTCGTGTCTGACTGTTTGCCACCTCATGAACTCAGCATGCCAGGCTTCCCTATCCTTCACTACCTCCCAGAGTTTGCTCAAACTCGTGTTCATTGAGTCAGTGATGCCATCCAACCATCTCATCCTGATCCCTAGAACCTGCAAATATGTTTCCTTTAATGGAAAACTGTACTTTGCAGATGTGATTAAATTAAAGATCTTGGGATGTGAGATTTTAGGGGACTATTTCAGTGGGTTCAGTGTAATCACCAAGGCCCTGAGTAAGAGGCCATAATGGAAGTACAGTCAAGGAGAGAGGGGTGGGAGAGATTAAAATTTGAAGATGCTCTGTTACTGGTCTTGAAGATGGAGGAAGGGGCCATGAGACAAGGAATGGGGAAGTCTCCAGAAACGGGAAGGGTCTAGGAGGCCAACTCTCCCTTAGAGCCTTCTGGAGCAATACAGCCTTGATTTTAACCAAGCGAGACTCATTTTGGACTTCTGGCCTCGGAAACTGTAAGATAATAAAAGTATATTGTTATAAGTCACTAAGTGTGGTACTTAGTTACACTTGCAATAAGAGAGTGAGGCAGGATCTGAGGGGAAAAAAGGGAAAGGAAAGCCATGTATGAAATCTACTTTAGAAAGAGCAAAGAACCAGGTGAAAGAGAACCTCGGGGAAATCAAAGTTTATTTAGCAAGTGCTCTAGGGGAACTCGGATGCGAATACAAGGGGAAATCCACTTAAATCTTTACCTCTCCTTGAACAATCCAATTTATTCCTGATAGGTTATAGAAATAGCTGTGTGGAGAGAAACTAGAAGTGAACAGATGGAGAACAGCCTGGTAAAGGCTCTTGGAATCACGACGTAAGAGCAATGAACGATAAGCCCAGAGAAAAGAAGATGAAGGGTCCACGGCTGCCAACTTCGCCTATGGCCAGAAATGCTACGGGCGAGTGCACACTGTGGACAGGCCAGGACAGGTGGATAGATGCTTCAGAGAGAAGTTTCAACTCAAACAGAAACTTTCTACACAACTGGGACTGGCTGAACCAGGAGTAGACTGCCGAGGGAAGGAGGGAAAACACAGAACCCACGAAGCCTGAAGGGTATCCATGGGTCTCATCCCTAAACAATTCCTCAGGGCTCATGGGAATTAAAAACAAAGGTCAACAAGGGACTTCCTGGTTGTCCAGTGGTTGAGATTTCACCTGCAAGCAGTGCAGGTTTGATCCCCGGTCAGGGAGCTAAGATTCCACATGCCTCACAGTCAAAAAAATCAAAACATCAAACAGAAGCAATGTTGCAACAAATTCAATAAAGACTTTAAAACAGTGCATATTTTTAAGAATGTTTAAAAAAAGCAAAAGTTAACAGATATGCCTTATAGGCTGTGGCACTGTGACATATGCATTCACTTTTGCAGCACTACATTCTGGGAGGGCAGGCAAGCATCAAGGCCAGGAGGGCTTCTCTGCAGCAAGGATGGAGGACCAAGGAACTTGAAGGTTGGTGTGCCCATTGGACAAGCCAGACACTAGCCCAGACCCAGCTTTCCTCTCATTTCAACATATTTGGGGCAAGAGGGTTATCCTGAGGCCAGGGCCTTCCTTGTGTTCCCACACTTCACTGAGAAACACAGACACTTGGTTTGGACACCTGGGCAGATGAGGAAACTGAGCCAGGAAGGTGGGAGAAAATACCAGAGTTGGGAGGAGGGGACTAGCCTGCTCAGACAGTGCCTTGGCTCCTTGAAGAGCCCACAGCATCATGCCTCCAGAGAGAGGTGGGGCCTGAGAGGAGCCATCCCCTCCCGTCCATCTGTGTGTAAGGCTCAGTCTCTCTCACCCGGCTGACAGCATGGCCTCCGTCCTGTGAGGCCTTTCCATCCCCTACTTTCCACCTGCCTGATTTATCTCCTTCAAAGAACCCTACCTGAAATACCAGACAAAGCCCAGTCTACTCCTAGAAGATGCATGTGTGACCTCATTGAGATTTGGGAGTCACAAAACCCCAAGGCCCCTTTCCTGGAGGGCTGCCTGCCTCCCTTCTCCTCTCTAGACTCTCTCCTGGTTTCTTCTCACCTAGAAAACGCTTCCAAATTCCCTTCCTCACCTGAAGACTGTGATAAGCCAGCTGCGTGGTTGGTTGAAGTCAATTTGACATCGAAGGTCTGAAAGGGATAAAATTTTTTTTCCTTTACTTTTTCCCATTCTTCAAGCAAACACAATTTACAGTCCCAGCCATGACATCTTGCTGGCTGACGGTCCACATAGTTCACTGACAGCCTACCGAGCTCCCTATTTTAAGGAAAACCTGTCCTTGAAACCCCAGTGAGAATCAAGACCAGCTGAACAACAGGCTGGAAGAGAAGGGGCCTCTGTCACTTCACTGGACCCTTGGCAAGGCCAGTCACCTCTCACAGTGCATTTCCAGGTGAGAAGAGGGCAGTCATTCTGCCCACCACTTAGAAAGTACTCCAAAAGTAGCTGTTGTCACCACACCAGGATGATACGCCCACCTTCTACCACTGCCTGTCCCCTAGGACTCACATGTAGGGTGTCTCTCATGGGCCAGCAAAAGAAAAAGTGAAAGTGTTAGTCGCTCAGTTGTGCCTGACTCTTTGCAATCCCATGGACTGTAACCCCCAGGCTCCTCTGCCCATGGAATTCTCCAGGCAAGACTACTGGAATGAGTTGCCATTCCCTTCTCCAGGGGATCTTCCCGGCCCAGGGATGGCACCTAAATCTCCTGCATTGCAGGAGATTCTAATTGCAGATTCTCTACCATCTCATGGGCTATGGTCTGTGCCAAGGACACACAGATATTAGGCTTCTATGTGGCAGGGTGCTATTGCCTCCCATCTACAGAAGAGGGAACTGGGCTCAGAGACATAGAGTAACTTGCCCAAGATATCTTAGCTAAGAAATGAGGGAGCCCAGAGCCTAAGGTTCTAATGGCTCCTGCTGCATTGCTCCCCTCAACTGCTTCTTGAATGTCAGGCTTGGCTTGAACCTGCTTTACTGAAGACCATGGCCATGCAAAAACCCAGGAATGAGTCCTTGTACATGGTCCCAACCGGCCCTGCCCCACCTTTCTGGAGGAAAGGAGGAGCCTCCCTCCTGCTTGGCCTACCAGAGAGAGGCCTTTTCATGATGCAAGCCACCCTCCCACCTCCTCCTGCTTTGAGGCCATACTGAAGGCCTCCCATATCTGGCCTGCCACACCCAGGGCTGCCAGGCCCAAGCCCAGGTCCACCCCAAGCCCTGCTCACCCTATATGCAGGAGAACTGGCTAAGCACATGAGCCCATGAAGCCAGCTACGGATCCCCATGTGGGCTCATGTCATTGAGTGAACTTGGCTTTTCAAATATGGTGAAAGGATGCATTAACCACATGATGCCAGAGCAAGGCAGAAAGAAGAAGGTCAGCAGTTAATTTTATGGATTTGCTGTACGGGATTTGAAATAATAGAAAATGCATTTCAAATATGCATAGTATCACAGTTCTGTCAAGAAGCAAAGGAGAAGGAAAGAAAGACAGAGTGACACTAGTAACTGTCTCTCCTTTAAATCTTCAGAGGTTAGCCATCACTGAGGAATGAAGGTGCGTGAATTTGCCTGTTTCTTCTCTGCTAAAATCTGAAATGTTAATGCAATTCTAATGCAATTTAATATAAAATGAATTCATTCTAATTCATTCTTAATATGTAGTTTAGTACAAAAGACTTTTTACTGTTATCATATCCATTTCATTCATTCATTCAGTAAACATGTGCTGAGCTCCTATTCCACAACAAGTCCTGCATGGGCCCTCGAAGGAGCAGGGAGAAAACAGACACAAAGCAGGCTTAGGACCTGACCTTGAGCCTTGTGCTCGAGCAGAGGAGACAAGGCAGAGACTTACATAATTAAGTGCAATGTGGTCACAGTGCCCTGGGGACAGCATGGTGCTAGGCTGGAGGATTTGGGGAGAGACAAGGACTTGCAGCTAGAAAAATAACTCAGGAGGTCTGCCCCAGGCCTGGATTCTATGATGACCAGGAAGAGGGTCTGAGCTTGCCTGGCAACCCAGGCTGGAAAAAGCCTGCTTCCCCAGTGCCAGCTTGGCAGACAGCACAAGGATGAGTCCCTACTGACTCCTGGGACAGTCTTCCGAAGTGTGACCTAAGAGCTTCGGATTTCCTGACCCAAGGGTGCGTCCAGTGTGTGGAGTTTGAGCTGAGTTCCAGATGTCTGTCTGTGCTTCCACCTCTGGGCCCTCCACCATCCTTTTGTTGTTTCCAAGCACCCACAGCTCAGTCTTTCAGTGGGAACCAGGGAAGCCAGGAAGCACTGCTGAACTTAGTAAGTGACCACATTCCTTACTGTCGCCCTCAAATCTTGAGAACATTAATGAAAGACCCTTGTTCCCAAAACATCCCCAGGCAAGAGTGATGCCAATGCCAAGAATGTCAATATGTCCAGGAAAGAAACAAACATACTCCTCTTCTGGCTTCCCTCCCTTCCCTCCCTTTTTCAGATACAAAACAAAATATGCCAGAAGGGATGAAATACAGCTCAAGCGAGCTGAGAGATAAATTAAGCCAAATGCAGGAACCCTCTTGAGGGCCATTATGACTGCCACTCTTGGGGTTTCCTGGATACCGCTGGGAACCAAGGCCTTTCTTGAGCAGCTCAGCAGGCAGATGGTTCTGCCACTCATAATGGCCTCTGATCACTGGGCTGGAAGCCTCTCAGCAGACAGGGTTGTGGACCAGGAAGGAACCAGTTTCACTCTCTTGGATACTTCCGAGGGTTGGTGGTGTTGCTACCTAGGCTCATACTGACTTTGACCCTCAAATCGATTTGAGGAGCAATGGTGCTCCTCGTGGGGGCACACTCCCTGTATTCACTTCCTAGGGTTGCCATACAAATGGTGACAAACTTGGTCACTGATTCAATGGACATGAACTTGGGCAAAATCTGGGCAATGGTGAGGGACATGGAGGCCTGGTGTGCTGCAGTCCATGGGGGTTGCGAAGACTCAAACACAACGTGACAATTGAACAACAACAACAGTAGGTGCCTTAAAAAAAAGTATTCACTCACATTGTGGAGGCCAAAAGTCCAAAACAAAGGTGTCCACAAGGTTAAGGCAGGGCTTCACTGGTGGTCTAGTGCTTAAAGATCCGCCTGCAGATGCAGGAGGTACAAATTCAAGTCTGGGAGGATCCCACATGCCACTCCAGAGCAACTAAGCCCGTGCGCCACAGCTATTGAACCTGTGCTCTAGAGCCCAGGAGCCACAACTACTGAAGACCGAGGACCTAGAGCCCCTGCTCTGCAATAAAAGAAGCCACCTGAGCCCTGCAACTAGAGAGTAGCCCCTACTTGCTGCAACTAGAGAAAAGCCTGCACAGCAACAAAGACCCCACATGGCCAAAAATAATAATAAAATAAATAAAACTTTTTAAAAAAGTGTCAGTGGGACCACACTCCTTCGTGAGGCTCTGGGATAGAATGTGTCTGAGACGCTCTCCTCACTTTGGACAATTGTTAGCAGTCCTTGGTGCTCCTTGGCTTGTAGCCATATTCCTGCAATTTCTGCCTTTGTTTTCACATGGCTGTCTTCTCTTTGTGTCTCTCCTCTTCTGTCTCATAAGGACACCTGTCATTGGGTGTGGGCCCCATCCCAAATCCAGGATGATTGCATGCTGAGATCCTTAAATAAATTCCATCTGCAAAGGCACTTTTCCCAAATGTGATCACACTCACAGCTTCTGGATGGGTGTATCTTTGGTGAGGGGACACAACTCAAAGCACTCTATGCTCCTCAGAGCTGTTGTGTTTTGGGGAGCCAAAACAGACAAAGAGAGGTGGCAGCCCTCAGACAAAGAGAGATTCTGGCCTAGGCAATGCGTGCTCACATCAGTTCTGTTGGATGAGTATTCTGGAAGCCTCAGCTCACAAGACCCCTTCCAATAGAGTAAAGCATGAATTCTGGAGCCAATCTCCCTGAGTTTGCATCCTGGATCTACCACTTTCTAGGTGCTGTGTGACCCTAGGCCAATCACTTCTCCTCTCTGTTTCTTTGTTTACTCATCTGCAAAATAGGGGTGATGACAGTGCCTACCTCGTGGGAAAAGTAAGGCTCTATAAGTGTTTGCTATTATTTCCAGCATCCTGTGGTGATTGCTACTGAGGCAAATTCCTGTCATCGTGCCATGTCCCCAGAAGCAGAGTCATAACAGGAACACATCAGAACTGGAAGCAGTTCTACTGACTATCAACTCCCTAGTATCCAGGGTCAATTGAAAAATGGAGGCTCACAGGATGCAACTGACTAGACATTTACATGGATACTATTTTATACCGGAAGTCATAACAAGACTTTTTTTTAAAGCAAAGGAGCCAGAATTTATACCGTCAAGGAAATGTCTCCCTCCAAAGTTGTCCCTTGAGAGGCTCTACATGTTTTCTCACAGCTGCTGTTGCTCAAACCCTGTGGGGCTGTAGAT
This sequence comes from Bubalus bubalis, assembly GCF_019923935.1. Lineage (NCBI taxonomy): Eukaryota > Metazoa > Chordata > Mammalia > Artiodactyla > Bovidae > Bubalus > Bubalus bubalis. The sequence continues at coordinate 109,643,012 of NC_059181.1, forward strand.
GTGGCCCTTGGAGACAGTTTGTGAATTACACCACCCTTTGTAACCCAGTCCAGCCTTTCCTTGTTTAACCATCCATCTTCTCCATATTCTCTCAGAAAACCTTTTGGGTAAACCCACCCTCCAATGATAAAGAGCTGTTCTAGGAATGGCTGGTCAGCTCCAAAGGCAAGTCCCACAGATGTCATGAACATGTTATACCCACTTCCAGCTAGTAATGGGGGTTTTGATGAAGGCGAGCCTGCTGCCACTTTCCAGGACTGCCACCTCCTTTACTTCATTTTATCCTGAACAAGCTAGATGTTTTAGCATCCCTTTACTAATGATATAATGGTGGACCAGAAAGTATGACCAGCTTCCCAAGGCCACAAAGCTAGTCTGTGGCAAAGGGCACAAATTCATCCAAATTCATCAATCTTCCTATCACTCCAGGATGAACACAGACGAGTCACATTAATTGCTGCTGGCTGAGCCTGGCACTTTTCTTCACAATCAACAACCATGTGTGCACATATTTAGATGCCAGTGCAGTCTGGTGCCATCAGCCTTTAAGACATCCTAGTCTTTATGGTCCTAGACATCCCTCTGTTCATGTGTAAAACAGGCATAGTGATAACAGAAGAGAGAATGCTGGCTTCAGAGGGATTTTGTTAATCTGGTCTTCCCTGGGATTAGCAATTGGAAGTGTTCTCCAGTGGGGATACACAAGGGTACCTTTGAGCTGTCCTAAAAATAACAGCAGTGCCCAGGAATGTGGTGGCACTCAGAGTCCTGCCAACCAAGTAAATTGGCTTGAGTGGGTCGCTAGCAGAAGATGGTACGAGCAGGTGGCTGTAGAGGTGGACGTGTGATTCCTGAGGCTGGAGCAAGGCTGCTCCTCACAATGACTTATAAAGCTGGAACAAAATGAGAGGGAGGGAGGCAGGGGGGCACAAGTGCATTTTCTTATTCTATATAGAAAAATAGGACATTTTAGGATGGAAAGAGGTCAAAGAGCCCACTGAGAGCTGCCTCTTCTTTAGTTCTGGTGCAGTATAATTTTCTTACTGATACCTGTCAAACCATTTTTAAAAGCAAAACAGCCATTCCCACTAGTGACTTCTATTATTGCCTTTGGTGAATTTCCTGCTCTGGAAGCATCCTCCCGTGATGCTCTTCTTCCACCGGGGCCTGAGCCGCAGGGTGTTACTGTCCTGTCCTGAATTTCCAGGGGCTGCAGGTTCTCAGTGTCCGGCAAGCTATGCTTGCCATTCTTGATTCTGTTGCAAAATAAAATCCCAGCCCCTGGATCATTAGAAGGGAAATCATTGGTCCTAGGAAGATCTAGGGCCTTCACTAGCCTTCTCTGCAAGAAACTGCCTGCCCACCCCCCATACCAGAGGGAAAAGCTGCCTAAGCCTCCATGAGAGTTTCATTTTCCCATGTGACTTTGCTGATAACTTGGAGAAAATTACAACCAAAGAAGTTGCCTATTTCTGCTTTCTTTCCCCCAAGGCTCTGGTCTCAGTTGTGAGAATGAAATCAAACCAGACCTGGTGAGGAGTCTACAATTTCCTACACTCTGTGTTTGAGAAGCCTGTGCCTATTGAAGGAGGTGGAGAGAAGAGGTAGGGAGCAGTTTTGCTACTGCATGGTGGCAGCAGTCTGCTAGTGAGCCATCTCGGGCCTCCAGGGAGCTGCCTCCCCCAGGTGGGAGCCCCCTTCAGGACTCCAGGGTTGCCCTCTTCAGGCTCTCATCGTCCTGGCCACACTGTGCTCTCTCTGTCTACTTATCTGCCAACCACAGTAGACAGAGGGAGGTCTGTGAGGAGAGAGCCACGGCTCAGTGTCACTAGTCTGCTCAGAACCCAGGAGAGGGCCTCCCGGGAGCAGGTGCCCAGTAAGTAAATATTGGTTGAATGAATGAGGAAAAATGTAGCCAAGTAACATTTAAAAGGGTGTCCAAGTGAAAATAAATAGAGTGAAGAGCTAACAGGGTCAGCCAACCATTCAGTCTCTGTTGGCACGTGGCACTCACAGCTGGTGTCTGGGCCTCCCCCTCCACTCTGGCCTGTCCCTGCCGCAGCCACATTGGCCAGGTCCACAGAGATGACCTTCTGCCTTAGGTTCTCTGCTGAGCCCCAGGGTGCTGGGATCCCTGCCCAGCTTCTGTCCAGACCCTCCACAGAGGCAACAGACAGCCCCTCTCCCCACCAGCTGCTGGCCGACTTTTGCTGCAGAGTTTTCAGCATCTGGCAAAACACCTCCCGGCCCAGACTTCCAGGGTCACCAGGCTCCCACTGCCACACTGACCCACAAGATGAGCCCCGTCTCAGATGCCAACACCTGCAAAGCCACACCCACACCTCCTCACCACTCTGGCAAGACCTAGGCCCTCTCAGTGGCTTTTGAAGGGACCTGTCTCTATGGCCCCAACTGCCTCCTTGTCTCAAGCAGCCTAACCTGCTAAGGACATGGGCCAGCCCACCACTGAGCCCATCCAGGTTTCTGTCCATGGACCAGCAATTGGTCCCCCAGACCCACAGAAGACAAAGCATTAAGCTTTAAATGGGAGCTCTGCTGAGTTCATCCCTATGCTACATGAAACAGGGTCCCTGTCACAAAACCCTCCTCATTGCCTCCCATCACCACCCAATCATATTGGTCAAAAGCAGCTCTTCCTGGAAGAGATGCATTTTCCCTCACACACCAGTGAGATCCCAGTGGCCAGCTTTCACCAGAGCACTAAGTGATATCATCACAAACTTTACTTCAAGTCAACACAACCTTAGTAAGAGCCACTGTGTCCAGCCACTGGGGCCTATCTTAACTACTCTCTCTCAGGGTAGTAGAGATAACAAGGCTTCATTGTGAAGCTGTATTTTGGCACTTCAGAATACAAGTTCCCCTGAATGGGACCCAGGAAAAGCCCACCTATGTTGCATAGGTTCTTTCTGTGGCAGTAGGACAAATACCACCAGCCCAGGAAGGTCCTGGGATATGAGGCAAAGCAGAGCAATAGGCCGAAGGCATGATATCTGAGAATGGGAAGTCTCTGAGTGGCAGCTATTCTGACTTCTCTATCAAAATGGCTTTAACTTGGGCAGCATCACAGATCCTGTGTTTTATGAGGGCCAGGAGGGTGGGAGGAAACTTCTAGGAAGCCAAACCTTGAAGTATGGCTAATAGGCATTCCAATGTGAAGTTGCATAAGCCATTGATAAATGGTTGGCAATGGTTAACAATGAGTTTCCTGAGTATTTAAATCATGCCCATTGGAAATATGCCAATTTCCATCGAAATACCTTGATTCTTCTGATTGGCAGTTTCTTTGAGAAAATGTCTTGAGTCTGTGGCTTTCTTTCTACTTGATCCTGGAGCTGGTTGGGCTGGAGAAACTGCCCATAGAATAGTCTAGAAGAAGGCCCCCATGATGCCATTTCTTTGTGCTTATGAAGGCTGAGGCCTCGAGGACTGTTGTCTAAGACCCTGCGGCTCTCCCTCCAGGTCTCATGCTATTCGATCACAACACTGGCCTGTTCTCTAGCCAACACTTGGCTCAAGTAGACCAGAGCTGCAGACAGGCTCTCTGGTCAAAAAGCTGGGCCTACAGCAACGTGGAAGTTCTTACTGGTGAAGGCTCTATGCAATGTGAAACGTCTTGAAAGTGTGATCAGTGTACACCAGATATCAGGCTGCCTCACACTAAAAGGGTACAGGTGGGGCAAAGTGAGAGAATCAGGAGGGCAGCAGGCTGCCCTAGGCTATAGACTGCGTTCAGGATGTTCTCTGATTTAAAGCCCAGGGCTCACAAGTCCTTCAGAACAATTCAGCATCTTCCAAAGGACTTCTTTTAGATGAGTTGCTTTGAGTCCAAATCATCTCAAAACAGAACTGCTGCCTGATTTTGCTTTTTCCACTCTCTTTGGCTTCCTCATCTAATAACAATAAGAATAATAGTGAGAGTAATACATCATGTTCCTATAACAATGGACCATAGCTTGTGTATGCTTTTCCCCCTGAGCCCATCACAACAATCCCATGTGAAGGGTTGGCAGAGCAGGGATTATTAAGCCCACTTATACCAAGGGGAAAACTGAGGCTCCAAGGAGTTAAGAAATTCACCTAAGTCAAGTGGTGGAACAGCAACTTGAATGGAGTAATTCTACTCCAAGCCCAGTGCTCTCCTCACTCCACAGCCTTCTCTGTAACAGTACCAGTGAAGTAGTTTCTGCAAAACAGAGCTGTAGTCTTTCTCAAACTGTGCTCCATCGAGATTTGCCTGTGACCTTGTCCCCTCAGCAGCCCCTAGAGACCACACACCAGCCACCCAGGACCCACCACAACTGCTCTAAGTCCCAGCTAAGGCCTTGCCCTGCTCCAGAATCACCTGAGGACCTATGCCAGCTCTTTCACCCCTCCCTCTGTGGCAGAAGACTCACATGCAAATAAAGTGGGACATTGTATTTGCCTTGAGAAAGACGCAGCCAAATCAAACATGATGAGCACAGTCACTAAACATTCCAGGCATTTCCTTTCCAGTTTTCCTGCCTGTCACCCATGCAAATCTGATGCAGAATGGCCACACAAGAATGTGATAAGTATTTTTTCTTTCCTAAACTGGGATTTAGCATGAGGAGAGAAGGACCGGATGGAGAGAGTTAACTGCTGAAATATTTGCTCTCATTGGGCCAAGTATCTGTGGGAAGGAGCTGGGGTCATTCAGGACTGAAGGATTGCTGGAGGGGAAATGTAGGCGCAAGGCAGATTGTTAAGGCAGGCTTAGTCCCAAATCCACAGCTGGGACACAGACCATCTTTGTTGGGCTTCAGACCAGGGGTCCCTAACCTTTTTGGCAGCAGGGACCAGTTTCGTGGAAGACATTTTTTCCATGGACTGAGAGTGGGGGAGGGGGGTGGGGCAGGGATGGTTTGGGGATGATTCAAGCACATTACATGGATTGTGCACTTTATTTCTGTTATTACACCAGCTTCACCTCAGATCATCAGGCATTAGATCCTGGAGCTTGGGAACCCCTGCTTCAGGCTACTCAAAGCAGATGGGCCCAGAGGTGGACACTCTTTGTGAAGAAATAGCTTGGTACCCAGTTGCTGCGTGGCTGCTTAGAAGCACAATACTTTTCCTACCTAGAGTTTGTCTCTAAGGACAGTGGACAAGTATCTGCTTAGGACTTATGAAACAGTAGGCATGAGGCAGGAGCATGCAGGACTCGCATGAAACCCTCAACTAAGCCGGCAGGAGACGAGATGGGGTGTATTGGGGTAGTATGACTATAGATCAGGCTGGCAGGATGCTTCCTATCCTAACTGGATAACCTGTCAGCTCACTGATCCCAGAGCTTGAATAGAGGTCTGGATGCAGGGAGGATTTGGGTGAGAAGGGAGTTCAGAGATGGGATGTGTCAATGTCCTCAATCTGAGGCCAGAGAAGGGGGGGTACTCAGACAAAACCAAAGCAAAATTGGGGCCAGCACTCAGGCTTCCAGACCTGGGTTCATGGCACTTCTCCTCACACTCCAGGCTGACTCCAACACTTGGGCCACAGAGCTCAGGAGTGGATCAGCTATCTTCTTTCTCTCTTGCTGCTTGTCCTGAGGCAGGGCCCCTCCCAGGGCTTAGGGGGAAGAAAGTGATGGCATGGATAACAATATCTCCAGCAAAGAGGAGCTATGAAGAGATCTAGGCCCTGATTGCAATAGAAGAGATGGGAGAAAGGCCACCTCCCAACAAGGCCTTCCCCACGACTGGACCTTCCATCTCAGATATCCTCTCTTCAAAGTTCACCAACTCTCACTCACATTCCTGGCTCAGCTGGCTCAGCTGGCTCCACAGATTTCCCCTGGATAGTCTCCTTTTAGTGCCATAATCATGCCTGGTGAGGGTCATCACCCCGTTTTATGGGAGAAGGAGCTGAGGCTGTCGGAGGGATATTATATGAGTGTCCAAACTCACAAGGCCATAAGTAGCCCAGCTGTGATTTTGAATTCAGGTTTCTCTCTTCCCTAAGCTTATATTCCTGACTCTCCATGGAGGTGGACAGGAAAGGGGAGCAATATGAAGAGGTTTATGATGATCTCTTCTTCTTCCAAACAGGATCTGGGCCAGACAAGGGGAAACAAGGGGCCTGGGTTTCTCAACTGGAAGACTCCTAGGTTGAGTTGACAAGGAACCACATGGAGGCACGTGGCTGTGTATTTAAATCCATGACTGCCTCTTACTAGCAGTCTGCTCTATTCAAAGGAGGCCTGGTAGCTGTAGTCCTGACTGCCAATGTGCAGTGTGAGCAAGAGAGCTTGGGCCAGAATGAGCACTGCTGCTCCATGTCCCAGTATCATTCTGCATAGAACCTGCATCCACTCATGGCCCTTACTAGCCTAAACTTCCACTAGCCATGTTATGGGCTGAACTGTGTCTCCCAAAGGGCTTCTCAGGTGGCTCAGTGGGTAAAGAACCTGATTTACTCACTTTGCAGGAGATGAAAGATGGATCCTGGGGTCAGAAAGATCTCCTGGAGAAGGACATGGCAACCCAATCCAGTATTCTTGCCTGGGAAATTCAATGGACAGGGAAGCCTGGTGGGCTATGGTCCATAGGTTGCAAAGAGTCAGACAGGACTGAGCACACACACACTCGTCCCCCAGCATTCATAAGTTGAAGTCCAATACCTTAGAATGTGACTGGATTTGGAGATAGGGTCTTTAAAAGGGCAATTAAGTCAAAATGAAGTCATTACAGGTATATGTATAGCTGATTCACTGTGCTGTACAGTAGAAACTAACACAACATTGTAAAGCAACTATACTCCAGTAAAATTTAAAAAAATGAAGTCATTAGAGTGCATCCTACTCCAATATGACTGGTATCCTAATCAAAAGAAGAGATTGAGACACAGACATGCAGAGGAAAGATACTGTGACGATGTGGGCCATTTTCAAATGAAGGAGAGAGGCCTGGAATAGATCCTTTCCTGACAACCCCTAGAAGGAAGCAGCTCTGAAAACACCTTGATCTTGGACTTCCAGCCTTCAGAAGGAGGAGACAATCAATTTCTGTTGTTCAAGCCACCTGCTCTATAGTACTTTATTACAGCAATCCTAGCAAATGATTGCACCAATTTATATAGATCTGTCTTCCCTGCAGTACCATGAGCTCCCTGAGGGCAGGAGCCCAGCACAGCCTGGTGCCCAGTGCCCAGTGCCCAGTGAATGGCCAGTCAAGAGTTGCTGATGGCAATGTTGCCCTGTGTGGGCTGGGAGGATATCAGCCTGGGAGGCCAGCTCCCCATTTCTCTCAGGACAGGTCCGGGGTGGGGGGCCTGCTTCCAGGGCCTTTCCTCCCTAGATCGTCTGCAGTCAAAGAGGACCTCCTTCATCACGGAAGAGGATGGGTGCAGCTGCAGCAAGGAACCTGGTAGCCCACTTTCCTGCAGACTCCAGGTGGCCCAGGGCAATACTCTTTTCACCAGATGGCTTGGGGTGAGGGCTTTGACAACCGGGCTCTGGTTCCTGAGCAAGTATGGGATGACTGGAGCATGAAGATTTGGGGAAAGGAAGGGGTGGTAGGGATCTTGGAAAGTTAAGAAGAAAGTAGAATGCTGGGGTGAGGAGGACCCTGAACACTAGGCCTTGGCTGTGTAAACAAGAGAGTGGGCTTTGCCAGCATCTGGGTAAGATGTAAGTAGTCTGAAGCCCAGAAGCTGAGTGGTGAGTAGTGGCTGAGGGAGTGAGGCAGCTGGGGCTACTGTGGGCTTCCTGGCCATGACCTGAAACTGTCTGGCCCTGTGTGCTCCCCAAGGTCAGAGGCACTTCCATTCTTTCCACAGTGCCCACTGCCAAGCTCGAGCCAAAGGCCCAGCATAGACTTAGGAGTGCTTGTGGACCAAATTAACTTGCAGAAGAAGGAATGAATGCTAAATTTCTGTTTTAACCCTGTAGAAAGAGCTTCTCTCTCCCCAAAGAGGCAGGGAATGAAAAGTAGAGAGACTTTGTTGTGAAAAGCAGCTAATATCTAAATGTAAAGCTTCAGCTCCTGAGGGCAAAGAGGAGTTGCAACTTCAGAAGGGCAATAGCTCACAGTGATCTCCACAAGCACACAGAAGACAAGGAGATTCTGGATCCATAGTGAACCAGCTCCATCTAGCAGCATGAATCATCATCAGCTTTGCATCTGTTTTGGTCTAACAACACAGGAAGAAAAGGCATTTTACCAGGCCAAGGAAAATGCAACTTTCAGAGTGTCACCCTTGGCTTATCGCCAACAGGCCTCAGGCTGAGTATGTACCATGAGCCCCTTCCTACAAAAGTTCTTCCAAGCCTTCAGGGCCAGGCAGCAGGAGCCACACTCCTGGTCAGAAGTTGTTGTTCAGTCACTTGATTATGTCGGACTCTTTGCAACCCCATGGACTGCAGAATGCCAGGCTTTCCTGCCCTTCACTGTCTCCCGGAGTGTGCTCAAACTCATGTCCACTGAGGGTCAGACACTAAATCTCTGCAAGGACAAAGGGTGTGAGTCCTTGGTCCTGTTGCCCAGGTATATGTACTCTGACATGCAAATGACATCTCATATCATGGGTCAGAGGGCTGAGCAGTAAGATAGGACTTGCAGCTCTTCTAGCATTTGTCCTCAGTAAAGGAGACAAGGCCTTCAAAGCCTAGAGTCCACAGATGAAGTGGTTGGCACACATTGATGGTAGACTTGTGAGTACAGCCCAGAGCTCTTGACTCCTGGGTCCAGGTTCCTCAGACTGGACCACCCTGCTTACCTCTCAAACTAGACCCATAAGTCCCACCAGTCCAATCATCTTTATAGAATTGTCTGGTCAAGTCAGTGACCATTAATTAGGTTAATTTCTTTTCAGATCCCAGAGATCAGTTGTTTGAATTGGCCAGGGAATTAATTTAAATGGACTTGAGACTTCCCTGGTGGTGCAGTGGCTGAGACTGTGCTCCCCATGCAGGGGACCTGGGTTTGATCCCTGGTCAGGGAACTGGATCCCACATGCACAATGAAGATAGAAGATCCCACATGCCCCAACCAAGACCTGAGAGAGCCAAATAAATAAATAAATTTTTTAAATTAAAAAAAATACACTGGCTGTTCAAACAGGCCCTTGACTACAGCTGGGCATAGAGGAATTTGTAATTTAGAATCCAGGATTGTCTGTTATAGTTAATGGCACATTAAAGAGCAACAGATTAAAAATAGGCCTATGTGATCCATCCAGGCAGTGGAATACTATTCAGCAATTCAAAGTAATGAGCTGTCAAGCCATGGGAAGACATAAGGAAACTTAAATGCATATTGCTAGGTGAAAGGAGTCATTTAGCTGTGAAAAGAATAAAAGTCACAGTCTGAAAAGACTACGTATTGTATGGTTCAACATATATGACATTCTGGAAAAGGTAAAACTATGAAGGCAAAAAAAAAAAAAAAAAAAAGATCCCTGGTTGCCAGAGGTTTGAGAGGAAGTGGGGAGTGATGGGGGTGGAGCACAGGTGATGTATGGTGGGTGTATAACATTATGCATTTGCCCAAAAACCATAAAATTGTATAATACAAAGGGTGACCCAAGGGTAAACTATGGACTTGAGTTAATGATACCATATCAACATTGGTTCATTAATTGTAACAAATGTACCACACCAATGCAAGATGTTGGTAATAGGGGAAACTGAGGGAGTATATGGGAACTGTCTGTATTTTCTGCTCCATTTCTCTGTAAACCTAAAACTGCTCCCTCAAAAGTCTACAAGTTAAAGAAAATAAATAGGCCTAAGTGCTCAGATATGGAAAGAAGCAGTGTAGGTCTGGAAAGCTTCTATTCCATGTCAGACAGAAAAGCAAGAAACCCTGGCTAAAAGTCAGCATCAACACACGCAAATAAATACTGGACAATTTCATCCTGTATCTAAATACTTGGGAATGTCTTTCTATGGGCATTATGTAGTCATGGTCTTTGGTGATATGTATCTAAACAACAACTCTGAAAATGAAAGTGTTAGTCGCCTCAGTGAAAGTGTCTGACTCTTTGTGACCCCTTGGACTGTAGCCCACCAGGCTCCTCTGTCCATGGGATTCTTCAAGCAAGAATACTGGAATGGGTTGTTGTGCCCTCCTCCAGGGGATCTTCCAGACTCAGGGATCAAACCCAGTACCCGGGTCTCCCACATTGCAGGCAGATTCTTTACTGTCTGAACCATCATTTCAGTTCAGTTCAGTTCAGTCGCTCAGTCGTGTCTGACTCTTTGAGACCCCATGAATCACAGCACACCTGGCCTCTCTGTCCATCACCAACAATTTCCCGGAGTTCACTCAAACTCACATCCATCGAGTCGGTGATGCCATCCAGCCATCTCATCCTCTGTCGTCCCCTTTTCCTCCTGCCCCCAATCCCTCCCAGTGTTAGAGTCTTTTCCAATGAGTCAACTCTTCGCATGAGGTGGCCAAAGTACTGGAGTTTCAGCTTTAGCATCATTCCTTGCAAAGAAATCCCAGGGCTAATGTCCTTCAGAATGGACTGGTTGGATCTCCTTGCAGTCCAAGGGACTCTCAAGAGCCTTCTCCAATACCACAGTTCAAAAGCATCAATTCCTCAGCGCTTAGCTTTCTTCACAGTCCAACTCTCACATCCATACATGACCACTGGAAAAACCATAGCCTTGATAGACAGACCTTTGTTGGCAAAGTAATGTCTCTGCTTTTCAATACGCTATCTAGGTTGGTCAAAACTTTTCTTCCAAGGACTAAGCGTCTTTTAATTTCATGGCTTCAGTCACCATCTGCAGTGATTTTGGAGCCCAAATGTATGTATCTAAACAATAGCCCTAGAACACATGAAAATAGAAAAAGCAAGACAAACCAGAAACTCAGAGGTTAGTTGTCATTCTATGTATAAAAACACTACAAAATGTTCCCTTTCAATCTATACTAACTACATGACATCCTATGATTTTCCCACTGGAGGCAGAGGAAGGGGGTGTAGACCAAGAAGTGGAACTCTTTAGACACTCCTTGTTCTTCTCCAGCCTGGGTTTTTGTGCTAAGTCCTTGAGTGCCTAAGACCTGGAAGAAACAAAACAAACAGATGTGGCAACAAAAACATAAAAGAACACAGTTGAGAAACACCACTGGGTTGATCTTCTATGCACAATTGACCATTATGGAACATAGCACTTAGACTAAATTCTACACAGAGTTCAAGGCACTTCAGCATAAGCATAATTAGCTAGCTTTTGTTGTGTTAGATCCCTGGAGGTGGGCCACTTTCAGAGGGTTCAAGAGATCGCTCTAAAACACATTCTTTTCACAAGAGAGAAGACTTGGAATTACAGAGACCACAGTTCTTCGAAAATTAACCCATAAATTCATTTCAGTTTCAATGAAAATCCCAACAGATTTTTTTTTCATCAAGCTTGACAAGCTGACAATAAAATTTACATGGACAAAGGGGCAGGGATAGTAAAAACATGAAGAAGAAGAAGAAAAGAATAAGCAGGGAACTTGCTATCAGGAAGCAATGCTTATTATGAACCTACAGTAATAAAACTATGTGGTATGAGCATAGGAGCAAAGTAAAGCAGACTGGTGAAATAGAACAGAAAGCTGAAAGGTAGGGAAACTTGGTATATGACAAAGGTAGTACAGTAGAGAGACAGGGAAAGGATAGAGTGTTTAGCGAATGGTGCTTAGAGAATTGGATAGCCATGTGAAAAAAAGGAAATATCTATACATAAATAAGTTCCAGGTGAATTATAAAGCAATAAGTAAAAATAAAACATTAAACCACTAAAAGAAAAGAAAGGTAGGACCCCTTAAGAGGAAAACACAAGCAAGCCATAAAATATTAACAAATTAGACTTTTTATCATTAAAACATTTATACAACAAAGACAACATGAAGTTCAAAGACACCTACAGACTGAGAGAAGATATTTCCAACAGATATAACTGGCAAATATTTGCATTTATAACACCTTAAAACTTTCTTAGATCAAAAAATAAAAGACAAACAACACAACTAAAGTGGAAAAGAAAACATGAACTACATAGATGATGAGACCGAAAAGACCATTCAAGATATGAAAAGTTAGTCGAATCCCTGGTCGTCAGGGAAATATAAACTAAAGCAAGAAGACACATTTCAAACCCACCTATTAGGAAAAATGTTACAGTCTAACAATATCAGGAATGTTGTTGATGATAGGAACACACCCTGTTGCTGGAAGCTTAAACTTGGTATAACTGCTTTGGAGGCCATTCTCATAATGCCTCATAGACAGCTGCTTAAACCATTGCTTAAAGTGGAGCTTAGACCTTAGACCATTGCTCTTTTTTAAATTAAATACTGAATACTAAACATTTCTAAGCACTGTTTTAGCTGCACCCCACAGATTTTGTAATGCTGTGTCATCATTTCCATTTAGTTTAAAACATTTTCTAATTTATCTTGAAATGAGTTATTTAGAAATGTGTTGTTTAATATCTGCATATTGAACTAATCAAGAAAGTGAGAAGATGACTCACAGAATGGGAGAAAACATTTGCAAATCATACACCTGATAAGGTACTTGTATCTAAATAATTAAATAACTCTTTAAAATTTTATTGAAGCATAGTTGATTTACAATGTTGTATTTAATTTCTCCTGTCCAGCAAAGTGACTCAGCTTTACATAATATATTCTTTTTCATATTCTTTTCCATGATAGTTTATCATAGGATATTAAATATAGTTCCCTGTGCTATACAGTAGGGCCTTCTTATTTATCTATTCTATATATAATAGCTTGCATTTGCTAACCCCCAAATCCAAGTCCTTCCTTCACCCTCCTCCCCCTTGACAACCACAAAACTGTTCTCTATATGTGTGAGTCTGTTTCTGTTTCATAGATAAGTTCATTTGTGACACATTTTAGATTCCACATTTAAATGATATCACATGGTACTTATTTGTCTTTGTCTGACTTACTTCATTAAGGGCAATAATCTCTAGGTCCATCCATGTTGCTGCAAATGGCATTATGTCATTTTTTAAATGTCTGAATAATAGTTCATTGTGGGCTTCCCAGGTGGTGAACACACATTCACATGTTTGAAAGTTTGCAACTTGAAGGGAACTTACTGTATATAAAACTGAATCATTTTGCTATACACTTGAAATTAACACAACATTGTAAATCAACTATCCTTCAATTTAAGAAATGCAATGTTTAATGTTATTCCCAAAGAAAATGTTTCCTAACTGAACTCTCTTATAAAAGAAAATTGGTTCTATTTAATAATGGTTATGACCAAATTATAAGCACCTTCCTTTGTAGCTCAGTCATTAAGGAATCTGCCTGCAATGCTGGAGACCCAGGTTCAATTCCTGGGTTGGGAAGATTCCCTGGAGTAGAACATGGCAACCTACTCCAGTATTCTTGCCTGGAGAATCCCATGGACAGAGGAGCCTGGCAGGCTACAGTCTATGGGGTCGCAAGAGTCGGACACAACTTGGCGACTAAATCACCACCACTTAATATAAAACTGCCCTGTGATGAAAATAATCTTTTGAGATGTGGTAAAAACTTCAGTAGAATCTCTCCTTCTCATTTTTTTCTCATTTATCTGCAATCCTTAATCACAAAGTAAAACAAGTAAAATGCTAAATATACTGAGTGCTTGTTCAAATAATTTCTACTTCTGACAGTTACTTGGCACCAACATAATGCTTCCATGGGTCTGTTTAGCTCAGATTAAATATTTCATACCGAAAGTTTGGTTCCTTCTCTATTTGACCACAGCCTTACATGGAGACACAGCTTTTTGTTCTGGCATCAGTTCTGAAATCCTGTGGCTCAATTGGTTAGAGCCATGTGAACCACAGATGTGGTCTATCCAGGGCCCAGCTAGCATCTCACCACACTGTACCTGTGAGTCCCATGGTCCCCTCACCATTTCTGGGAGGCCACTGGACCAGAGTAGGAAAGGAGTCAGTGAGGACTCAAAGCTCTGTTAACCAAGAATACCAGGTTTCCAAGGACAGGAACAGTTCCAGTAGTTGGCTTCATTGACAAGGTTCTAAAAATATTTGTTCTTAGATTATGGTCTAGAATTTTAATGTCATGGCTAAAAATTTCAGATCCAGTCAGAAGAGACGGGATAGGGGGAGGGGAGTAAATGGGAGGACAACTGTGTGAGGCTTCCAGAACCTCAATCACCTTCCCTTATTTGATATCCTTGCTTTCCCCTGCCTACTTCCTAGTAGGGGCTGAGTGGCAGTGAAGTCCCTAAAATGAAAGAAAATTCAGCTAGGAAGCGGAGCCTGAGTGCGTGCTAAGTTGCTTCAGTCGTGTTGTACTCTTTGCCACCCCATGGACTGCAGCCCGCCAGGGTCCTCTGTCCATGGGATTCTCCAGGCAAGAATACTGGAGTGGGTTGCTGTTTCCTCCTCCAGGGGATCTTCTCAACACAGGGATCGAACCTGCATCTCTTATGTCTCCTGCATTGGCAGGCAGGTTCTTTACCACTAGCACCACCTGGGAAGCCCCAGGGTAAGAGTAGCCAGGGCAAAGCAGGAGAAGACAAGCATATGTGACATGGCACTGAGTCTCTGTGAAACTTCAATTCCTCATCTATCAAATGTGCCTCTCACACCCACCCTGCCATACTGAATATGAGGATTTGGTGTCAGAACGCATGGAAAGAGCCCCTAAAAACTCTGGCCAAGAGGAAGCTCTTGTGTTTATTAAGAGTATACCCTGAGGCTTATGGGAAAAGGGATCCAGAGGTCAGCTCTCAGGGACACTAAATGGCAAATGGGCTTTCTAGGCATTTCAGGCAGCTGCCTCCACCCCACCACAGGACAACAGCTTGGAGAATGGGCCCCATGGGTGGGTGGTCACACAGCTTTCCCTACTTGAAAGTCAACATCTGAGTGCATAGGGCCATGTGATGACCCTATGGGTACTTTGGGAGAAGCAGTCACTGGGCAAAAGAATTGTCCAGCAAGCTCTCAAAATCCCAGTGCACCCTGGAATAGATTCTAAGTGAGTCCACTGCAGGATACTGCTTCACCGAGGTGACTCTTTTCCCTCACCACTCTTTCCACCTTTATCCAGTATCTTTTAGTTCATTGTCAAATGGTGGTGCTCTTTTCAACACCTGCTGCTCCTGTGATTGCTGGGGCTGGGCTGCTGAGGCTGCCTGACAATTTCTTAATTCTAATCCTAAATTGAGGACAGTGCCAGAGCAACACAGGCATGGCAGAATATGCAGGGTAACTGTCTCATCTCGAGTTGACTTCCGTGGCTTGTTCCATCCATTTTGGATTTTTGACCCTCTTTAGCTGCTGTGACTTTGAGGAAAAGCCATTTGAGTAGTAGTGTAAATACCACTAATTTAAGAAGGGGGATCTGCTATACATATATTAAATAATGTCTTTCAAACTGAAATGAGTGACTTTGGAGTGACTCGCTGCCTGGGAATTACCCTTTTCAATTATTCATGCTTCTCTTCTTTCTTTAACATAATTGAAGGCTGGCATCACCATCATACCTCATTCTGAGGAGTGGGGCAGAGATGGTTAGAAGGGATTTTTATTAATATCTGTGAGGGGGTACTCTAAAAAAAATAAAGGAAATGCCTTTTTAAAAAACAATTGCATTGAGACAATACCTACTTTCACGACGTTTAACACGTGTTGACCTCATCTGTCCTTAAAGTCAGTTTCTAAGTGTGCATTGAGTAATTGCCCTATATGAAAAAGAACATTCCACACTTTAAACATAGGAGCTTAAGTGATCATAGATGTGATGCTGTCACTTGAGTAAGAGGAGAACAGGAAATGGAGAGGAAACTTGAATTTCTGGGTATCTATTATATGACAAGCTCTATGCTAAGTTCTCTCTCTCTCTCTCTCTCTCTCTCTCTCTATATATATATATATATATATAATCAATCAGTTCAGTCGCTCAGTTGTGTCCGACTCTTTGCAACCCCATGGACTGCAGCACGCTAGGCCTCCCTGTCCATCATCAACTCCCAGAGCTTGCTCAAACTCATGTCCATTGAGTTGGTGATGCCATACAACCATCTCATCCTCTGTAATCCCCTTCTCCTCCCGCCTTCAAACTTTCCCAGCCTCAGGGTCTTTTCCAATGAGTCAGTTCTTCGCATCACATGGCCAAAGTATCAGAGTTTCGGCTTCAGCATCAGTCCTTCCAATGAATATTCAGAACTGATTTCCTTTAAGACGGACTGGTTGGATCTCCTTGTAGTCCAAGGGACTCTCAAGAGTCTTCTCCAACACCACAGTTCAAAAGCATCAATTCTTTAGCACTCAGCTTTCTTTATGCTCCAACTCTCACATCCATACATGACTACTGGAAAAAACATGGCTTTGACTAGATGGACGTTTGTTGGGCAAGTAACATCTCTGCTTTTTAATATGCTGTCTGGGTTGGTCATAGCTTTTCTTCCAAGGAGCAGTCATCTTTTAATTTCATGGCTGCAGTCACCATCTGCAGTGATTTTGGATATATATATATATATATATATATATATATGCATATATGTGTGTGTGTATGCAGTTACATATCTATAACTTAATTTTTTTAAGAACCATAGAAGATAGGTGCCATTAATTCCTTTTAATAATGAAGAAAGTTGAAGTGGATAGATATTAAGCAGGTTACCCATGGCCATACAAGCAGTATGAGATACAAGCAGGATTCAACCCTAGTCTATCTGACTCCAAAGACTATGTTCTTTTAACTATACCATGTTAATATCTAAAAATATGGTTCTTTAGATATGAGGCAGGAAGTGTCCATGATAATCCTGGATTATCTTTATATCTAGAAAACAAGCTTTCAAAGACTACTAAAGTCATGTAAAGAAGGCTTAAGGAGTCATTTTAAAGAAACTCCCAATGCAAGCCTCAATATGAATAAGAACAATGGATTAAAACACATCAAATATGTTTAAATTCATGAATTCATCATCATACTTTAAGAAGTAATCCCTCATTGACTTTACTTGCAGATGCTGGTGAATCAGCTCAGTGTTTTGAATCAGACATTTTATCTTACACTCTTATATAAGCTATGCTCTCAGATAATCAAGTAGTAGATATACAGATGTACTCCATCTAACAAATAAAGAAGAGAAAAATAAAATAAGAATAGAACAGTTTTTCAATCCTTCATGAATGAATGAATCTAGACTTGATCATCAGTGGCTGACATAAAAAAAGACAGCCAGACAATATCACTTAATGGAGAGCGAAAAATCATGTATGAAGTAGTCTCACCAAAAACAAAACAAAATAAAAAGTAAAAAGCTTAAACATGAATCTGATTAAGCCTCTAAAATCAACACTAATTTAGAGAAAACACAAAAGTCTGAGGATTCTTAGTGTGTCTATTAAACATAACAATGGGAATGCAATTAGCAAAATCCAGAGTATGACAAGTTCTATGCTAAATTCATTTTCTCTCTCTCTCTCTCTCTCTCTCTCTCTCTCTCTATATATATATATATATATATATATATATATATAATATATATAAATTGCTACAAGGAAAATAATCCATCTTCTTCAAAAACTAAATGGCAAGATGAAAAAAGATCGACGGGGTACCTCTAGGTTAAGAGAGACTAAAAGGCCATATCAATCAATTACAGCATCTAGTTCATATTTATAGCTTTATTCAAACAAACAAGAATCCATTTACCCCAATTGCAAGACTATTGGAAACTGGAACACTGGCTGGATATCCATTGATTCTAATGAAGTTTTGTTCATTCTGAGCTGTGATGATTGCATTGTGGATATGTTTTTTAGAGTCCTAACACTTTAGAAATACACACTGAACTATTAACAGATGAAATGTTTATGAGGTCTGCAATTTGCTTTAAGATATTACAGAATGAAGGAAAGTGAATGTGCGGAATAGATGCAAGAACGGCCATGGAGTGATCATTTTTGAGGTTTGGTGATGGAATTAGGGGTACCCTTATATAATTCTATCTGCTTTTGTGTATCTTTTTGTGTAGTTAAATGATATAACACATATATATGATTTGAAGATACATGCATACATATATACATGCCAAAATCCCACCTCTTGGAATTGATCCTATGGGTATACAGTGGAATCACATATATGAGTCATACAAATTCAAAAGTAGGCACTCAGCATCCAGAGAGGGAGAGGGGAGAAAGGTGTGAGAGGGACAGAAAAAGAGACAGAGACAAACACATAAAGACAGAGGAGAAACAGTTCAGAGAGACAACAGTTGAAATAGTGCAGCAAGTTGGGTCTATAATTCTGCTCAATGACTCTGCTTTGCCCTAGAGAGAATGTAAGGTGGATGCTGTGGTTCTGTTACTCCCTCAGTAAGTCTCAATCTCCATGTGCCTCTCATAGAGTGAGCATCTCATTGTGATTCTGGTGTTTAAAGATGCATACATGTCATTCAACATGGCTCATAATCACAAGCTCATCTCCTCATCAGGTGCTGAGCCAGGCTCAAAGATCTATTTCAATACCGGAGGGCAAAGAGACTCTGCTGGAATGATGAAGATAGGGTATGTTAGCCTTCCTAAGGGAATTTTAAGGGTGTTTTTGATTATATGGGATTTTCACCATACGTGGTAGTTAAATAATCTAACAAAAGATGCAAAAGTCCACTGTACCCTACATATGTGTGTAACAGTATATGTAATATATTTTTTTAATATTTAATGCATCATTGTAATATTTTAAAAACTGAAGAAATCCTAAATGTTCACTAATCCAATGTGGATTGTTTAAACATAGTGCATCCCCACAATGGAATACTTTATGGAGCTTTTTACAGAGAAGAAGGTAGGTATTTCCCATCTATAGATAGGAAAAGATGTCCGAGACATACTGCTACATGAAAAAAGCACATGGAGGGACAGTGTATATGGTGTGCTTCCATTTTTGTAAAAAAAAAACAAAAGAAATACAGATATACATATGGATACATTCACACCACCATGGTGCTTTTATTGTAGGACATTTCAAGGAGAATACACAAGTAATTAGCAAAAGTGATAGACTCTGATGAAAGGGGAAGGAAATTTAGGCTGGGAGGGTTACTTCCTTTGCACTCTACACTCTTGTATATAGCTTGAAATATCATGTGCATGTATTAATATTTCAAACTTTTGCTGAAGTATAGCCTACATATAGAAAAATGCACCATTCATACCTGCACAATGAATGAGCATAAAGTGAACACACCCAAGTAACCATCACCCAGGCCCCCAAATAGAACATTACCAGTCTCCAGAAGCCCCACTGGGCCCATCGTTTTCCTCCTGAAAGTTAACTACTATATTAATTTCTAATACAATAGTGTAATTTTGTCTCTTTCTGAATTTTATAGAAATTGAATCAGACAGTGTGCTTCTTTAGGGTCTGACTTATTTTATTTATTAATTTATTGACCACACACCATATGGGATCTTAGTTCCCTGATCAGAGATAGAACCCACATCCCCTGCACTAAAAGTGAGGAGTCTTAACCAATGGACTGCCTGGAAAGTCTGGGTCTGATTAATTTTGATCAACATGATGTTTGCAAGAGTTTTCTATATTCTTGTGTATAGCATGTACTCTCATTTGTACCGTATTCCATTGTATACATAAACCACAATTTATTTATATATTCACTGTTGATGGACATTTGGGGTATTTCCATTATTTATTTGCCTGGTACTAAATAATGCTTTAATGGATATTCTTGTATGTATTCTTGTATATGTCTTTTGGTGAATACATGAAGGAATCCTAGCCAATCTAAAAGTCCACTTTCCTCACCTTCAGATACTATTCTGATATTCAGTTAATGCTTCATGAATGTATCAATGAATTCCTTAGATCTCACAGTAGTGACCAGATGGTCCCAGTAGGATATTTCCATTTGGCTAGGGGCTGAGTCTATGCTTAGTTTCAAACAGATATCACAAAGAATGGGAGCTTAAGGGAGAGAGAGAGCATGGGTAAAGTTCCAGTAGAGTCTGAAGATCTGAAATTTAAATGGAGCTCTGAAAAAGAGATAAGGTGTAAAGGTAATAATAAACCTGATATTTGGTAAGTCACATATTCAGCGCAATGTACCTACAGACGAAAGCAGAGGGAATGAATATCAGGGAAGGAGATCTGGGTCAGTTCATGAGGCCCTTGAATGCCAAACCAAGGAACTGGTTTTATTATGCAATTATTGAAGATTTTTGAGTAGGATGAGAAGAGATTGTGATGGAAGAATTACTTCCAGAGATGAAACTGGCTGTAGTGTGCAGCACAGACTGGATTGGGGAAGAAAATAAGTAGAGATTTTACTGCTATTGCTATAATCCAGGCAAAGACAACGAATGTTTGAAATTGGGAGAAAGCAACAGAGACAGAAAGGCAGAAACAAGAAGAGTACAAAGGAAGAACCACCAGGGTTCAGAAGTGATTAGGTGTACAAAAGGAAGCAGAAGGGAGAGTTGAGGATGCCACTGAGGCTTGGAGCTAGGAGAACCACAAGACAGGCACCTCTACCACTGTGGTGGCATCCTTTGTGATAATGAAAGACTAGAGCCAACCCAAATAGCTGTCAATATGGACTGACTGGTTAAACAAACTCTGGTTCCTCTTTGGGATGGCATGCTATACAGTTAAAAAAAAGAGGAGCAAGGAAGATCCCCATATAGTGACAGAACAATCTCCAAAGCGTTAAGTGGAAAAATGGGGAGCAGAGCAATGTTTGTAGTACATGCTACAATTGTGTAAGAAATAGGAGGCAGAGCTTCCCTGGTAGTCCAGTGGTTAAGAATCCACCTGCCAATGCAGGGGACTGGTGTTTGGTCCCTGATCCAGGAAGATTCCACATGCCATGGGGCAACTAAATCCATGTACAACAACTACTGAAGCCCACATGTCCTAGATCCCATGCTCCACAAGAGAAGTCACCGCAATGAGAAGTTTGTGTGGCACAACTAGAGAAAGCCCATATGCCGCAACAAAGATGCAGTGCAGCCAAAAATAAACTAATAAATAATAACATTTTAAAAAAATTGACTCTTTTTTTTTAAAAAGAGAGGGTGGAAAACAACTACTTCTCATTTGTTTAATATTCAAACATATAACAGATGCATAAACGAAACCCTAATAAACATGATTGCTATAGAGAGAAGAAGGATAAAGAATGGAGGCAGGATGGAAGAGAGACTTTTAGAATATCTCCTGTTATATGGTTTTGACTTTGGAACTCTGTAAATGTTTTATGTAAAATAAATTTAAGAGAAAAACCCTAAAACTTAGAAAAAAATGAGTTAATTGAATCAAACTGTGTATCAACTTGGTAGCATAATCACACAGAGAAAAATTACTTCAGGTGACTTTTAAACACAATACTTTGACTATCTCCCTAGTAGAATTTAGTTTAAGGGCCAAAGAAAGAGCAAAGAAATCTTAAATTGTGTTCAGAAGGCTAGTAATATTAGAATTCTTCTTTGGAAAATTTTCCAGATATACTATAGGGGAATGCAAGTGATTATGCTAATATCATTAGGGACCAAGACTTTCAGAGTGGGAGACAAGAGACAGTTACAAAATCAAAGATGTTAAATAAATGCTTATACTCTTAAAGTCAACTTTGAACTATCAATAGGAACTCATTTTCCTTTTTAAAAAGTATATTCATTTTTCTAAACTCTTTTCACTAAAAAAGAAAAGACCTGACAACCTAATATCAGTGAGGAAACCCAGTCTTCAGACTGTGCTCTCTTAATATTATTTGTCATCAAGAGGAACTAGAGTTCCTTGGTGAAATGGTTGACTCCAGGACTGGGCTTATAATTGTACAAGATGAGCCTGAAACATCTTGTCAAACCAAAAATCAAGAAATCTATCATCACAAGAGGAAACAGAAGCCAACTTGAAAAGACCCCCACTGGCCTAAGATGAGACAGTTTTAGCAACCAAATGAATGATTAAAATGGATTGAAACACATTAAATATATAAAAATCCATTAGTTCATAACAATACTTAAAAGACCATTGGAGGTTGCTAGGATACCAACTCATTCTGAAAAATGATGTTTTTAAAAGGAAGGTACCAAACATTTATCCTGCCTTTCCTTTTTTTTTTTTTTTCTTGTTTACACTGTAATTCAAGGTAACTAAATGGCTGGTAAATAAAATTCTTCTTTATAGAAAAACTTTCAACTAATAAGTGTAGAAGGAATAACAATTAGAAAAATGCCATTTTGCAACTCTTAATAAAATGATGGACCTAAGCAGTAATCATCAATGGCTGTTAAAGCCATTAGGAGATATTATTTGAATCGGCTGATCAATCTTAGTATTGCTAAAAGTGGGGCAATCAGGCATTATTTGCCTCATTAAATAATGTGATAGAAGTTACACAGCACTGACTGTGAAATATCTTTTACCCAAAATTTCAACCTGAATCTAATCAAAGCCTCTAGACAGAACTACCAGTTTACAAGGGATAGAGAAACAAGTTCAAGGACAATATGAGAAAAGCAACCAAGTAAATTGAGACAGAGACATTGTTCAGGGCAAATGACCTGGCTTCCCCAACAACTCAAAAGCAATAAAAGGCATAGGAGACATAACCAAGTGCAACATGTGGGCTTTGTTTGGATTCTAATTCCAACAAAATTAACTATAAAATGATATTCTTAGGAAAACCAGAGAAATTTGAATATGGATGGGGTATTAAATCACATTAATGAATTGTTGATTTTGTTAGATGTTAGAATAGCCGTTATCATATTGCATATAACCTATGTAATGTACTAAAACTATATATAATACATATGATGATGTATTATAACTACTATGACACACATATATTTATGTATGCATATGGGCTAAAAAAAAATGAAAAGCATTACTGCTAATGAGAAAAGAGAAGATGGAGGAAAGAAGTTAGTTTAGGGGGAAAGGGATGAGAATTTTTAATATGAACTTCAGGAAGACAGCCAAAGAACAGGTATAAATGTGCAGCAGAAGCTTAAAAATGCACACTTGAAGCTCAGAAGAAATGTCAGAGCTGAAGAGAGATTTGGGAGTCGTTTATACAGATGCCTCTAAGGAGTGAAATCTCAGGATTCTATTAATTTCACTGGGAGAAGAGAAGAAAGGGCCTGGTCCAAACCTTCTAGAATATTTACCTTACAGTGAAATGTTGGTAGTGCATGCAGAAGAGGTGATGGTGAGAGAAAAAGAGGAAAAGGAAGATTCAACACCAATGAAACAAAACAAGGAAGGGGTCAGAAAAGTAAGAGAAAACCCCAAATAGTTCAATCTCATGAAGACTAAAGAAGGAAAGGATTTCAGGGAAAGGGTGGTCAACAGTGTTAAGTCCTCAAACAAGACTGAAGAGGATCAAGCCACAGAAAGTGGACTATCTCTTACCACACATTCCTACTATATATCCAAGTTAATTTCAAGATGACAATGACCACGCTAATAATAGTGAGCCTAGAAGAAACTGTCTTAATCAGCCTCCATCTTTTCCTTCATTCATTCCTTCCCTCACTCACCCACTTGTCCAGCCCCTCATTTAATCAGCATTAACGAGTCCCTGCTCTAAGCCAAACCCTTGCTACATTCTGTAGATACTGAAAGAAAGACAATATCTGCCTTCCAGCTTAATGAGGAAGACAAACCTAGAAAGAATGACAAAGTAGTGTTAATATTTCAGCATCAACTTGTTGAACATGTATTCTGGGCCAGGCACTAGGGAGGCACTAGATATACAAACACAAACAGGAGGTTCCTGTGCCCCAGGGCTCAGAAAAACAGCTGGGAAGGCAGACAAAATTAGAATGCAATACGGACTAGAAATACAAGGAATGTACAAATTATAAGAGGGCGCAGATCCGGAATTGCAGCTTGTAAGGAAGTCTGTGAAACAGGGACTATTCATATGCCCATTTCACATGCAAGAAAACTGAGGTACAGGCAGGTAGGGTGACCACTGTGAGTGGCAGAGCCAAGTTACCCACTCTGTCACCCTGCCTGAATGCCTCCTCCAAGACTCCCATTCTCCTTCCATTGTGCCACCCTGGTTATTATTCCAGGGGCACAGAGCAGGTGCTCAATGTTTGCTGAATGAATAAATGAGCTATGTGACTTCACAGGGCTGTTGGAAAGGCTCACTAAGATAAGTACTAGGCTCATTAGAGGTCACTGCATAGGATGGCAGGTGAGGATGTAAGGACACCACACCCAGAGGCTCTCTGCTGGGCAGGCCACTCTTACCAAAAAGAGCAGGCAGGTAACAAGTGTGTCTGGACAACAAGTGATTGGGATCAGGGACCTCTGAGCCCAGGGAGCAGGATCTCCATCACAGGGACTGAGGGGCGGTGGCAAGGGCCAGGTGCAGTCACAGCCCTGGAGGGCTCATGCTTTGAATGCAGGGGCTCAGGACCCCAAACCAGGCCAACAGCACAGAGAGGCAACACTGGCCAGGCCGACCTGGTTCAAGGTTCACCAAGCCACCTGCCTGAGGCTCTAGAAAGCCCTCTGAAGATGAAGGAAGAGGAAGAAGAGGGAAAATTTGAGGAGGAGGAGAAGGATGAAGATGAGGAGGGGAGAGAAGGGGTAAAGGAGAAGATGGTGGGTAGGCATGCACGCTAAGTCGCTCAGTGGTGTCTGACTCTTTGTGAACTCATGGACTGTAGCCCGCCAGGCTCCTCTGTGCATGGCATTTCCCAGGCAAGAATACTGGAGTGGGTTGCCATTTCCTTCTCCAAGAGATCTTCCCGACCCAGGGATCAAACCCATGTCTCTTATGTTTCCTGCATTGGCAAACAGGTTCTTTACCACTAGCGCCACCTGGGAAGACCCAGTGGCAGCTAACATTTACCCAGTGTTGACGGTGGGCCACGTGCTGGGCTGTGTGCTTTACAGGCTGTCAGGGAACCCTCCCAATCATCCCATGAGGCAGAAACTAATATTTAACCCTCCAGTTTATAGATGAGATATAAAAGACATAAAGTAACTTCCTTGATGTTGCAAAGCCAGGATTTGAGCTCCGACAGCCCTGCCTGAAGGCAGCGGTGACCCTGGCTGGTGACGTACCTTAGACTAATCAACACAGCTGAATGAAGAGTCTGCTGCAGATTCTTCTGCAGGTTGCAGAGAGAATGGGGTGGAAGGCAAAAATGTTTCCAGTTCCTGGGAACTCCTGAGGTCACCAATCCCTTGATCTGTAACAATGAAGACAAGGCCTTGCCTTGGGATACTGCCTTGTAGTTTACAAAGCCTTTCACGTACATCACTCAATAGGTCACTTTGGAGAAAACAGTTAAACAAGGACGAAAAAAAGCTGGTTCATGATCCTGTAAATGTTCCCCAGAAGACTGAGTATTCCCCTCTGCTTCAATCCATATGTATTTCCCAGACATGTCACCTCTTCCTGGAATTTCTATTAAGAATTTCAGCTATCCCAACAAAGATGTTCAGTCATCATATTTTCTACTAACATAAGGAGCCCACATCTCCCAGTGTCCAATTCATTTCACTTTCTACCCTAGCTCAGGCCAATGCTTCCATGGGAATAGTAGAGGGGAAACAGGCTCCACAGGAGCTGAGGTGTCACTCTTGGGTTCTGGCCCATTAGCCCTCAGTTCAATTCTCCTACTCTATTCAGATTGCCAAGCTAGACCTATCCTCACATAAGGCCACTTATCCTCACACCTAGAGGCTCAAGCCCAACCCAGTTCCCAGACCAATCCTTCCATAGGCATGGGGGCCAGTGCCTGGCCAGGAGGCTGGTAGATTAGGACCAGGCTGCTTTCCTAGGTCTGGTGCACCCAAAATGCCACCTGAGAGTCCATAATGACCCCAGATCAGAACTCTTCCCAAGCCCGCCTCTTATACTGACTCGGGCTTAACAACTAGCCTCCTGCTTCGATTCCCACTCCTAAGTCCCACATGTTGTCCTATCAACTATCTCAGCCCCCTTACAACTAGCACCCTGATGGATGAGTATATCTTCCCTGTCTCCTCCCCAAACACATAGTGCAGAGGACGGTCCTCAATGCATGCCTTCTGGGTGGATAAGCCCTTCCGCCCTGCCTGGGTCTTGCACACCCTTCTCTCTGGAACTAGCACCTTGGCCCAGTGCGGGGTCTGGCCTTTAAGGAGAGAGGTCATCTAGGTAATGATTGGCTGAAGATCCAAGCAATGCTCACACACCCACTCTTTACTTATGTGATTTTGAACAGGATGCTGAACCTGTCTGTGTATCAGTTCCCTCACAGGGTGGATGTGAAGACCAGAAGAGTGGAGCCCTTGGACTTCCCCTAGCTTATGGACTTGGGCTGCCCCTTAGGTCTTTTCAGGGACTGTGCTGCTCCAGGCAGTGTCTGCACAGGGAACCTCTCCTTCAGCTTATCTTCATATCAATTAGGCTGGTCCCTTCTTTGCCTCCCCCCAACATGCACACTGATTCCAGGTTGTGGGATTCAAGAACGGCCCAGAAAATGAATAATGCTAGCAACCCAAGCTTCTTGGCAACAGGTGAGAGTTTTTAAACTTTTAAAATGAAGAACAGAATCCTTGTAAGAATCTCAGCTTCAGCTCTGCCTAGCTAAGTGATCCTGAGCAAGTTATTCAAACTCTTTGAATGTCAGTTTCCTCATCCCTGGGCTTCTCTGATAGCACAGATGGTAAAAAATCTGCTTGAATTGCAGGAGACCCCAGTTGGATTCCTGGGTCGGGAAGATCCGCTGGAGAAGGGATAGGCTACCCACTCCAGTATTGCTGGGCTTTCCTTGTGGCTCAGCTGGTAAAGAAGCCATCTTCAATGCAGTAGACCTGGATTCGATCCCTGGGTTAGGAAAATCCCCTGGAGAAAGGAAAGACTACCGACTCCAGTATTCTAGTCTGGAGAATTCCATCACTGTATAGTCCATGGGGTCACAAAGAGTCAGACATGACTAAGAGATTTTCACTTATTTTTTTCATCCCTAAAAAGAGACTCCATGGGATATTGTACCTAAGTGCCCGGCAATAGGAAGAGCCACTGAATTCTAACTAACATTAGACATGGTTGCAGATGACACCACAACATTTACATCTTCACCATCTATCAATCTAGTGTCCCAGGGCAATTGCTCCATAAGTCCTAAGTGGAAAAGGCATTTCTGACTTGATCAGTCCAGCCAGCAGGTGAGGAAGGCAGAGGAGACCCTGGCTTCCCCAGAAATGGAGAGCAGAGTCTGGGTGACTGAGTGACTTGTTCCAAGTCAGGATCAGTGAGCAGGAGAGCATGAACAAGAAACTTCTGTCTTTTGACTCCCAATTTTCTGTTTACTATTTTATGTCACTTGATCCAATTTGGTGATGGACAAGGAAGCCTGGCATGCTGCAGTCCATGGGGTCACAAAGAGTTGGACATGACTGAGTGACTGAACTGACTGAACTGAACTGGTCCAATTTAGGGCCAGGAAGGAGCTTAGAGATGACCTAGCATAATCCCTTGGAAGCATTACTACCAACAAAATTAGTGGAGGAGACAGAATTCCAGTTGAGCTATTTCAAATCCTAAAAGATGATGCTGTGAAAGTGCTACACTCAATATGTAAGCAAATTTGGACAACTCAGCAGTGGCCGCAGGACTGGAAATGGTCAGTTTTCATTTAAATCCCTAAGAAAGGCAGTGCCAAAGAATGCTCAAACTACCACACAAACGCACTCATCTCACACACTAGTAAAGTAATGCTCAAAATTCTCCAAGTCAGGCTTCAGCAATACATGAACCTTTAACTTCCAGATGTTCAAGCTGGATTTAGAAAAGGCAAAGGAACAAGAGATCAAATTGCCAACATCTGCTGGATCATCAAAAAGCAAGAGGGTTCCAGAAAAACATCTATTTCTGTTTTATTGACTATGCCAGAGCCTTTGACTGTGTGGATCACAATAAACTGTGGAAAATTCTTCAGGAGATGGGAATACCAGATCACCTGACCTGCCTCCTGAGAAATCTGTATGCAGGTCAAGAAGCAACAGTTAGAAATGGACATGGAACCAAAGACTGGTTCCAAATAGGAAAAGGAGTATGTCAAGGCTGTATATTGTCACCCTGCTTATTTAACTTATATGCAGAGTACATTGGAGAAGGCAATGGCACCCCACTCCAGTACTCTTGCCTGGAAAATCCCATGGATGGAGGAGCCTGGTGCACTGCAGTCCAAGGGGTCGCTAGGAGTTGGACACGACTGAGCGACTTCACTTTCACTTTTCACTTTCATGCACTGGAGAAGGAAATGGCAACCCACTCCAGTGTTCTTGCTTGGAGAATCCCAGGGATGGGGGAGCCTGGTGGGCTGCCGTCTGTGGGGTCTCACAGAGTCAGACATGACTGACGCGACTTAGCAGCAGCAGCAGCAGAGTACATCAGTACATCATGTGAAATGCCAGGCTCGATGAAACACAAGCTGGAATCAAGATTGCTGGGAGAAATATCAATAACCTCAGATACGCAGATGACACCATCCTTATGGCAGAAAGTGAAGAAGAACTAAAGAGCCTCTTGATGAAAGTGATAGAGGAGAGTGAAAAAGTTGGCTTAAAGCTCAACATTCAGAAAACAAAGATCATGGCATCCGGTCCCATCACTTCATGGCAAATAGATGGAGAAACAGTGGAAACAGTGTCAGACTTTATTTTTCTGGGCTCCAAAATCACTGCAGATGGTGATGGCAGCCATGAAATTAAAAGATGATTACTCCTTGGAAGGAAAGTTATGACCAACCTAGACAGCATATTAAAAAGCAGAGATGTTACTTTGCCAACAAACGCCTGTCTAGTTAAGGCTATGGTTTCTCCAGTAGTCATATATGGATGTGAGAGCTGAACTATAAAGAAAGCTGAGCACTGAAGAATTGATGCCTTTGAACTATGGTGTTGGAGAAGACTCTTGAGAGTTCCTTGGACTGCAGGGAGATCCAACCAGTCAATCCTAAAGGAAATCAGTCCTGCATATTCATTGGAAAGACTGATGCTGAAGCTGAAACCCAATACTTTGGCCACCTGATGCGAAGAGCTGACTCATTGGAAAAGACCCTGATGCTGGGAAGTATGGAGGGCAGGAGGAGAAGGGGATGACAGAGGATGAGATGGTTTGATGGCATCACTGACTCAGTTGACATGAGTTTGAGTAAACTTCAGGAGTTGGTGATGGACAGGGAGGCCTGGTGTGCTACAGTCCATGGGGTCACAAAGAGTCAGACACAACTGAACAACTGAACTGAACTGAGCATAATCCCATCATCCAAAAATGTGAAAACTGAGAACATTTCACAAGACCAAAGAGACGGTCAAGGTAGTCAGCTGGGGAGTAGAGACAGGTCTCCTGATTCCCAGCATACTGATCTATCCACAATACAACTGTTTACCTTGTAAAACTCACCACATTGTTTCTAGTTCAGCAAACATGGTCAACCTATAGGTGCCAAGCTACCACAGCTTTCTAAAGAAACACCCAAGTGATAAGTGCAAAGGCCTCCTGCAGTGACAGGCCCACCCTCAGAGTGCCAGATTCATTCTTCATGGAGGGTGCACTTCCCATGTGATTTGAAAAAAAAAATGTGTCAATGCAAAACTCAATGGGGATCAAGAGTGCACCAACAGTACAAGCCTGGTGGTGTGGAGTACCATCTTTGAAGTGGAGCCTACAGTATTTCTGGAATGTCAAGCATGAGCTCTGAGAAACACTCTACTTGGCAGGTCTTTCTAAAGCAACAAAGACAGTTAAATGAGGCCCAAGTAGCACAGGATATTGTTGTTTACATGGGACCCTTATCCCAGGGCTGTGGGAAATGGAGCCAAATTCCACAAGCTCTTTTCTTGCAAAAGATGCTTTACAAAACAGAGAAGGCCAGTAATGCTTCTTGGTTTGTTGTTCTTTCTTGAAGTCAGGTTCATTTGAAAAAAAAAAAAAAAAGTGTCCTCAGAATTTAAGCTCCAACCCTGGGGAGATGTATTAGGTTGTTCCACTTGGAGATAATCTGAGAATGCAAAAGTCAAATGAGCAACATATTTGCCTCAAATGAAGAACACATGAGGAGAGGGAAAAGGTAAAGAACTCATTCATCAATGTCACAAAAATGGGATAGCCACTACTCTTTAAAATGTTTCAAAATTCAAAGAGTTTTTGCTGAAAAGTGAGGCTGCTGCTGCTGCTAAATTGCTTCAGTCCTGTCCGACTCTATGTGACCCCATGGACTGCAGCCTACCAGGCTCCTCTGCCCATGGGATTTTCCAGGCAAGAGTACTGGAGTGGGGTGCCATTGCCTTCTCTGGAAACGTGGGGGGATGTTTTCTATAGAAGAAACTCAACAAAATACCACCAAATGGATTTGTTATCCACTTCCCTGTTGTTAGGGCCTCCCTGGTGGCTCAGATGGTAAAGAATCTGCCTGCAATGCAAGAGACCTGGGTTCAATCCCTTTGTTGGGAAGATCCCCTGGAGAAGGGAATGGCCATCTACTCCAGTCTTCTTGCCTGGAGAATCCTATGGACAGAGGAGCCTGGTGGGCTACAGTCCATGGGGTCTCAAAGAGTCAGACACTACTGAGCAACTAACACTTTCACACTTTCCCTGTTGTTGGGTCATGGTGACTGCAGAAGTCTGTGATTGATGGAAGAGGCCTGTCTCCATGCTTACAGTGTATCCCTGCCAAGAACGCAAATCACGAGTACCTTACTTTATATCCTCAAGCACCAGCAAGCTAATACTGGCATCTGCAGGGTCAGTTAATGCCATGATCCTTGGTTCCCTCTGCTTCCAACATAAATAGCCATTGTAAATTACAGATCTGATAGAGAGAGTGCCTGAAGAACTTTGGATGGAGGTTCGTGACATTGTATAGAAGGCAGTGATCAAGACCATCCCCAAGGAAAAGAAATGCAAAAGGGCAAAGTGGTTGTCTGAGGAGACCTTACAAATAGCCGAGAAAAGAATAGAAGCTAAAGGCAAAGGAGAGAAGGAAAGATATACCCATTTGAATGAAGAGTTTCAAAGAATAGCAAAGAGAGATAAGAAAGCCTTCCTCGGTGATCAGTGCCAAGAAATAGAGGAAAACAATAGAATGGGAAAGACTAGAGATCTCTTCAAGAAAGTTAGAGATACCAAGGGAATATTTCATGTGAAGATGGGCACAATAAAGGACAGACATGGTACGGACCTAACAGAAGCAGAAGATATTAAGAAGAGGTGGCAATAATACACACAAGAACTGTACAAAAAAGATCTTCATGACCCAGATGACCATGATGGTGTGATCACTCACCTAGAGCCAGACATCCTGGAATGAAAAGTCAAGTGGGCCTTAGGAAACATCACTATGAACAAAGCTAGTAGAGGTGATGGAATTCCAGTTGAGCTATTTCAACTCCTAAAAGATGATGCTGTGAAAGTGTTGCACTCAATATGCCAGCAAATTTGGAAAACTCAGCAGTGGCCACAGGACTGGAAAAGGTCAATTTTCATTCCAATCCCAAAGAAAGGCAATGCCAAAGAATGCTCAAACTACTGCACAATTGCACTCTTCTCACATGCTAGTAAAGTAATGCTGAACATTCTCCAAGCCATGCTTCAACAGTACGTGAACCGTGAACTTCCAGATATTCAAGCTGGTTTTAGAAAAGGCAGAGGAACCAGAGATCAAATTGCCAGCATCCTTTGGATCATTGAAAAAGCAAGAGAGTTCCAGAAAAATACGTACTTCTGCTTTATTGATTATGCCAGAGCCTTTGACTGCGTGGATCACAGTAAACTGTGGAAAATTCTTCAAGAGATGGGAATACCAGACCACCCGACCTGCCTCCTGAGAAATCTGTATGCAGGTCAAGAAGCAACAGTTTGAACTGGACATGGAACAACTGACCGGTTCCAAATTGGGAAAGGAGTACATCAAGGATATTGTCACCCTGCTTATTTAAGTTATATGCAGAGTGCTGCTGCTGCTGCTAAGTCGCTTCAGTCGTGTCCGATTCTGTGCGACCCCATAGACAGCAGACCACCAGGCTCCCCTGTCCCTGGGATTCTCCAGGCAAGAACACTGGAGTGAGCTGCCATTTCCTTCTCCAATGTATGAAAGTGAAAAGTGAAAGTGAATTCGCTCAGTCGTGTCCGACTCTTAGCAACCCCATGGACTGAGCCTACCAGGCTCCTCTGTCCATGGCATTTTCCAGGCAAGAGTACTGGAGTGGGGTGCCATTGCCTTCTCCATATATGCAGAGTACATCATACAAAATGCAAGACTGGATGAAGTACAAGCTGGAATCAAGATTGCTGGGAGAAATATCAATAATCTCAGATAGGCAGATGATACCACACTTATGGCAGAAAGGGAAGAGGAACTAAAGAGCCTCTTGGTGAAAGTGAAAGAGGAGAGTGAAAAAACTGGCTTAAAACTCAACATTCAAAAAAAGAAGATCATGGCATGCAGTTCCATCACTTCATAGCAAATAGATTGGGAAACAAAGGAAACAATGACAAACTTTATTTTGGGGGGCTCCAAAATCACTGCAGATAGTGACTGCAGCCATGAAATTAAAAGACGCTTGCTCCTTGGAAGAAAAGCTGTGACCAACCTAGACAGTATATTAAAAAGTAAAGACGTTACTTTGCCAACAAAGGTCTGCCTAGTCAAAGGGATGGTTTTTCCAGTAGTCATGTATGGATGTGAGAGTTGGACTATAAAGAATGCTGAGCACTGAAGAATTGATACTTTTGACCTATGGTGTTGGAGAAGACTCTTGAGAGTCCCTTGGACTGCAAGGAGATTCAACCAGTCCATCCTAAAGGAAATCAGTCCTGAATATTCATTGGAAGGACTGATATTGAAGCTGAAACTCCAACACTTTGGCCACCTGATGTGAAGAACTGACTGACTGGAAAAAAAATCCTGATGCTGGGAAAGATTGAAGGCAGGAGGAGAAGGGGATGACAGAGGATGAGATGGTTGGATGGCATCACCGACTCAATGGAGATGAGTTTGAGTAAACTCCAGGAGTTGGTGAGGGACAGGGAGGCCTGACTGACTGCCATTAAAAGAGAAAGGCCTTTTGAAAGCACCATCTTTGTGGATGAGCTCTAAAAATGATAACATTTCACAGCTGATTTTACTCTTCCTGCATTCACCTAACATTTACTGCAGGCTAGGTTCTGGGCTAGATGTTAGAGAACAAGAGAATGAAGGAGGAAACAATCAGTTGTGTCTTATGGAGGAGGGACTGGGCTCAATGTTTTTTGAGGTGGTCCTGTACAATATAAACAGAGCTTTGACAGGGGTAGGGGTGGGGATTGAGTACCAAAGAGAGAAGATGTAAGAAGGAAAGAAGCTGGCTAATGGCTCATGCACTCATTTGCTTAAACAGTTGGAATCATTGGCTTGTCAATGGTTGGGGCTGTCTCCTCAATGTTAATAAGTATATTCATGGAACACATACTTGTTATTAAAATGACACAATGCCTTTTTGCAAAAGATTGCATGGAGTAGAAAACAATGCACTCCCATAACTATGTTAGTATTCATTTATAAGATTTCCAAAGCTTATAATAAACAGGAATTTGGTCTCATTTAATTAGGTTTTAATAGTTCAGACAAAATTAAGAGCTAGAGGAATTTGATATGGCTTGTTTTTTATTCAAACTTTTTTATCATTTTCATCTATTTAGAAGCTATAAATTATAGCTTACCCTCATAAGATTATAAATAAGGCCCATAAGCAAAGGAAAAAAAATCAGATATTGTTAGTTTTATTAGGTAACAAATATTGCAACTAGAGTCCTTTTTCTGGTCAATAATACCACAGGAAAAGTCATTCATCACTTTCTAGCCTATTGATGAGACATTTTATGAAAATAAAAATAGTCTCCTATACTGTTACAACATACCTCTGTAAAGGCACATTTTACATCTATACCCTAGCTGGAAATATGTCTATACCATTAACTGGGGAAGCACCCAAAGCTGATGATCAATTATTCTTCATTGTTTGAAATTCTCAAAGGTCTTCTAGGGTTGAGAAGGAATCTCTTATTGCTAAGTTTCAATGTCATGAAATATATACCTAAAGAATTTTAGACTTTTTAATTTTTTTAAATAAAAAGAGCTAGTTATCACAGTTCTTATTAAACTTGTAAAATTAAAAAATTGGCCTCTTCCTAGAACCCAACCATGGCCACATCACAGGACCCAGAGATGAATAGATCTATCAAAGTAACATAAAAACAGTGAGGAAACCTCTAGGAAAACAAAAGGTGGATGGGTTAGGGAGCTGAGTGGAGTAGGACAAGGAGAAATGGACAGAGGTTAAGGTGGGAAACTTTTTAATGTGCTCCTTTTTTTCTCCTCAAGAAGACCATTTTCTGCCCCTTTGTGACCAGAAAGCATATAAGCCATAGACCAGTGCCCACCATGGGGAGCAGGGTAACTTTGGGGTGGAACTCAGGGCTGGCTAGAATTATGGGTCCTGGATAACAGGTGTATATAAATTGGCTATCCTTGAAGAGTTTTTCCCTACTTGCATCCACACAACACTCCTGAAAGCTCAAGGACTTCAACTCTAGAAAGAAAGGAATGCTGAGGCCAGTTATCACTTGTAACACTAGAGGTTTTCTCCCAGAGGCATATCTTCCCTATCAGACTTATTGAGGGGCACCATCCAAGCCTTAAGGTTTAATTTCTCCCCACAGTTACATATCACAACCCAAGATAGCTAATAACACTACTGGGACAGAATCTCACTAGGAAAAACAGCCAATGGGTATTCACTAGAAAGTATGGTGGGACAATTGAGAATAGCAGATGAAACTGGGAGGGGTTGTACATTCTCTGATACCAAGTGAGTTCAAGGAGCCTGTGGCAAAAAGGACTGAAGGGGCTGAAAAAACCTAGTCCTTATGCATTCTTAAAGTTGACCTGCCAAGGTTCCCTTCTAGGACAGAATCCCACTTTAAGGACAAACTGGTGAGAGTGAAACAAAAATTGAGCATTATAGTTTTCTTCTCCTGATGCAGCTGAGTAAACGCCTCTTGATCCTGATCCTCCTGTAGGCAGCAACTATATACTCTGGGAAAAAAACATAAAGAAACCACATTATGAAGAGACTGGAGGGTGAACAGAAGCAAGCATATTCTGAAAGGCAGTTTACACAGTGTAAGTTACCCATTTTTACAGCTTTTAGACTGAGGGCAAATTAAAACTGCCAGTGGCTAAGACACCAATAGTAAACTCACAATATTGCTGATATGAGGAACCACAGGACAGAGCTCAAGACCACAACCATTGGAAAGGAAAGGGTGGATCCTGTAAAAAGAGACCAGACAGAGAGAACCCCAATTTCTGTCTATAGACTCTCCTAAATTCAGCTGACTCCCGAACTATACATACATGGGGAAGAACTAAATTCTTCCCCTAAAGCCCTGAATTAAGTTTATAATTTAAACCTAACCACATTGTCTGTCCACCAAAACAATAAAATCAATATTTTTGAAAGAATAAATCAGAATCCAGAGCATCCATAAAATAATATTCAAAATATCCAGGATACATTCCAAAGTTATTCAACATATAAAGAAACAGAAAACTTTGATCCACTTGAGAGTGATAAAGCAATCAACAGAAAGCAAACCTGGGATGACACAGATGCTGGGATTAATATAGAGTGATAATTATAACTATGCTCAAGGGAGTAAGAGAAAATATGCTCACAATGAATGAAAAGATAAAAATCACAGAGCAATAGGAACCATTTTTAGAAGAAAACCAAATAAAAGTTTCAAAATTGGAAATATATATCTGAAAAAAAAATCACGGGATGGGCTCAACAGCAGAATGGAAATAAAAGAGACAAAGTTTCAGTAATCTTAAGATCAAACAATGGAAATATCCAATCTTAAGAACAGAGAGAAAAATATTTTAGGCTACAAAAACATGAACGGAGCTTCTAGCACATATGGAACAATATCCCAAAGCCTATCATACTTGAAATTAGAATTCTAGAGGGAGAGGTAGGGCAGAATGAGGTAGAAAAAAATAATGAATGTGTAACAGCTTAAGTTTCCATCAATTTTAAAGACAGACATATATTTAAAGATTCAAGAAGCTCAGCAAACCCCAACAGGGCAGAAAACAAAACTCTGGAAATATCACTGTCAAACCACTGAAAACTAAATGTAACTAGAAAATCATAAAAACAGTTAGAGAAAAATAATCCTTTATATAAAGAGGGGGAAAAGTTTCAAATATGGTTGACATCTGAAACAATGAAGGCCAAAAGAAAGAAGAGCAACATCTTTAAAGTGATGGAAAAAAAAAACCAACCCAGAATTCTATACTCAGCAAATATATTCTTCAAGAATAAAGCCAAAACAAAGACATTTTCAGATAAAACAAAAGGAAAAAAAAAAAATCTTTGCCAGCAGGCCTCAACTGCAAGAAACACTACAGGTATAGGAGAACAGCTCCACCACATGACACCTCAATGACCTTTTGGTCTCTATATGGACCACTTAGTCAAGGCTTGACCACAATCTGATCTGGGTCTTGTACGAACACCCTGCAATTCCTCCTGGAGAGAGGCTGGGTATAAAAATAATCTTATTTAAGAGATATTGAGAAATGGACTTTAGCATATATGGAAATTTAGCATAAAACTGGCATTTCAAATCATCAATCTCAATGATAAGGATGGCATTTCAAGTCACTTTTTAAACAAACAGTGTAGGGACAAGTGGAAAACTATAAAATAAGATCCATACCTCACACCATACAGGAAAAACTAAAAATGGGGGATCTAAATGCAAAAAAAAGTGAAACAATGCAAGTACTAGAAGAAAACATATATACATTTCTCTTTATCTATGATGCAGGAACGTAGAAGGCAGTGGCACCCCACTCCAGTACTCTTGCCTGGAAAATCCCATGGATGGAAGAGCCTGGTGGGCTGCAGTCCATGGGGTCGCTAAGAGTCGGACATGACTGAGCAACTTCACTTTCATGTATTGGAGAAGGAAATGGCAACCCACTCCAGTGTTCTTGCCTGGAGAATCCCAGGGATGGGGGAGCCTGGTGGGCTGCTGTCTATGGGGTTGCACAGAGTCGGACATGACTGAAGTGACTTAGCAGCAGCATGATGCAGGAAAAGACTTTATAACTGTAACTAAAAATCCAGTGAAAAGAAAACAACCAATTACACTACATAAAAGCAAATAATCTTTGCATAACAGAAAACACTAAAAATAAATTAAAATTGATAAACTGTATTAGATGCATGCATGCTCAGTCATGTCTGACTCTTTGCAACCCCACAGCCTGCCAGGCTGCTCTGTCCATGGAATTTTTCAGGCAAGAATACTGGAGTGGGTTGCCATTACCTACTCCAGGGAATCTTCTTAACACAGGGATCGAACTCCCATATTGCATATCTCCTCCACTGGCAGGCAGATTGTTTATCACTATGCCATAAACTGGGAGAAGATATTTATATCATGTATCACAAAGGCTAGTTTCATAAAATATGAAGAATATTCAACAACTGAGGGACAAAGGACCAAAACCTGGCAGTTAAAGGGGGTGTGGCATGAACAGATAATTCACAAATATACACATATATCCCTTAACATATGAAAAGATGCTTCAACTCATTCAAAATTAGAAAAATGCAAATTAAAACAACACCATTTGAACTGTGGTGTTGGAGTAGACTCTTGAGAGTCCCTTGGACTGCAAGGAGATCCAACCAGTCCATTCTGAAGGAGATCAGCCCTGGGATTTCTTTGGAGGGAATGATGTTGAAGCTGAAACTCCAGTACTTTGGCCACCTCATGCGAAGAGTTGACTCATTGGAAAAGACTCTGATGCTGGGAGGGATTGGGGGCAGGAGGAGAAGGGGACGACAGAGGATGAGATGGCTGGATGGCATCACTGACTCAATGGACGTGAGTCTGAGTGAACTCCAGGAGTTGGTGATGGACAGGTAGGCCTGGCATGCTGCGATTCATGGGGTCGCGAAGCGTCAGACACGACTGAGCGACTGAACTGAACTGAACTGAACTGAAGTTACCATTTCTCACCGATCAGATTGATGATAATTCAAAACGGTGAGAACACATTTGCAGGACTTCAGAGAAACATCAAACATTGCTGATGGAAATGCACATTGCTACATTTCTCATGGAGGAGAATTTGTCAATAGCTAACCAAACAAAACTAACATGCACCTACTTTTTGACCCAGCAATCCTACTTCTAAGAATTAACTATGGGGCAGAGGACTAGGATGGGGAGACCACTTTATCCCCCACAAATTCATCAAAAGAACATTTGAACACTGAGCAGACTCCACAAAACAACTTCTGAATGCTGGCAGAGGACATCAGGCGCCCAGAAAAGCAGCCCATTGTCTTCGAAAGGCGGTAGGACAAAATATAAAAGAAAAAAAGAGAGAGTCAGGGATGGAGATCCATCCTGGGAAGGGAGTCTTAATAGAGGAGAAGTTTCCAAACACGAGGAAACCCTCTCACCGGCCGGTCTGGGGGAAGTTTTCGAATCTCGGAGGGCGACATAACCGGGAGAAAAAAATAAATAAATAAAACCCACAGATTACGTGCCTAAGGGCAGCTCCCAGCAGAGAAGTACCCCAGACGCTCACATCCACCACGAGCAAGCGGGGACTGAATGGAGAGGAGCGGGCTGAATTGCTTAGCATAAGGACTGGGCCTGAATGCCCTGAGGGCAATCAGAGGGAGCTAATGTGAGATAGCAACCTAAACTGTGGGATAGCCAGAGAGAGAGAGAGGAAAAAAGAGAGAGAGAACTATCCCGCGAAAAGCCCTAACCTAAGGCACTGCATGACCCACACACAGAACAAAGGACTGAACGAATTCCAAAGGAGAGCTAGCTGGCTGTGGACTGGCCCATCCCCCGCCAGACACAGGGGACAGGCGGGTGCCAGTCAGAGCCGGAAAGGGGCAAACTCAGCCCCAGAGAGGGCATCCCCTACCAAACTGCAAACAGGCTTCCAGTTTCTAACCAAAGACTTCCTGAGATTCTGGACAGTTGACATTCGCCAGGAGGGTCGCAGCCAGAGATCAGCTCCCCATAAGAGACACATGGCACACTGGAGGCGGGCACGCCCGGGAAACCGAGCGGCTGCGACCAGGGAGGTGATAAGATGCACTGCACCTGGGGAGAGTGTGCTCGCCAAGCACATGGTCGCCTGAGCTGCTGGGACCGGGGAAGGGCACAAAATGCAGGCCCAACCGAGTCTGTGCCTCTGAGGACTACCCGAGTACCTGAACCTGAGCAGCTTAGACCTGGGAAGTGCATACAACCCAGGGCCAGCCTCAGACAGTTCCCAGCAGAGCAACCTAGAGCCTAAGCAGTGTAGACAGGAAAGCACACATGCCGTGAGCAGGGCAAACCCAGTGTGGCTGAGATACTGTGAGCACACGCCAGTGTTATTTGTTTGCAGTGTCCCTCCCTCCCCACAGCACGACTGAACAAGTGAGCATAAAAAAGTGTCCACCACCGCCCCCTTGAGTCAGGGCAGAAATTAGACACTGAAGAGACCAGCAAACAAAAGAAGCTAAAATAGAGAGAACTTCCTTGGATGTTACAGGTGCAATAGATTAAAACCCTGTAGTTAGTACCTACTACATAGGAAGGGGCCTATAGATCTTGAGAAATGTAAGCCAGATCAAGGAACTATGTGAAATGAACTGACCCCACACTGCCCACAACAACACCAGAGAAAGTCCGAGATATATTTTTACTATTTTTACTATCATTCTTAAATTAAAAATTTTTTAAAATTTTAAGTCCTCTATTACTCCTTTAATTGTCATTTTTATAACCTACTATTATTTTGCAAAAAAAGAGACCCTATTTTTTAAAGCAAACTTCATATATATATATTTTATAATTTTTGTGACTTTGTTTTTTTTGTTTGTTTGTTTATTTAATATTATATATTTGAAAATCCAAACTTTACTGTAGATTTTTAATCTTTGCTTTTTGGTATTTGTTATCAATTTTGTACCTTTAAAGACCCAATCTTAAGTACCCATTTTTACTTGGGAGCAAGATTACTGGCCTGACTGCTCTCTCCAACTTTGGATTCTCCTTTTTCTCCACCAGGTCGCCTCTATCTCCTCCCTCCCCCTTCTCTTCTCTACCCAACTCTGTGAATCTCTTTGTGTGTTCTGGATGGTGGAGAACACTTAGGGAACTGATTACTGGCTGGATCTGTCTCTCTCCTTTTGATTCCCCCGTTTATCCTCCTGGCCACCTCTGTCTCCTTCCTCCCTCTTCTCTTCTATGTATAACTCCCTGAACATCTCTGAGCAGTCCAGACTGTGGAGCGCACATAAGAAAGTGATTACTGGCTAGCTTTCTTTCTCCTCTTTTGATTCCACCTCATTTCATCCTGGTCACCTCTATTTCCCTCCTTCCTCTTCTCTTCTCCATGTAACTCTGTGAACCTCTCTGGGTGTCCCTCACTGTGGAGAAACTTTTCATCGTTAACCTAGATGTTT
This sequence comes from Bubalus bubalis, assembly GCF_019923935.1. Classification (NCBI taxonomy): domain Eukaryota; kingdom Metazoa; phylum Chordata; class Mammalia; order Artiodactyla; family Bovidae; genus Bubalus; species Bubalus bubalis. The sequence goes on from NC_059181.1 coordinate 109,683,595, forward strand.
TATCATCAGTGCTGTATAGATGGAGAAGTCTTGAGGCTACTGTAAAAATAAGACTGAAAACCAGAAGCAGGAGGCTTAAGTCCAAATCCTGAGACCACCAGAGAACTCTTGACTCCATGGAACATTAATCGACAGGAGCTCATCAAACGCCTCCATACCTACACTGAAACCAAGCACCACCCAAGGGCCAACAAGTCCAAGGGCAAGACATACCATGCAAATTCTCCAGCAACACAGGTACATAGCCCTGAGCTTCAATATACAGGCTGCCCAAAGTCACTCCAAACCCATTGACATCTCATAATTCATTACTGGACACTTCATTGCACTCCAGAGAGAATAAATCCAGCTCCACCCACCAGAACACTGACACAATCTTCCCTAACCAGGAAACTTTGACAAGCCACCCATACAACCCCACCCACAGTGAGGAAACTCCACAATAAAGAGGAGCCACAAACTGCCAGAATACAGCACCCCAAACATAGCAATATAAACAAGATGAAGAGACAGAGGAATACCCAGCAGGTAAAGGAAAAGGATAAATGCCCACCAAACCAAACAAAAGAGGAAGAGATAAGGAATCTACCTGATAAAGAATTCTGAATAATGATAGTGACAATGATCCAAAATCTTGAAAACAAAATGGAATCACAGATAAATAGCCTGGAGACAAGAATTGAGAAGATGCAAGAAAGGTTTAACAAGGACCTAGAAGAAATAAAAAATAGTCAATATATAATGAATAATGCAATATCAAAAACACTCTGGAGGCAATAAATAGAATAACAGAGGCAGAAGATAGGATTAGTGAGGTAGAAGATAGAATGGTAGAAATAAATGAATCAGAGAAGAAAAAAGAAAAAAATTAAAAGAAATGAGGACAATCTCAGAGACCTATGGGACAATGTTAAACTCCCCAACATTCAAATCATAGAAGTCCCAGCAGAAGAAGACAAAAAGAAAGACCAGGAGAAAATACTTGAGGAGATAATAGTTGAAAATTTCCCTGAAATGGGGAAGGAAATAATCACCCAAGTCCAAGAAACCCAGAGAGTCCCAAACAGGATAAACCCAAGGTGAAACACCCCAAGACACATAATAATCAAATTAACAAAGATCAAGCACAAAGAAAAAATTTTAAAAGCAGCAAGGGAAAAACAACAAATAACACACAAGGGGATTCCCATAAGGATAACAGCTGATCTTTCAATAGAAACTCTTCAGGCCAGGAGGGAATAGCAGGACATACTTAAAGTGATGAAAGAAAATAACCTACAGCCCGATTACTGTACCAAGCAAGGATCTCATTCAAATATGAAGGAGAAATCAAAAGCTTTACAGACAAGCAAAAGCTGAGAGAATTCAGCATCACCAAACCAGCTCTCCAACAAGTGCTAAAGGATCTTCTCTAGACAGGAAACACAAAAAGGATGTATAAACTCGAACCCAAAACAATAAAGTAAATGGCAACGGGATCATATTTATCAATAATTACCTTAAACGTAAATGGGTTGAATGCCCCAACCAAAAGACAAAGACTGGCTGAATGGATACAAAAACAAAACCCCTATATATGTTGTCTACAAGAGACCCACGTCAAAACAAGGGACACATACAAACTGAAAGTGAAGGGCTGGAAAAAGACATTTCATGCAAATGAAGACCAAAAGAAAGGAGGAGTAGCAATACTCATATCAGATAAAATAAACTTTAAAACAAGGACTGTGAAAAGAGACAAAGAAGGACACTACATAATGATCAAAGGATCAATCCAAGAAGACGATATAACAATTATAAATATATATGCACTCAACATAGGAGTACCGCAATATGTAAGACAAATGCTAACAAGTATGAAAGGGGAAATTAACAATAACACAATAATAGTGGAATACTTTAATACCCCACTCACACCTATGGATAGATCACCTAAACAGAAAATTAACAAGGAAACACAAACTTTAAATGATACAATAGACTAGTTAGACCTAATTGATATCTATAGGACATTTCACCCCAAAACAATGAATTTCACCTTTTCCTCAAGTGCACACGGAACCTTCTCCAGGATAGAGCAAATCCTGGGCCATAAATCTAGCCTTGGTAAATTCAAAAAAATTGAAATCATTCCAAGCATCTTTTCTGACCACAATGCAATAAGATTAGATCTCAATTACAAGAGAAAAACTATTAAAAATTCCAACATATGGAAGCTAAAGAACACCCTTCTGAATAACCAACAAATCATAGAAGAAATAAAAAAAGAAATCAAAATATGCATATAAACAAATGAAAATGAAAACACAACCCCAAACCTATGGGACACTGTAAAAGCAGTACTATGGGGAAGGTTCATAGTAGTACAGGCTTACCTCAAGAAACAAGAAAAACGTCAAATAAATAACCTAACTCTACACCTAAAGCAACTAGAAAAGGAAGAAATGAAGAACCTCAGGGTTAGTAGAAGGAAAGAAATCTTAAAAGTTAGGGCAGAAATAAATGCAAAAGAAAGAAAAGAGACCATAGCAAAAATCAACACAGCCAAAACCTGGTTCTTTGAGAAGATAAATGAAATTGGCAAACCATTAGCCAGACTCATCAAGAAACAAAGGGTGAAGAATTAAATCAACAAAATTAGAAATGAAAATGGAGAAATTACAACAGATAACATAGAAATACAAAGGATCATAAGAGACTACTATCAGCAACTATATGCCAATAAAATGGATAACTTGGAAGAAATGGACAATTTCTTAGAAAAGTACAACTTTCCAAAACTCGATCAGGAAGAAATAGAAAATGTTAACAGACCCATCACAAGCATGGAAATTGAAACTGTAATCAGAAAACTTCCAGCAAACAAAAGCCCAGGACCAGATGGCTTCACAGCTGAATTCTACCAAAAATTCAGAGAAGAGCTAACACCTATCCTGCTCAAACTCTTCCAGAAAATTGCAGAGGAAGGTAAACTTCCAAACACATTCTATGAGGCCACCATCACCCTAATACCAAAACCAGAAAAAGACACTACAAAAAAGAAAACTACAGGCCAATATCACTGATGAGCATAGATGCAAAAATCCTTAAGAAAATTGTAGCAAACAGAATCCAACAACATGTTAAAAAGATCATACATCATGACCAAGTGAGTTTTATCCCAGGGATGCAAGGATTCTTCAGTATCCACAAATCAATCAATGTAATACACCACATTAACAAATTGAAAGATAAAAACCATATGATTATCTCAATAGAGGCAGGGAAAGCCTTTGACAAAATTCAACATTCATTTATGATGAAAACCCTCCAGAAAGCAGGAATAGAAGGAACAAACCTCAACATAATAAAAGCTATATATGACAAACCCACAGCAAACATTATCCTCAATGGATAAAAAATGAAAGCATTTCTCCTAAGTCAGAAACAAGGCAAGGGTGCCCACACTCACCACTACTATTCAACATAGTTTTGGAAGTTTTGGCCACAGCAATAAGAGCAGAAAAAGAAATAAAAGGAATCCAGATCAGAAAAGAAGAAATAAAACTCTCACTGTTTGCAGATGACTTGATCCTCTACATAGAAACCCTAAAGACTCCACCAGAAAATTACTACAGCTAATTAATGAATATAGTAAAGTTGTAGGATATAAAAACACACAGAAATCCCTTGCATTCCTATACAGTATCAATGAGAAAACAGAGAAATTAAGTAAACAATTCCATTCACAATTGCAATGAAAAGAATAAAATACTTAAGAATATATCTACCTAAAGAAACAAAAGACCTATATATAGAAAACTATAAAACACTAATGAAAGAAATCAAAGAGGAGACAAATAGGTGGAGAAATATACCATGTTCATGGATCGGAAGAATCAATATATTGAAAATGAGTATACTACCCAAAGCAATCTATAGATTCTATGCAATCCCTATCAAGCTGCTGCTGCTGCTGCTAAGTCACTTCAGTCATGTCTGACTCTGTGCGACCCCATAGACGGCAGCCCACCAGGCTTCCCCGTCCCTGGGATTCTCCAGGCAAGAACACTGGAGTGGGTTGCCATTTCCTTCTCCAATGCATGAAAGTAAAAAGTGAAAGTGAAGTCGCTTAGTCGTGTCCGACTCTTAGCGACCCCATGGACTGCAGCCTATCAGGCTCCTCCATCCATGGATTTTCCAGGCAAGAGTACTGGAGTGGGGTGCCATTGCCTTCTCCCCCTATCAAGCTACCAACGGTATTTTTCACAGAACTAGAACAAGTAATTTCACAATTTGTATGGAAATACAAAAAACCTCGAATAGCCAAAGCAATCTTGAGAAAGAAGAATGGAACTGGAGGAATCAATCTGCCTGACTTCAGGCTATACTACAGAGCTACCATCATCAAGACAGTATGGTACTGGCACAAAGACAGAAATATAGATCAATGGAACAAAATAGAAAGCCCAGAGATAAATCCATGCACCTATGGACACCTTATCTTTGACAAAGGAGACAAGAATATACAATAGAGTAAAGACAATCTCTTTAACGAGTAGTGCTGGGAAAACTGGTCAACCACTTGTAAAAGAATGAAACTAGAACACTTTCTACCCCATACACAAAAATAAACTCAAAATGGATTAAAGATCTAAATGTAAGACCAGAAACTATAAAACTCCTAGGGGAAAACATAGGCAAAACACTATCCGACATAAATCACAGCAGGATCCTTTACGACCCACCTCCCAGAGTATTGGAAATAAAAGGTAAAATAAACAAATAGGATCTTAAATGCTTTTGCAGAACGAAGGAAACTATAAGCAAAGTGAAAAGACAGCCTTTAGAATGGGAGAAAATAATAGCAAATGAAGCAACTGACAAAGAATTAATCTTAAAAGTATACAAGCAACTCCTGCATCTCAATTCCAGAAAAATACACAACCCAATCAAAAAATGGGCCAAAGAACTAAACAGACAGTTCTCCAAAGAAGACATACAAATGGCTAACAAACACATGAAAAGGTGCTCAACATCACCCATTATCAGAGAAATGCAAATCAAAACCACAATGAGGTACCATCTCATGCTGGTCAGAATGGCTGCTCTCCAAAAATCTACAAACAATAAATGTTGGAGAGGGTGTGGAGAAAAGAGAACCCTCTTACACTGTTGGTGGGAATGCAAACTAGTACAGCCACTATGGAGAACAGTGTGGAGATTCCTTAAAAAACTGGAAATAAAACTGCCATGTGACCCAGCAATCCCACTGCTGGGCATACACACCGAGGAAACCAGGATTGAAAGGACAAGTGTACCCCAATGTTCATCACAGCACTGTTTATAATAGAGAGGATATGGAAGCAACCTAGATATCCATCAGCAGATAAGTGGATAAGAAAGCAGTGGTACATATACACAATGGAATGTTACTCAGCCATTAAAAAGAATGCATTTGAAGCAGTCCTAATGAGGTGGATGAAACTGGAGTTTATTATACAGAGTGAAGTAAGCCAGAAAGAAAAACACCAATTCAGTATACTAACGCATATATATGGAATTTAGAAAGATGATAACGATAACCCTGTATGCGAGACAGCAAAAGAGACACAGATGTATAGAACAGTCTTTTGGATTCTGGGAGAAGGTGAGGGTGGGATGATCTGAGAGAATAGCATTGAAACATGTATGGCATCATATGTGAAACAGATCTCCAGTCCAGGTTCGATGCATGAGACAGGGTGCTCAGGGCGGTGCACTGGGATGACCCAGCGGGATGGGATGGGGGGGAAGGTGGGAGGGGGTTTCAGGAAGGGGAACACATGTAAACCCATGGCTGATTCATGTCAATGTATGGCAAAAAACACTACAATATTGTAAAGTAATTAGCCTGCAATTAAAATAAATAAATTTAAAAAAGAATTATCTATGAAGATACGCTTCTAACAATACAAAAACACATATGTACCAGATATTTTTTTACTGCAGCATTATTATTTTAAAATGTGTAAAAAGACCCCGATGCCCATACCTAGAAGAATGTTTGAGTAAGCTATGCTGTATCCACACAAAAGTTCTAATGCTGCTGTAATAAAAGAATAAGGATTCCTATGAATTGAAATAGAGTGATTTCAGGATAAGTGATAAAAAAGCTAATTATAAGAGTTTCTAATTAAAAAAGTTAATAGCATGTTACCTTTCATGAAAGAAAGTATAAGATATAAGAAAATTTACACATATCTGCTCATTTGCTCAAAAATACAGAAATGATAAACTGGAAGTGGATGAGCTTACTTACCTACAGGCGGTGGGCAGGAACAGGGTGAAAAGAAGGGAGGTGAGAACACTATATATTAAGGTTAAGGGAAGAAGGGAGATTAGAATGAGCCCTGTGATGTTAGGCTGGATTTAGAGAAATTAACATGAACTCATGGTGTTTAAAACAGATGGAGAGATGCAAAACTTAGTGGGCAAAAGCATAATGATAAGTAGAATATTTGACTAGTCTTAAAGTCTCTCCCCACAAGATTCTTATTAGCTACAAAGGGAAAAATAGTAACTTTAGGATGGAAAAACCTGGCAGACACTCCATTAACCAAATGATCAAAGTTAATATTACCAATAACGAGATACATAGATATCATGAACACCTAGATATGATGTCCTGAGAAGGGCACACATACTTCTGTGGCATTCTGACCAAAAAAAAGCATAAACTTAATAGAATCATAAGATAACATCAGACAAACTCAAATTGAAGGACAAAATAACTGATGAGCACTTTTCAAAAGTGTCAAAGGCATGAGAGCAAAGAAAGACTGGGGAACTCCTCCCAGATTAGAGTGGGACCATGAATTAGATCTCCAAACAGAAAAAGGAGAGTAGTAGGACAACTGATGAAATTTGAATAAGGTCTGTAAATTAGTTAATAATATTTTATTAATGCCAATTTCCTGGCTTTGAAGTTTTACTATGATTATATAAGATCTTAACATTTGGTGAAACTGAATGAAGTGAAATCTATGTACTATTTTTGTAAGTTTTTAGAAGTCTAAAATTATTTCAAAATAAAATTTTTTGTTTAAGATTCTGTCTGAACCAGCACCCAAATCATTAAGGGTTCCTCAGGTTATTGTTCATGTGGAAGGTCAAAAATTGGACTGCAGCTTGGAAGATCTAAGGACCCCAAGACCTTTGCCTTTAGGATCTCAAACCAAGGGTGGTAAAAGAGGTAACTAATTACAAAGTGAGGGCCAGAGACCCTTCTATTTTCTGGATGAGACTGAAAAGGAAGATTATAATTAATGAATCCTCTTTTAATGACTTTGGATAAATTACATAAAATACCCAAACTAATCTTAGTAAATAATAGAAAAAAATACGGGGGGCTTCCAAGAAAACACAATAGGAACTGAAATTTAAGCAATCCAATATTCCAGTTAGACAAGATTCTGACTTTCCTTTCTCAGAGGTAAGACTGTGCTGTGGCAAAAATTTGGGCAGAACAAAGGGAGTCAAAAATAAAAATTAAGAAAAAGGAAATTCTATGCAAGCACCCTAAGAGGAAGAGAAGTTTCTTTCCTACTTAGCCCATTCTCCTCCCAGGAAGGCAAAGAACAAATGAGAAAAGAAATGAGATTTTGGAGCTATTCATTGGTCTCTAAGCTACTGATCCTTTACTGACCATTCACTTCTTGTTATAGAAAACCCCCTTTCTCTTTAATTTTACAATCTGACACCTTAAGGTCAGGATCCTTCACTTACCATCTAAAGATCTCCACAACATGGTCCTAACCTTTCTCTCCAGTCACATGTTTATTTCTGAGGCACAAAGTTTAGTGGTGAAATGATGGATGTTAACTAAAATGATTCTGGTAATCATTTTGCAATATATACATAGATCAAATCACCATGTTGTACACCTTAACTTAATGCAATGTTATATACCAATTATATCTCAATAAAACTTGAAAACTGAAGGAAGCAGAAAAAGAACTTAGGCTTGGGAGCCCAACAGACCTGGTCTGAATTTCTGTTCTGCTATCTGTTAGCTAGTGACCAAGTTACTTAACTGCTGTGAGCCTAAGTCTCTGGATTTGTACAGTCGGGGTGATACTGCCTATAACCAAGGTGACTACTGTGAGTGGCAACTGTTGTTGTTGTTCAGTTGCTAAGTCATGTCCAACTCTTTGTGACCCCATGGACTCTAGCATGCCAGGCTTCCTTCTCTTCACTATCTCCCAGAGTTTGCTCAAATTCATGTCCATTGAGTCGGTGATGCCATCCAACCATCTCATTCTCTGCTGCCCACTTCACCTCCTGCCCTCAATCTTTCCCAGCATCAGGATCTTTTCCAATGAGCCAGCTCTTTGTACCAGGTGGCCAAAGTATTGGAGCTTCAGCTTTAGCATCAGTCCTTCCAGTGAGTATTCAGGGTTGATTTCCTTTAGGATTGACTGGTTTGATCTCCTTGTAGTCCAAGGGCAATTAAACATGACTCAATATATGGAGACTACTACTAGCCATAAATGGATCCCATAATTCTCACCTTGTTACTTTACCTAAGCTGTTCTTGCCTCCTGGAACACTTCCTGTAGCAATCCTATCTGCTGTTTAAGGCCAGCCTCCAAGGCCACCTTTTCAGGAAGTCTTTCCTTTTGTTCCACCAGGACATATTCTACCCTGTTTTGAATGTCTAGTTCATTTGCACTCCCACCCTAGCACTGCCTTCACTTGATAAGTGTATCCAGGCACTGCCCAAGCCTGAGGCTGAACTGAGAAGGTGCACCATGACTGCTTACTGAATTATAGACAGAATGCCTGAAGAACTATGGACGGAAGTTTGTGACATTGTACAGGAGGCAGTGATCAAGATCATCCCCAAGAAAAAGAAATCCAAAAAGGTAAAATGGTTGTCTGAGGAGGCCTTACAAATAGCTATCAAAAGAAGAGATACAAAAGGCAAAGGAGAAAAGGAAAGCTATACCTATCTGAATGAAGCCTTCCAAAGAATAGCAAGGAGAGATAAGAAAGTCTTCCTCAGTGATCAATGCAAAGAAAGAGAGGAAAACAACAGAATGGGAAAGACTAGAGATCTCTTCAAGAAAATTAGAGATAGCAAGGGAACATTTCATGCAAAGATGGGCTCAATAAAGGACAGACATGATATGGACCTAATAGAAGCAGAAGATATTAAGAAGAGGTGGCAAGAATACACAAAACTGTACAAAAAAGATCTTCACGACCCAAATAATCATGATGGTGTGATCAATCATCTAGAGCCAGACATCCTGGAATGTGAAGTCAAGTGGGCTTTAGGAAGCATTACTATGAATAAAGCTAGTCGAGGTGATGGAAATTCAGTTGAGCTATTTCAAATCCTTAAAGATGATGCTGTGAAAGTGCTACACTCAAGATGCCAGCAAATTTGGAAAACTCAGCAGTGGCCACAAGACTGGAAAGGGCAGTTTTCATTCGAATCCCAAAGAAAGGCAATGCCAAAGAATGCTCAAACTACCGCACAATTGCACTCATCTCACACACTAGCAAAGTAATGTTCAAAATTCTCCAAGCCAGGCTGCAACAGTACTTGAACCGTGAACTTCCAAGATGTTCAAGCTGCATTTAGAAAAGGCAGAAGAACCAGAGATCAAATTGCCAACATCCGTTGGATCATCAAAAAAGCAAGAACATGTTCCAGAAAAACATGTACTTCTGCTTTATTGACTATGCCAAAGCCTTTGACTGTGTGAATCACCACAAACTGTGGAAAATTCTTCAAGAGATGGGAATACCAGACAACCTCACCTGCCTCCTGAGAAATCTGTATGCAGGTCAGGAAGCAACAGTTAGAACTGGACATGGAACAACATGGGGATTTCCCTATTTCCAAATCAGAAAAGGAGTACATCAAGGCTGTATATTGTCACCCTGCTTATTTAACTTGTATGCAGAGTACATCATGAGAAATGCTGTTCTGGATGAAGCACAAGCTGGAATCACAATTGCAGGGAGAAATATCAATAACTTCAGATATGCAGATGACACCACCCTTATGGCAGAAAGCGAAGAACTAAAGAGCCTTTTGATGAAAGTGAAAGAGGAGAGTGAAAAAGTTGGCTTAAAACTCATCATTCAGAAAACGAAGATCATGGCATCCGGTCCCATCACTTCATGGCAAGTAGGTGGGGGAACAGTGGAAACAGTGACAGATTTTCTTTTCTTGGGCTCCAAAATCACTGCAAATGGTGACTGCAGCCATTAAATTAAAAGATGCTCCTTGGAAGAAAAGTTATGACCAACCTAGACAGCATATTTAAAGCAGAGCCATTATTTTGCCAACAAAAGTCCATCTAGTCAAAGCTACATTTTTCCCCCTAGTCATGTATATAAGTGAGAGTTGAACTATAAAGAAAGCTGAGCGCTGAAGAATTGATGCTTTTGAACTGTGGTGTTGGAGAAGACTCTTGAGAGTCCCTTGGACTACAAGGAGATCCAACCAGTCCATCCTAAAGGAAATCAGTCTTGAATATTCATTAGAAGGACTGATGCTGAAGCTGAAACTCCAATACTTTGGCCACCTGATGCAAAGAACTGACTCCTTGGAAAAGACCCTGATGTTGGAAAAGATTGAAGGTGTGAGGAGAAGGGGACGACAGAGGATGAGATGGTTGGATGGCATCACTGACTCTATGAACATGAGTTTGAGTAAATTCTGGGAGTGGGTGATGGACAGGGAAGCCTGGCATGCTGCAGTCCATGGGGTCGCAAAGAGTCAGACACAACTGAGCAACTGAACTGAACTGAGCTGAACTGAATGCCCAAACTACTTTCTAGAATTTTTAGTAAGAATTCCAAATACCTGAGCTATATAACTCAGTTAATTCCAGGAGTCAAGATTCTGCTAACAACTGCAACTCAACATTACCAAGAACTAAACTGAGGGTAAGAAAGCACAGAGCAGAGGATGGTGGAGGAACTATGCTGACATTTGCTGTTAAAGACAAAGTTAACCTCCAAGATGTGCATGTGTCATATATGTATTTTGGGGGCCTGCTACTGTCATGTTCTGTCTGTCCAGATCCCTTTCTGTTATTTTTTGATACATTTTCTGATACATAGCTGATATTTCTAAATAATTCTTCTTTATAACTTTATTCTTGCTTCATGTTACCAATATGCTCCCTTATCTCTTCAATGAGTCTCTAGTTTGTTTTTAATTATTGTTTTGAGTAGTTTATTAAGTTTGCTTTGTCTGGTAAGTTCTGTTAAGTTTACTGTCTTTCTTTTGGAATAGTTGCACTCCTCAAAAGTTATGCTAGTTAGGACGATCAATGCTCAGCAACTCCTAAGATTACCACAGCAATTTTTTTGATTGAGCAGATCACCTTGGTTATAACTTTCAATCAGATTTCTCAGATTAATGTTAGCGACTCCACTCTCATTCTATTATGTTTCAGTTATGCATTCATCTTTCCAGAGGTTTATTCATATCCATCCAAAGAGACAAACTTGCAACTAAGACAAGATATCACCAAATGGTAGTGACTGCCATGTTTGCATAGCTTGAAGTTTAAATATCACTTTTGTGTGTGGTTGCTTAAAACAGACAACAGAACTATGTATTGCCAGATATTGTTCTTTAAACTTGAAAATAACAGTGTTTTAAGAACTTTTAAACAGAACAACACCAGAATATTTAAGGATGGCACATAGAGAAAACAGATTTGATAAAATAAATTCCAAACAAAGTATATCTTGGTATTTTGCTTTTCATTGCAATTTTCTGTATCATGCTTAATATGTTAAGGTTTCTGAAAAAATTCCTCAGAGGCAGTTTGATTCATCCAAGGGGCTCTGCTCTTCATCTATGATAACCATTGACAGTCACGAGGGATAATATAGGGATAGAAGTTCGGACTCTCTTTGGGCATGGCTACACTAAGTAAAAAAGGTGGGGGTGAAAACAGCACTTTCCTGAGGAATGGTAGTCCTAAGCTCCAACCACAAGTCTGTCACATAAGAGCTGTGTGATCTGGGACACTTCATCTAACTCTCTAGGCTTCAATTCCTTCATTTGTAAAATTAGGGTTGAACTACATCATCTCTAAGGTTTCTTTAAGCTGTACAAGTCTATCATTTAGTTTCACACAAATACACCATTCCAAAGGAACATCATATTTTATGTAGAAGATGCTTTAGAAACAACAAACAAAAAAGTAAATAAATTTACTTTTTAAAAAAGACAACCAAAAGGCAGGTCTTTCATTTCAAACTATTGATTGAACACTCCCCACCCCCGTTGTGCCCTTAAATCTTTGTTTGGAAATGTTTGAATCACATAAATATGAGAATCAGAATTACTCTAATAATCAGTTGTGAAGGTATAAGGTATTTTTAAAAATTTTCTACTTTTTATACAATTTTTAAAGGTTCCTTTCCACTTATCGGAGAAGGCAATGGCACCCCACTCCAGTACTCTTGCCTGGAAAATCCCATGGACGGAGGAGCCTGTTAGGCTGCAATCCATGGGGTCGCTAAGAGTTGGACACGACTGAGCGACTTCACTTTCCCTTTCCACTTTCATGCATTGGAGAAGGAAATGGCAACCCACTCCAGTGTTCTTGCCTGGAGAATCCCAGGGATGGGGGAGCCTGGTGGGCTGCTGTCTATGGGGTCGCACAGAGTTGGACATGACTGAAGTGACTTAGCATAGCATTCCACTTATAGTTAATACAAAATATTGGCTATATTCCCTGTGTTGAACAATACATCCTTGTAGCCTATCTTAACCCAATAGTTTGTACCTGTTAATCCCCTACCCCTTTGTTGCCCCTCCCCTCCCCTCACTGGTAACCAATAGTTTGTTCCCTATATCTGTGAGTCTGCTTCTTTTTTGTTATATTCACTATTTTGTTGTATTTTTAGATTTCACATATGATTGATATCATACAGTATTTGTCTTTGTCTGACATTTCACTTAGCATAATACCCTCCAAGCCCATTGATACTGCTGCAGATAGCATTACTGTGTTCTTTTTATGACAGAGTAATACTCCATTGTATATATATACCACATCTTCATTATCTATTTATTTGTTGATTGACACTTAGGTAGCTTCCACACCTTGGCAAGTGTATATAATGCTGCTATAGCAAATGGCCAACAGGCATGGTCAACATCGCGAATCATCAGAGAAATGTAAATCAGAACCATGATGAGATATCACCTCACACCTATTAGAATGGCAAGCATCAAAAAGAACACAAATAACAAATGCTAGAGGGGGTGTGGAGAAAAGGAAACCCTCCTACACTGTTGTCAGGAATGTAAATTGGTGCAGCCACCATGGAAAACAGTATGGACCTTTTTCAAAAAATTAAAAATAGAGTTACCACATGACCCAGAAATTCCACTCCTGGGTATATATCCAAAAAATCCCCACCAATCTGAAAAGATATGGGCACCCAAATGAATTTGCTTTTATGTGTAAACCATGCATTCCCCCATAGAATAATCGAGAAAAGAAGAAAGTCTATATGCAAAGGATCCAATTTGCAACTCATTCTGCAATAAAGCTCAGTTTCTAACCATTTGAATTTTCCCTCATAGTTCAGTTGGTAAATAATCCACCTGCAATGCAGGAGACCCTGGTTTGATTCCTTGGTTGGGAAGATCCCCTGGAGAAGGGATAGGCTACCCATTCCAGCATTCTTGGGCTTCCCTTGTGGTTCAGCTGGTGAAGAATCCGCCTTCAATGTGGGAGGCCTGGGTTCAGTCCCTGGATTGGGAAGATCCTCTGGAGAATGGAAGGCAACCCACTCCAATTTTCTGGCCTGGATAATTCCATGAACTGTATAGTCTAACCATTTCCTTTGTCACTCTTACTCCTAACCATAGGCTACTTCAGGGCATCTTCACAGCTTTCACCAATCTGTCCTCATTTATCTGTAGCTGCTAAATCTATAGACTTCATGTTAAATACTAGCTTAATAGGTCTTTCCTAAGACTTCCAATAGCTGAACTAGCTCTTGTGCTCCCAGCTTGATCTCTCTTGTCTTCCCAGTAATCAGCCTTTGCATAGTTCCCACATCTCAGCCCCTTTCTCCACGTCCCATTATTTTTGTTTCCTTCTTGAATCAGAGTTTGTGAGCTGCTTTTTATGCTAGAGGCATATGATGTCATTGTGTCTACCCCCAGCTGTTCTTAATTTTCTCTCAGATCAGGTCTCTTGAAGGACTCTCAGCAGGCACAAAGACACAAGCCCTCCCTTCTAGGGTGCAGATGAAAAGTTGGGATGGAGGAGGGGAAAGGGCAGTTCAGCAACCCATAATGCTAATCCTAGTGAAATAAAGGGCAGGGCCCTTTTAATAAACAGAACACTCCAGGAGAGGGTGGAACCAAATGAATAAGCCCCAGACTCTGAAGAGACAAGTGTGCTCCTGGAAGCTGTCAAAGCAACAGGAGTTTGATGTCCAAGATGTTGACCATCTCTATCTGAGGCAGTTCTCTTAGACCTGAGAATCGTGCTCTGAGGCCACCCTTGTTTCTCGTAATGCCATCTTGAATCACCTGGCTCTAACCATCCACAGCGCCTGCCTCCTGCCTCCAACCAAGGACTGGCCTTTTCTGTTTAGAAAGAGACTTGAAATGGATTATGGGGAACTCTAGACAAATTTAGCTCTCTCCTCCACACGCTGTTTTGTGGTATTGTAGAAAATGCCCTGTTATACCAAATTTCATGATTTATAATTCTTATTGAATTCATGTTCTAACAACCATAAGTGCTGCTTGAAAAATGATGATATAATGATGCTCTACACAAAGGAATGAATCTCTGAGGTGGAAATTCATACTATACAATGGGACCTGGCTAGAGCAGATAGAATACTATCCATACTAGTAACTTTGAAATGAGTTTCCCACTGGAATAGTGGTAGAAATATTTTCCCCTCATTCTGTCTAGGCCAGAGTCAGTTAAGAACAAATCCTTCCAGAGCCAGGGTAATTATGATGGAGGAGAGTGGAAACTCACAAGGTAGGACCAAATGGATGAGATAGCAGTGGTTCTCACTCCTGGCTACATGTTAAAATCTCCAGGCATGGGAGGTGGGGTTAGTTTTTATCTTGAAATAATTTTGAAATTACAGAAAATTTGTAAAAACAGCACAGACAGTTGCTACCCAAACTTCATTCAGCACTTCTCATGTAAAAATTTTACATAACCATAGTGCATTTATCAAAACTAAGAAGTGGGGGCTTCCCTGATGGTCCAGTGGCTAAGACTCTACACTCCAATGCCAGGGGCCCAAGTTCAACCCCTGGTTGGGAACTAGATCCCACATGCCACAACTAAAGATCCTGCCTGCTGCCACTAAGACTCAGTGAAGTCAAATAAAGATTTAAAAAACTAAGAAATCACCTTAGGTACAATACTTTTAACTGAACTGTGGATTTTATTTGGATTTAACTAGCAGTACTCCTGCCTGGAAAATCCCATGGATGGAGGAGCCTGGTAGGCTGCAGTCCATGGGGTCGCTGAGGGTCGGACATGACTGAGCGACTTCACTTTCACTTTTCACTTTCATGTATTGGAGAAGGAAATGGCAACCCACTCCAGTGTTCTTGCCTGGAGAATCCCAGGGACAGAGGAGCCTGGTGGGCTGTCATCTATGGGGTCACACAGAGTCGGACATGACTGAAGTGACTTAGCAGCAGCAGCAGCAGTTTTTCCACTAATGTCCAATTTCAGTTCCAGGATCAAACTCTTGATATCATGTTACATTAAGTTGTCATCTCTTTAGTTTCCTCCAATCTATGACAGTTTATCAGTACTTTCACGTCTTTCATGATCTTGACACTTTGAAGAGCACTAAACAGTTATTTTGTATAATGTGCCTCACAAATTTTCCCACTAATGTCCTTTTCTGTTCCAGGATTGAATCTAAAATACTATGCTGCATTTAGTCATACTATCTTCCTAGTTGCCTCCAATTTAGGCAATTTCTCAGAGATTTTTTTTCATGACCTTGACAATTGAAATTAAAGCTTGTCATGTACTTTGTAGAATGTCCCCCAATTCGGGTTTGTCTGATGTTTTCTCACAATTAAATTGGGATTATGTATCTTGGGGAAGTAGAGCTCAGAGGTGAACTGACTTTCTCATCACATAGTAAGATCATGGCATCTTGTCCCATCACTTCATGGGAAATAGATGGGGAAACAGTGGAAACAGTGTCAGACTTTATTTTTGGGGGCTCCAAAATCACTGCAGATGGTGACTGCAGCCATGAAATTAAAAGACGCTTACTCCTTGGAAGGAAAGTTATGACCAACCTAGACAGCATATTGAAAAGCAGAGACATTACTTTGCCAACAAAGGTCCATCTAGTCAAGGCTATGGTTTTTCCAGTGGTCATGTATGGATGTGAGAGTTGGACTGTGAAGAAAGCTGAGCACCGACCGAAGAATTGATGCTTTTGAACTGTAGTGTTGGAGAAGACTGTTAAGAGTCCCTTGGACTGCAAGGAGATCCAACCAGTCCATTCTGAAGGAGATCAGCCCTGGGATTTCTTTGGAAGGAATGATGCTAAAGCTGAAACTCCAGTACTTTGGCCACCTCATGCGAAGAGTTGACTCATTGGAAAGGACTCTGATGCTGGGAGGGATTGGGGGCAGGAGGGGAAGGGGACGACAGAGGATGAGATGGCTGGATGGTATCACTGACTCAATGGACGTGAGTCTGAGTGAACTCCGGGAGTTGGTGATGGACAGGGATGCCTGGCGTGCTGCGATTCATGGGGTCGCAGAGTCGGACACGACTGAGTGACTGAACTGAACAGAATATCAATATGACATATTAGTGATGTCAGCCTTGATGACTTGCTTAAGGAGATTTCTTCCAGGTTTCTTCACTGTAAAGCTACTATTAATATTTTTAAAAGCTATTATGTTGATATAATTGTAGATTCACATGAAGTTGCAAAGGTGATACAGAGAAGTGCTGTGTACTCTTTACCCAGTTTCCCCCAATGGTACATGTGTATATTCTTGTAAACACCATTACAATCAGAACAGAAACAGAACAAATCTACTACCACAAAGATCTTCCTCATGCCTTATAGTTGCAACCCTCCTCCCAACATACCTAACCCCTGGACACCACCAGTTGATTCTCCAGTTTTAAATTTTATCATTTTACAGAATATTATATAAATGCAATCAATCAGTATGTGACCTCTTGAGACTGACTTTTTCTACTCAGCATAATGCCCATGATACCCATCCAAGTTGTTGTCTGTTTCTGAAGTTTACTCTTTTTATTGTTGAATAGTATCCCATGGAATGGACATAGCATAGTTTGTTTAACCAGTCGCATATTGAGAGACATTTGGGTTGTTACCACTTTTTTCATTACTGCAAATAGCTCTGCTATAAACTTCATGTTCAGGTTTTTGTATAGATGCAAGTTTTCATTTCTCTGGCATACATGTCCAGGAGTGCAATTGCTGAGTGGTATGATAAGCTATGCTTAGTCTTGTAATAAACCACTAAACTATTTTCCAGGATGGCTGTATTATTTTTACTTTCCCACTAGCAATGTATGAGAGATCTAGTTTCTTCATATCTTCACCAGCATTTGGTATTATCACTATGTTCATTATAGCTGTTTGAATAGAGGTATTGTTGTTGTTCAGTTTCTCAGTCGTGTCTGACTCTTTGTGACCCACGGACTGCAGCAGGCCAGGCTTCCCTGTCCTTCACTATCTCCCAGAGTTTGCTCAAATTCATGTCCATTGAGTCGGCAAAATAGTGATATCAAATCATGGTATTAATTTGCATTTCTTTATGGCTAGGGCTGTTAAACATCTTCTCATATGCCTGTCATCTACATATCCTTTTCAGTGAAATATCCATTGCTGTTTTCTGCTTATTTTCTAAATGGATTATTTTTTATTCTGTTTAGTTTTGCGAGTTCTTTATTCTCTGTTGGATATGTGGCTTACAAATATCTCATCCCAGTCTACAGCTTGTATTTTCTTCCTCTTTAACAGGGTTTTTCACGAGGCAAAAGTGTTTAACTTTGGTGAGTTCCAAGTTATGCATTTTTTTCTTTATATGGATCATGCTTTCAGTGTCAAGTCTAAGAACTCTTTGCCTGGCCCTAGATCCAAAATATTTTCTCCTATGTCTGTTTTCTGAAAGATTTGTAGTTTACATTTTGCAAACTTACATGGTCCATTTTTGGATAGTGTCTGCATAAGGTGTGAGGTTTCAGTTCTTTTTTTTCCCTGTGGATGTTCAGTTACTCCCATACCATTTGTTTAAAAGGATATCCTTCCTCCACTGACTTGTTTTTGCAACTTAGCCAAAAATCAGTTAAACATATTTAAATGTGTGGGTTTATTTCTGGGTTATCTATTCTGTTCCATTGATCTGTGTGTTTATCCTCTGCCAAACCCCACTGTCTTGATTAATGTAACCATATAATGTCTTCAGAGAGCCCCTTGGACTACAGGGAAATCCAACCAGTCCATCCTAAAGGAAATCAGTCTTGAATATTCATTGGAAGGACTGATGCTGAAGTTGAAACTCCAATACTTTGGCCACCTGATGTGAAGAACTGACTCATGGAAAAGACCCTGATGCTGGGAAAGATTGAAGGCAGGAGGAGAAAGGGACAACAGAAGATGAGATGGTTGGATGGCATCATCGACTCGATGGACATGAGTTTGAGCAAGCTCCAGAAGTTGGTGATGGACAGGGAAGTCTGGCGTGCTGCAGTCCATGGGGTCACAAAGAGTTGGATACGACCGAGCAACTGAACTGAAGTCATAATGTCTTGAAACCAGGTAGACGATTCCTTCCTTTTCCTTCTTTTTCAAAATTGTTTAGCTATTCCACAAATTGTGCCTTTTCATATACATTTTGAAATAGTTTTCTGATTTTAGCTCTGACAGGAACTTGAAAGTGATCACTCCCATCCTTTCAAGAAAACTGGACAGGCCAGTTTCATCCAAAAAATCAATAACTTTTCTTGGACCTATCAAAGAACTGAGGTTGTAGCACAAACCACCACCCCAAAGTCTGAAACTTTAGGAACGTCCAGAGAGATACAGATGTAAATTTACTTACCTGGAGAAGACTCTGGAATCAAACTGGTAGGAACACCAAAAGTGGTACTTTTGACAAATTGCTAGAGGATGAGTGTGGACTACTGGAAGAGTGGAAACTTCTGAGGACTGAAGGCACCGGGCTACACCCACCCCAATTTCAAGAAATTCACCAAACCCTCACAACAAAGATCTGAGTAAGATCCTGTTGTGAATCTGGAAGGGGGAGGAAAAGAAGAATCATTGTGAGATATGCCTAGAGTCTTCTCCACAACTCTACAAGGAAAAAGAGTTTGCTGGAATCTTATCCCAACTGGAGAAGGGCGTTTTTCTCACTCCAGCCTCCCTCTCACCAACTTTAGAAAACCAAATACAAAGACAGCATCTTTAAGGAAAACAGAGTTGGGGGAATACCTTACATAGGTGCAAGCATAAGAGTTATATCAGACTTCTTGTCAGAAACCATGCAGACAAGAAGAGAGTGAAGTGAAAGATTTGAAGTGTTGAAAGAATGATTGATTATACATTTTAAATATAGCAATGTGGACACATCCATCCCAAACTCCCTAACTATCCCTTCCCCTCATCCTTTCTCTGCCAGCAACCATAAGCTCATTTTTCAAAGTCTCTAAGTCTGTTTCTGTTTTCTAAGTAAGTTCATTTGTATCATTTCATTTTAGATTCCACACAAAAGGGATGTCATAGGATATCTCAGGAGAAGAGATCTTCCTAAGTTTGTTTCAGATTAAGAGATGAAAGAGAATGAGGAAAGTAAAAACAGAGAAGTCCAAGAAAGAAAATATATCTAAAATGCCATTTCTTCTGTCTTAGCAAGTTCAGTTCAACAGGTTCTCATGCCTTCCCTCTTGCCTCCTTTCTATTTTCTTTCTTTAAATCACAAAGTATATAGCTTCAGTACTTTCATTAGATACAATCATTAATGTTAATCATAGGATCAAAAACCCAAGTGCCTATTGGGAAATACAACTTGACCAGGTTTTTTGTTCCGCACTCTCATAATATGAACACTAATGTGGTGATGGATAATTAGTCTATCCAAGATCATCAACCCCCATTGCACCTTTTAAACACCTATCAGAACTAGTGTTGATGAATGGAAGTATTGTCTTCAATTTTAAATAGACATTATGGCATAAATAATCTAACACTAGACATCATTCTAGTAAGCAGAGGCCAAGCCAAATGGGCTACACAAGTATAAAAGCGAGCCCTGTATTAGGGAGAGTTTGAATCACATCTCATTTGTGTGAAGGTTTTCCATTTGACAGAAGTAGATTTAACACAGTCCATTCAAAATGGTCTCATTGCAATTCACTGGGGGCTTTAAGAAAGGGGAAAAACTTTTTTTTTTTTACCTTTACAATATTGTATTGGTTTTGCCATATATCAACATGAATCCGCCACAGGTATACACGTGCTCCCCATCCTGAACCCTCCTCCCTCCTCCCTCCCCGTACCATCCCTCTGGGTCGCCCCAGTGCCCCAAGCATCCAGTACCGTGCATCGAACCTGGACTGGCGACTTGTTTCATATATGATATTATACATGTTTCAATGCCATTCTCCCAAATCATCCCACCCTCTCCTCTCCCACAGAGTCCTAAAGACTGTTCTATACATCTGTGTCTCTTTTGCTGTCTCGTATACAGGGTTATTGTTACCATCTTTCTAAATTCCATATATATGTGTTAATATACTGTATTGGTGTTTTTCTTTCTGGCTTACTTCACTCTGAATAATAGGCTCCAGTTTCATCCACCTCATTAGAACTGATTCAAATGTATTCTTTTTAATGGCTGAGTAATACTCCATTGTGTATATGTACCAAAGCTTTCTTATCCATTCATCTGCTGATGGACATCTAGGTTGCTTCCATGTCCTGGCTATTATAAACAGTGCTGCAATGAACATTGGGGTACACGTGTCTCTTTCCCTTCTGGTTTCCTCAGTGTGTATGCCCAGTAGTGGGATTGCTGGGTCATAAGGCAGTTCTATTTCCAGTTTTTTAAGGAATCTCCACACTGTTCTCCATAGTGGCTGTACCAGTTTGCATTCCCACCAACAGTGTAAGAGGATTCCCTTTTCTCCACACCCTCTCTGGCACTTATTGCTTGTAGACTTTTGGATCGCAGCCAGTCTGACTGGCATGAAATGGTACCTCATGGTGGTTTTGATTTGCACTTCTATGATAATGAGTGATGTTGAGCACTTTAAACAGGCACACTTTATTCTAAAATCCCTTTGCTGGATTCCTGTACACATACAAAGGCAACAGTCAATAACAAGAACAAAGGTTTTATCTCATTTCCACAGTACATTTTCCTTAATATGCCTCCAATCAGCAATGCTCTACCTCTGGAATTCCAAGCTCAACTTGCATCTAAGCACTGTCAAATGAAAAGGAGATAATAAAATTACTAGTGTGTTGCAAGGTAAGATTAAATTTACATAATGACACTGGATTTGATTAAATGCCGGATTCCCCCTCCAAAAAATTACCTATAGAGGCATTAAATCTTACAGCCACACACACACACTTCACTGCATTTACATTGCATCCATAGAAGCTCCAGTTTATCTAGCAGAGATTATTGCTATCCTTCCATAGGAACACAGCATGGAGGTAATGCCTGGGAGCTTATTCAGGGGCTCATGCAGCTGATTTGCAGAATAAATATCAGAAAAATGTGAGAGAGGTCATTGTAGTACTCCTCCAGAGAAAAGACCATAGCACAGACTCAGAGGCAGACTCTTCTACTCCACTGAAAATGGAAAGGCTTCTTTTTTTTTTTTTTTTTTTTTAAGATTTCTCCATTTTTCCAAACTATTTTAAAGTAGGTTTTAGGCATCATGACATTGTTCTCTCAAAACACTTTAGCATAAATTCAAGAATAATGACATTCTCCTGTGTAATCATAATACTATTATCACACCTAAGAAAATCAACATGAATATAATAACATCTAAGAAAAAACTATATGAAAATTTTCCCATTGTTTCAAAATATAGTTTATCTTTTCCAGTCTGGGACCCAATCAACATTTACACTTCGGATTGGGTTATTGAATCACCTTTAACTTCTTAAAATGTTATACAAACACTTTCTCCCCAGACCCAAGGCTTTCCTCCCATTCACAAACTCTAAGGAGCTCACCATGGGCTTGTCCTTCCAGGAATACACTGATGAGGACTGAGGCCACCATGTGCCAGATTTGAAACCATTCCTGTCAAATTGGTAAATTATGCATGTTCTCGCCCCTTAAAGATTATCCCACACCAAAATTGCTTAATGGGGTATTTTCTCATTGCTCAGTTGCTGCACGACTCTGAGGATGGCAGTCTTTGAAATAAAAATATTCACACAAACAAGCAAAAAGCCAAAAAACAAACAAACAAAAAAAAAAAAACTCGAAACAATCATTACAGTTCTAAGAGGCACCAAAGCATAAGACACTATGATACAGATTTCAGAATATCTGCCATACCTGTGGATTACACACCAAAGTGCTCTTAAACATCATTTGCCCATAGACCAAGCCATTGGAAAGGGACTGGTACTGGCTCAGAAAAGAATGTGCCTTACCACTTTTCAGTGGAACATTAAGAAAAGGGACTATAGCATCAGCATATTCAGCATGTTTGCTGGGTCCAAACTCCTTCAGTCAGAGAAAATTGATTACTTCTCTACCATGACTGATGTGAACTAGTTGTTTCTCATATTTTTAGCTTCAGTTAATTGAGTCTTGGCTAGGGAAGTATAGACATCTAAAGTCTACCAAAACTCTTGGTGTTGCTAACTGTTCTACACATCCATCCCTCTCAAGGGATCCTACTGTTTGCTACCACGTGTGCATCAATCCCTTGTTAGTCATTTACCGAGATTTACAGATAGGCTTCCTCCATGGCTCAACAGTAAATAATCTGCCTGCAATGCAGAAGACACAGGATCCGTGGGTTCGATCCCTGTGTCAGTAAGAGCCCCTGGAGGAGGAAGTGGCAAGCACTCCAGTATTCTTGCCTGGAGAATCCCATGGACAGAGGAGTCTGGTGGGCTTCCAGTCCATGGTGTTACAAAGAGTCGGGCATGACTGAGCAACTAAGCATCGTGGTCTACCTACAGCTTACCTACAGTGTACCTGCACTACATTCAGTGAAGGTAAGATTCAGGTTTCAGGTCAATGCATTATTTTTAAGTTGTAAATAGTTAACCACAATTGTGGCAAGCAGGTTGCCTCAGCAACCTGAAATAGTAATTTAACATATGTCTGACCGACAGTACTTACAAAATAACCTTTTAAAAAGTGCCATTATTGGGCTATTTTTCAAGAGTACAACAATTTGAATATTAAAAGACCAAATTTCCAATTTTCAGCACAAAGTATGGTCTATAAACTAGTGGACAAACATTTTCTAGGCGTCTGTTATGGCCCCTAAAAATAGGCGTGAGCACAGTAAATAAATAGTTTTAAAGGACACCGGATGTCTTTTAGTATTTCAAAAAATCATATTTGTTAGTTTTATAATAATCACTTGGAAGGCTAAAACTAAAATTTGTTTTCCTGCAAAATGTTTTTTCTTTGTCACACCGGTTTATTATGAAAGAGTTGCTATGAGTCATGAAACTGCCTTGTTACATTTTTCTTAAAAAATAATCCCCAGGGAACTAGGGAATTAAATTCATAAATTTAATTTCAATATCTGGTAAGCTGTAAAGACAATTATTAAGGCAGTCATTTATGAGTATCTAGGGGAAATTCAAGTGATAAACAGTAGTCAATATGGATTCTTCAAACACAAATCATACCAAACAAAGCTAATTCCTGTTCATGATAGGATGACAAGCTGAGTAGGGAAAGAAGATGGAACAAAGTTAACATATCTTAGAGAGAGGCATCTGATATAATTTAAGCTGACATTCTTATAGGAATACCAGAGAAAGACAATAAATAGAGCTAGTAAAAGAGAAATTTGATGGAAAAACTAGAACAGGTTTAGGATAAATTTAAAGTGAATAGAGCCAATGACAGAGAAGGATAAATTTTAAACACAGTACCGCCCAGATCATGAGCAACCACTCTTGGGTTATATCAATGTGAATTGTAATCTTAGTCAATATAATCAAAGTATATGTAGCTACATACACTATCGGGGAGAGAAATAAATTAAATGCATTATTGATATAGTGGAGCTGTTTAAATCAATTACATGCGGTGTGTTTTATAAAGTCAAGTACTTCCCATATAGGGAATCTTCATCAAATGAATATGACTGTAACTGGAAGGTATCTGTCTGTACAAAGAGGCCACTGAGAAACACAGAGACTGTGATGATAGGGAAGAGATTCCTCTTTGTTTAGGGGAAGGTAGTAATTCAAAAATTCTTTAGTCTACAGAGCAAGTTCAAGCCCTTAGCCCAGTATCAAGGCTCTTCATAAATCATCAGACTCAGCTCTCCACTTGTATCTCCAGACCAATTACCATTCCCCTAGGTTTTCACACCCCAAAGGGTGTGTGGTTCCTCAGCCTAAGCTATCTTTTTAAAGTACCATTAAAATATCTTCCTGTAACAGCCTCATCAACCCTTTAAGACCAAGTTTATTTGAAACATAATATTTCCAGATTCCCTAATTAAATTTAGTTTTCACTCCTCTAAAACGCCCATAGCACCTTGTTTAAACCTCTGTATATACCTTTATCATTGCCTTCCTTGTATGAGAATTAACAGTGTACCTGTTGATTCCCCTGTTAGACTGTGAACTCCTGGAGGGTGAAAGCCATGACTTAGTCATTCTTTATCTTTTTCACAACAGGCATTTAACAAGTATCTGTTGAATAGAATTGGATTGGAACTGGAATAAACGCATCATCTAGTTATTTATTATTGAGAAAGTCCCACAATTCCAGAACAATTACTAACAGTGTTACACAGGAAGAACTGTGGGGCTTCATAACTCCTTTTCAGCTTGAATTGTAAGTGGGAAGTTCTTCCTCCCATCCAAAATCCCTCCCATGGTTTAACTCTTAAGACTATGTTATTCCAACATGAGGGAATTCAGCATCACCCTCTTGCACATAGCCTGGCATGCACATCTTTAGAAAGTGTCTGCTGTGGCCTGTCCTGAAAGAATCACAGGCTCACAGATAAACTAGGGTTGCTCTGCAATGACTGGCTAGCCAAGAAGTACTTGCTGACTTAAGGGAGACATTACATGTGCTGGATAAAAGCACTGCTTATAGGGTCAGATAAACCTGGGTTCAAATACCAGCTCTTCCACCTACTAGCTGTGTGACCTTGGACCATGTCCTTAACCTTTCTGTGCTTCATCTGTCATTTGGTAATAATTATTGCACATCACTCAAGAGTTTGTTATGAGGATTAGAGGAAATGAGACATATACGTATGATGTACAATAAGTGTATAAATAAGGGTGAGCTAGAATTAGAAATTCTTTGATTGAGTACTCAAGTTGCACATAAGCAAATGAAAACTAGTAAGGATCAGTTCAGTTCAGTTCAGTCGTTCAGTCATGTCTGACTGTTTGCAACCCCATGAACTGCAGCACGCCAGGCCTCCCTGTCCATCACCAACTCCCGGAGTTTACTTAGACTCATGTCCATCGAGTTGGTGATGCCATCTAGCCATCTCATCTTCTGTCGTCCCCTTCTCCTCCTGCCCCCAATCCCTTCCAGCATCAGGGTCTTTTCCAATGAGTCAGCTCTTCGCATGAGGTGGCCAAAGCATTGGAGTTTCAGCTTTAGCATCAGTCCTTCCAACGAACATCCAGGACTGATCTCCTTTAGGATGGACTGGTTGGATCTCTTTGCAGTCCAAGGGACTCTCAAGAGTCTTCTCCAACACCACAGTTCAAAAGCATCAATTCTTTGGTGCTCAGCTTTCTTCACAGTCCAACTCTCACATCTATACATGACCACTGGAAAAACCATAGCCTTGACTAGATGGACCTTTGTTGGCAAAGTAATGTCTCTGCTTTTCAATATGCTGTCTAGGTTGGTCATAACTTTCCTTCCAAGGAGTAAGCGTCTTTTAATTTCATGGCTGCAGTCACCATCTGCAGTGATTTTATAGCCCCCAAAAATAGTCTGACACTCTTTCCACTGTTTCCCCATCTATTTCCCATGAAGTGATGGGACCAAATGTCATGATCTTCGTTTTCTGAATGTTGAGCTTTAAGCCAACTTTTTCACTCTCCTCTTTCACTTTCATCAAGAGGCTTTTTAGATCCTGTTCACTTTCTGCCATAAGGGTAGTGTCATCTGCATATCTGAGGTTCTTGATATTTCTCCCAGCAATCTTGATTCCAGCTTGTGCTTCTTCCAGTCCAGCGTTTCTCATGATGTACTCTGCATAGAAGTTAAATAAGCAGGGTGACAATATACAGCCTTGACATACTCCTTTTCCTATTTGGAACCAGTCTGTTGTTCCATGTCTAGTTCTAACTGTTGCTTCCTGACCTGCATATAGGTTTCTCAGGAGGCAGGTCAGGTGGTCTGGTATTCCCATCTCTTGAAGAATTTTCCACAGTTTATTGTGATCCACACAGTCAAAGGCTTTGGCATAGTCAAGAAAGCAGAAGTACATGTTTTTCTGGAACTCTCTTGCTTTTTCAATGATCCAGCAGATGTTGGCAATTTGATCTCTGGTTCCTCTGCCTTTTCTAAATCCAGCTTGAATATCTGGAAGTTCATGGTTCACGTATTGCTGAAGCCTGGCTTGGAGAATTTTGAGCATTACCTTACTAGTGTGTGAGATGAGTGCAATTGTGTGGTAGTTTGAGCATTCTTTGGCATTGCCTTTCTTTGGGATTGGAATGAAAACTGACCTTTTCAGTCCTGTGGCCACTGCTGAGTTTTCCAAATTTGCTGGCATATTGAGTGCAGCACTTTCACAGCATCATCTTTCAAGGATTTGAAATAGCTCAACTGGAGTTCCATCCACTACC